>NC_133871.1:14179607-14614755 GCF_044706935.1 Curcuma longa | reverse complement strand
CTCGTTTAATAAAATAAAATATAAAAAAAATTTAACTTAATTCAATATCAATTAACTTTATATAATAAATCAAGTTTTAGGTGAGAGTAAAAGTATAATAAACTAAGATAAAAAAATCCATTCAATATCAATATCAATAAATAAATAATTTCACTATTAACTCTCTTCCTTTTAAAAAAGTATTATAAAAAGAAAGTCTCTGTCTATTTGCCTTATAGTGTTCCATAGTCTTAATTTGCACTTAGGAGAACTTTTATGGTCTAGAAGACTATTTAAAAAACACAGACATTAAATAACTTCTGACATCACACAATTTCATCACATGAATTTGATTCCAATGCACCGATAAAAACCTTATTTATTGAATTTGCATATCAGCATTAACTGAAAATTAAATGTTTGACGAAACTTAAATTTAAGCTATGCATAATTTTTGCTTCAGCATTTGCAAAACCTCTGGGTCAAAAGTGGATCCCGTGACCGGCCCAGGGTCCTTTAATTATGTTCAAATTTGCTTCGCTAATGTGCTAACCTTTGTGGCCCATTTTCTAAGAAGATAAGGTTTAATAAAGACCAAGGAAAATAAAAAGAGGGGCAGAAGTATTTAAAAAACACCTATTTTTTATAAATCATCAAAGACATGTCTCATTTTAATTTTTTTATAAAAAATGTATCATAATCCATCAGCAATCTATGTATAATTATTTAACTATCTTTCAATATTATCTCTTGTCTAAATTTTTCATCAAAATCTTGTACCAGTTGGATGTGTTGTAGCAATTACAATTTCATAGCTGCTACCATGCATATTTAATATGTTCAAGAATATTTACGTTATAATAACTATGGTTTCGTAACTGCTACAATGTGGATTCAATCATATTTACTTTCCATTCACGTTATAACAGTTATGAAACTGTAACTGCTACAACACGGATTCGATTTATTCATCTAATTAATATTCATTTTGTAGCAGCTATAATAGCTACTACAACATGTGCAACAGCTACGATTTTATAGCTGTTACAACGCACCTAATTAATTCATGATTTAAATGGAAGATAATAATAAAAATAGTATTGAAAGACACTTAGGTAATTATACATGAGTTATTGATCGAGTAGAGTGGAAAGTTTGATTTGTCCATCTAACATTCATTTTGTAGCAACTATAATAGCTACTACAACATGTGCAACAGCTACAATTTTATAGCTATTACAACGCACCTAATTAATTCATGATTTAACAGAAGATAATAATAAGAATAGTATTGAAAGACAGTTAGGTAATTATACATGAGTTATTGATCGAGTAGAGTGGAAAGTTCTTCTTCATAAAAAATAAAAAAAAACACTCTTGATTTGCAAATAATAATATTAATAATAATAAGACGTACATGTAAGAATGAACGCAATTCGAAAGCCCGGCATTATTCAGGTTCCTTTTATAATGAAATCAGTTTTTTGATTGCTCCAGTCGTAAACAATGCGGCCCAGATCTTATAATGCGGCACTATTCTGATGCGATTCTTATTGTGGGTTTTGAAGGGAGGAACTTAGAATACACCTTTTAATATGTTTCTTTTGAAAAAAAATTAAACACCCAACAGGCCACCTAATCAAACTCATATAACTATTTTGACCAAAACATTATAAATTTAAATAAAAACATTTTAAAACTACTACATCAAATGGCCATTAACAAGCCTAATTAATGATCCTGTTAAAAAATGTCACTTTGAATGATTAGATTCATCAAATTAATGGTAGCTAAATTAAGACAGCGCTGTAACATTGACAAGCCACCATTAACGTTGGGGTAACTTTAATTAAATAGACAAGTTCATCCACTAAACCATAGATTCTCTAGCTAACAGTACCAATACATACTCCAATTTAGAAGAACACAGAAAAGGAATGCGAAATTAGATGTTCAAATCTCTCTTCTCGATTAATATAATAGTAGAAAAATATGATCATTATATTTCTCGATTTCCAGCTCATTTTCCACAATGTCGCCGACGTCTTGCCTTCGATGGGACTATCCGAATCCGCTTAGCCACACGGACGAAATCTCTGCAAGCATTGGAAATTTCAAGTCATCAACATATATAAGAACTCAAGTAATGATCGTATATAGCAGCCATTGCGGAGGAAGATTAATGTTTAGTGCGGGCTCACTTCCAGTTTAGATCGCCGGCGAGGAGCAGGTCGTCTTCCATGTCTTCATAAGCCACCACGTGACCCGGAACCGCATTGGCCAGCGCCAGCTCCGCCTCCTCCCCGCCCTCGTCCGAGTCCACGAACATGCGGCGCAGGGCCTTGGCCAAGCTTTCGTAGCTCGTGTGGTCCTCCAGGCAGACGCGGTGGCAGATGGCGCGCCCTTCGAGGACGACGGTCACCGGAGGCACCACCGACGCCACCGTGCCGTCGCCTGCCATGGAAAGACTCAAAAGCTTGAACGTGGACGTAGCTCTCGGCTGCAGTTTCGCCGGCGTCTGAGGCGTCGAGCAGGAGCGGTAAAAGGTGTGTAGGTTGCCGGTCCCTTTCTCGTCGACCCACCGCCGCTTCAGCGAGCCGTGATGCAGCTCCACCCCATCCATTGTCTCCGCCGGTTGGCCCTCGTCTCCGCCTCTCTCTCTCTCTCTCTGTGATTGCCTTGGGAGATTGATTGGTCACCGTTAAGGTATAATTAAGTGCAACTACCTCTTTGTCCGAAACAGAGTAAACGGGGATAGAGCATGATACCAGAAAGGCTGTGGGCTTATGTAAGGCAATGAGAGAAGTGGGTTCGCTTGCAAGCACGAAAGGTGTTTGTGCGCTGTCCTCCTGGGGATTGGAGGAAAAGCGTAGAAGAGACGTCGGTGCGTGATTTCCTTGTTGTAATCCGTGGAGATGGGGTGATGTAGTAGTCTCGACCGATGCCGCTGCCGCTGCAGCCGGCGGCCGCCTCGCCGTTTGACTCTCTCATGTTCCTTGTAGTCCGCGCTTGTGCCTTGCTGCTCTGTTTCATGTGATATTGTCTGCCTCGTTTGGCATAAAGAAATCGTGAAATGTTTGCGTACGTCAAAATTTCCACGCCCTTATGAAATTTAATCGGAGCTTTAAAATTACAATAATTGCCATTATTCCAATCCGCAATTGAATTCTCGCTATGCTCGTTCAAGTGATCACAGTGATTGATGTGCTCGTGTGACTTCATGTGATTGATGCATTGCAGGGCTATGATTTGTTTTGTTCGGCTTATAACGAGCGACAATTATTGTCTCTTTGTAAGAGAAAAATTAGCCTCGATCGTATGGTAAGGCAAGGGACAAGCTGGAACTACTGTCCATTTTGGATGTAGAGCAGTTGGGTTAAACCAACAGCGGAGCTTGTCCAACCTGATTCCGATGCGTTCGATTAAAACCCAACTGAGACGAGGCGAGACCGCTCCATCGCTTGGCCCAAGTCATGTCACATGATGCAATCTCTTTTTTTCTGGCTTGGCTTCTTTTGCTGAGATTTATGAGCACGGCTTCTGCATGTGTCGTCGATGAAAACATAATTGGATTTTGTTATGCCCCGTGGTGTATACGTCTCGTGATTTGAAAGGTTGACAAGTTGGCACGTAGCCCCTTAATTGTGCTGATCCACATGGAGACTATTTTAATCATTTTGAAAATATTTTAAAATTTATTACTTCTTTCTCAAAATACTGCCACCCTAGCCGATCGACTTGGCCAGTGGCCACACGGGCACCCTAGCTGAGTGACCTGACTGTGCGGTTACCCTAGCGGAGTGATCTGACCACGCGGGTAGGTACATCCAACCACTCGATAAACCTAGCCACATGGACACCCTAATCGCATCAACAAGTTTTGGTTGCGTGCTCTGTCATCATCAATTACAATTTCTTAATTTACCTCTTCATAAATGATCGTGGGACCATTGTATAAGACCGTTGAGATGATAAACTTCACCTTTTACAGAAGAATCCTAGTCGCGTGACCAAGTTGCTCGCCCAAGGTGACAGGGTGGTAAGGGCGACAGCTATAGGGAAATTTTTTATTATGTTTTTTAATAAAAATATTTTAAAAGGAATTTTTATTTTTAAAAAACATTTAAAGTATGATGTGACTTTTAGTAATTTTAAAACTCTAAGTGGAGACTGGAGTGACTCATTCGAATTTAGATTAGTAAAAAAAAAAAACTGAATACAATATTAATATCTAATATTGAACCATGTCACGCCGCTATTAAATATATATAGTAGCTTTGTTCACTTAGTTAAGAGAATAAAGGATTAGTTAAATATCTTCACTAGTTTATAATGCTTATATTAAATTAAGATATTTTAAAATTCATATATAATACATCTAAAAGAGGTGCTTCACTGAATGTTTGATGACTCAAAAGGAGATCTTTCTTTTAGTAACCAATGATAAAAGATAAATTAATATTTTGGAAGTTCATCATTGATATACGATTTAATGTAAAATATTGAAGGGAAAAAAGTGTTTCATGAAAACTGATTACTAGAATTATTCGAATTAATATTGTAATAATTGAATTAATAATATTTTTTAATTAAATTGCAAGGTAAATATAGTAGCTATCAAATTTACTATAGAAATGATAAAGAATTAAACCTTATACAATATGACTTCTTTATTCAAACAAATAAATCATAATATTATAATTAATTTAGTAACGAAACGTTACCTTTATATAGAAAGATACGACTTAGCATGGATCAGTTAAGAATGGATATAAAATAAAGGGATGAGATTCATAAGACACTGTCAATTTCAGCAGGTTGCAATAGTCTTTAAACATGATCATTTAAAAAAATATAAAGTATATATTCAGTCCGATTTTTGATTTTCATTGGCGGAAAAGGGCCAAAAGGCTGCGAGCCGATTGAGCATTCACCTCGTGATTCCTGCTGTACGCGATCTTTGCAACCTCAAATTGTTGTTGTTGGATCGGAACCGGTAGTTTGCAGTGTTTTTAATATAAACTTTATAATGTATAATGTGTGTCAGTAAAATATAGCAACTTCTACTCTATCAAAAGATAAAGGAGCTAATTAAAAGGTGATAAAGGAGATGATAAAGCGGACTAACACATATCTTACTTTGCACACATGGTTAAAGGAGCTGATAAAAGACGGAGAAGTAACAGGCAAGCCATTTTCGGAGACACCAATTGCACGTTTAAAAATTTATTTGTTTGATCTTGTCATCGTTTTCATTGCAACATCTCTGCAGCAGCCTCATGGAACACAGGACTTGAGTATCAATTACAGCCTTGCGATCATTCACGATAATTTATAAGCCATGATAAATTAACAACCTACCCTCCATCCACTTTCTGTCCTAGATTTTCAAATTGGACCGGAGAATCAATAAAATTCTACGAGGCCATACAGAGACAGAGGTCAGTCCAAGACGGGACCGCCGATTAATTAAAATCATGTTGAAATAGAGTTGCGTGTTTGAAGTGCATAATTGAACAATTCCAACGTCGACTGCGGAGTACGAACCAACAAAATTTCTTATTATTATCTACCAACGCTTTCGCATTATTGCACATAAAATTCTTGATTCCCACTTCGATGGTTCATCTCTGACCTGCACACCTCTCTGTCTTCTTCGGCATGGAGATCAAGCTTCGCTTTTTTCAGTCGCCAAAATTTTCCCTGCAAAAGGTATCGACAGCCGCCTTTCTCGTCCTCCTTCCTATATCCCTCATGGCCCTCATCTTCTTCGTCGTCTACCCTGGCGACATCCGCCTCCAGTCCCTCTCCGCGCCGCCTAGCAACTGCCTGCCGAGTTCGCTTGCCAACGTATCGTCGTCGGAGGCGGATCTCCGCATCCTCCTCGGCGTCCTCACCGTCGCCGAAGCCTACCAGCGCCGCGATCTCATCCGCCGCGCCTACCTCCTCCAGCAGCCCCTCCTCTCCGCCTCGCGAGTCGACGTTCGCTTCATCCTCTGCCGACTCACCACCGAGGAGCAGAGGACGTTTGTGGCCATGGAGATCATGCTCTACGGCGACGTGATCATCCTCGACTGCGCCGAGAACGTCAACGAGGGGAAGACCTACGACTACCTATCCAGCCTGCCCCGCATCCTGGACGCCGGAGGGCGGTGGCCTCCGTACGACTACGTGGTGAAGACGGACGACGACACCTACTACCTGATCGATAAATTGTCGGAAACGCTGCGGGGGCTGCCGCGAGTGGACGTGTACCTCGGGATGCGCGTGCCATGCTGGAGCACAGGGTCGGAGAGCGGGTTCATGTCAGGGATGGGGTACGCGCTGTCATGGGACTTGGTGGAGTGGGTGGCGGCGTCGGAAGTGGCGCGGCAGAAGAGATTGGGGCCGGAGGACATCATGGTGGGGGTGTGGCTGAACGAGGGCGGACGGGGAAAGAACCGAATCAATATGATGCCGAGGATGTACGACTACCCGGGGGGGCCGGAAACCTGCTTCCGGCACGGGTTTATACCGGACAGCGTCGCCGTGCACAAGCTGAAGGACAACTTGAAGTGGGCGAAGACGCTGCAGTACTTCAATGTGACCCGGCGTCTGAAGAAATCGAAGCTTTACTTCATCGACTGAGGGATTCCCTAATTAATATATATATTCAATTCCTTAATTTTAAAGCCCGTGATCTTCGGCAGTCCGGGAAGACAAATGATTGAAGCAAACGAATTTACCATTGCATTCTATCTGAAGATTTTTATTTTATAATCATTGAATTTGAATGGATAAAAATTATTTTTTATCGTTTGTTATGGGTCGCGTTATGGAACAGTAGGAGGTTCAGCCTACCTAGACAATAAGTCAGATGACACGTCTTACCTATGACATTCTCTCAAAATCAATTGGACAGGTTCTACACCTCAGCTCAGCAACTTCGACCTAGCGCTTGACCAAGTCAAGTGGACAACTCAGCCGAGTCGGGCAGGAAGACTCAACCGAGTCAGGCAGGATGACTCAGCCAAATCGGGCAGATGACTCGGCTCGGGATTGCACCAGCTTAGGCTCCCATACCCGACTAGTCGTTGGGCCTAGGCCTTCAACTCGGTCCAAATTTGACGTCAACTAAGCTGTCACCAAAAGGATCTAAGTAATCATGTGATGGTATGAGCAACCTATCCTATTAATACAACATGGTGGAGCAATATGATGATGAAGGACATGACTTTTGTTATTATGGTGGCAACGAGACACTTTCCTTACTTAGATGGGACATTTCGTCTGACAAAATTTTCACGCAAAGATATTATTCCTTAATTAAAACAAGACAGATTCTCTTCTTATTTTCTCTCGCCATCTTCTATATAAAAAAATTGATAAATCCCAATTAGCCCCATTGACTATCTCTGGGGTGACCTGTTCGGCCCCATGAAAGTTTCCCATCGGCCAGCAGGATAAATCAGAAAATGCACATAGCGGCCAGCTCAGACGCCCAGCATCCTTTGATTGCGCTCTTCATTTGGAGGAAAATTTCTGCAAATACGTCGTAGCTGGGGATCGAACCGCAGGTGCCTGGGTGACAATCTATATAGATGTCCTACCCTGGCACCATTGCCCCGGAGACCGCTATCTTCTATATAACTCTCATTCTCCTGTAGACACAAGTACGCATGATCACCATTTCCTCTCAATTAACTTCCTCTACCTTGCTCTCTTTTTCCCTCTTTAAGATCGAAAAATTAACTTGGAGCGTCAAAGTGATTGTGCCAAGACACTTCTGACCTCCATTCTCATCTTCTTGGTTCTTGCAGGATCATGGAGCCCGTCGTCCTCTCTTTTTTCTGCATGGTGACCGATGACGTGTCCAAGAGGCAGTTTCAACAGGAATATCGTTAATCAATCAGCAGATTCATATTAGTTTGCCCAAAGTAAAATTGCGATATTTCAGAAAGAATGCGATATTGATTCTTGCCATATTTTCCCTCTTTTCACGTATTTGCCTTTGCTCACCCTCTCTGATAGTCGAGTACTTTAATATTATATGCAAACCATATGTATCATCTCTGAAGATTTGTTGAAAGTGACGAGATATATTGAACTTCGTTAGGAAAAGAAAGGCCACGTATAAACGAAGATAGCTTTAATTGGTAGTAAGGATTTTATTGTTATAAAGATTAATGAACAACTTGTCAAAGTATTTTTGACTAGTGAAATCAGAACCTAAAACCTAACCTTTCGGCATTCTGGAATAATCTAATGAAGTGAAGTAAGAACGGTCATTCGGCATGCTCGCTCGAGTAATCCTCATGATTGGATAAATGCATAATTAACTAAGAACAATTCACACTCGTGTTACACAAGAATGACTAAACCTGCAAAATGAACATTGGCATTAATTATGTGATTATGGACCTATTTCGAAGCTCAAGAAGACGACTTAGTGATTTGTGTTGGTATCCAGTCCAGTACACTGGGTTTGAAATTGCTTACAGGCCCAGAAAAGAAAAATCAGTCATAGGAGAGACGTCTGGATCTGGCCCAGTTGTCCCATAATTAAGAAGGCAAAATAGGCTGAAAATAGTGCAGCAGACTCATATTTTTTTTATTATGGTTATTTTTTTTATTTGCTTTGATAAAGAAAAATCAAGGGAGGCTTTTGATAAATATGGGAAGAGTTGTGTGGTGTTTTTTATAAGTCATTCAATTAGAGCTCAAAATAATATAGGTTGTTGTTCGATCGATTATAATATTAAATCACATTTATCACTTTTGATTGGATCGATGGCTTGGATGGAGTTCTTCATGGGAAATTTTTGTAAAAAAGTCTCCTTCTATCCTAAGTATTGTCTGCTCTTCATTCTTAGTGATTAGTACATTTACTCTTTTTTTTCTTCTTGTTTGAAAAATTAAACTCTGTTATCTTATGAAATCTGATTAAGAAGAATTGTCTATTTGAAGATAAATATGTTTATAAGCACCATCATAGAGATGATTGGTGAATGTGCAACCTGTTGTATATAAAGCTTTTTTTCAGTACAATTTTATAAGAATTAAATTACCTTCTTGACTATTATATATCAATTGATCTGACAATCTTTTTGGTTAATTATATTATGGCTATGCATATATTTAAGCTATTTTATCCAATATCATTGATGGGGTTATAATATTATTATTTTATATTGGTATATATATTAATTTGTCACGTGTTGTAGTCTCTGTCATACGGACACTCTTTGCCATGATGATGAAATAATTGTAGATCTAACATCCGTTGTACGGTGGAGTTATAACGGTAGAGTTATAACATCATCTTGAGTGTCTACCAGTCAGAAAATTATTATATTTTTTGATTTTTGTGCATTTGATAAAGCTTTGTTGTGGTGCCAGATGAAACAGCTAAACTGCTGTTGCCTGTCCACAGTAGGTATAATCATAATCAGACAAATTTCTGGGGTACATTCGATATTATTTGACCCCCTCTCCCACCCCATGGGTACGATTTAAAATATACTTAAGATTTGAATCATAACCTACTATTACACTTTTGTAAAAATACAAAAAAAATAATACACTACATGAAAATACAACATAAAAATGAAATATGACACATTGCATGGATGTGGGACCCAGGTCTATAATGTGTCATGTTGTATTTTATGTTATGTTTTCATGTAGTGCATCATTGCTCAAATATAAAATAACAACTACTTATTAACTTTTACACATGTTGATTCTCAAATAATATTCATTTGTAATATAGTGAATATTATAAAATCTTCTTCTTTTATTTTATTTATTAAAATATTATTTTAATTAAAATTTTACTCTCTAATAAGTAAAATTATGTCCTACGATCATTTGTGAGAGAGGCAAATCGAAAAGCTACAATTGATCACGACGGAGAAGGGTATTGCTTCAGCTTCATCGAAATTCGAACCTTTGCCTTCTTTTGTATATCTGTTCCGTCGTAACCAACTCAGCTATGCCTCGGAGGACGGGTATATTACACTTAAGATGATGCAAAAAGTGAAATGATCTTAATTTGAAATATTTTTGAGGTATTTAAGGTCATCAATAAATTTTGATCAAAACTCACTAATAAATATCTAAAATTTAAAAATCTTGACATGAATTAAACCAAGAAAGTATTAAGAATCTTTTGATGGTATTGGTGTGTGAGTTTTATATAAGCCTAGGTCCTTTAACAAGCTCGTGATAATACATCTCAAAACTATGTCAATTTCAGAAACTTACAACTCTCGATCTAGATTATGAAATTCATATATGAGGGCATAGTTATACTTAATAGATTCTCAAAATTATAATGATTTTAATTTGAAGTGATTTTAAAGTTACATTTTAAATTAAGTTCATTGCACTCCTTTTACCTTTTTGAGTGTAACAATGCCGCCTCGGGGCATAGTTGAATTTAGTTACGACGGAGTAAGAGTTACTGACGTGGACAAAGGTCGAATCTCGACGAAGCTGAGGCAATGCCCTCCCCCGTCATGGTCAACTGCAACTTCCTGATGTACCTCCTCACAGATGATCGTGAGGCCGACGGGGTAGCAAATTCCCCTTTTTTTGTTGAAGAGTATAACCATGACTCATATATGGGTTTCATAGTCTTAAGATATTTATCATGAACTCATTAATGAATCTAAGCCTACCATACTCACTCACCAATGCCATTAAATTATGTTTAGGACTTTTCTAATTCAGATCATACCAACATTTTAAAATCTTAAACATTATAGAATCATTAATAAATTTTGATTAACACTCAATAATAATCTCAGACATCTCTAAAATACTTCACTAAGTTAATTATACTCCTTGCCTGAGTGTATTAATACTCTCATATATTGATTATGATATTAAAATTGAAATATTAAATATATGTCAATTTTAGGATATATTAATTGATGGTCTAATTAAGGTTGTGATAATTAGAAGAAATGAATAATCAAGTGTCTCAATTGATGGATATTTATAAATCAAATATAATAAATTTAGAAAACGACAGATGCGGTTGACCGTCTATATATTAGTCGATTTATCAAAGTTACATGGATTTTGAGTGAAATCTGATTATACTGTAAATTATCATTTTTTTAATGTGATATATTATAGTAAAAAGTAAAATTTATCATCTAACAATTTCACACGATCGACAACACTGATACAAGGATTGAAGCATGATGTACCTTCTGTAGATACAACTTGCGTCGTGGATGATTTATAATCATTTTGATGCTCGCACGGTATTAAATCTGAGTTTTATCCAAAATAAAAATCAAAAAGCTGTTCTTTATTTAAATTAAACTAGTATTTTTTAAATTATCCTTTTATCCAAATTAAAATTGCTCTCAAAAATATTTTAACTTAAATAAAACTATTTTAAATCAACATTAATATATTGATGTTAGCCAAAACTATTTTTTATTTCAATACTATTAAATTGATAAAATACTTATCAAAATTGTATCACTGCATATTTGTCAAATTATTTTAATTTGGATAAAAATTAGGTCAATATTTATTAAAATTGCTTAAATATCAATTAAATTATGTCATACAATTTTATTTAAAACTGCTATAATAATATCTAAATAGTTTTATTATTATTTATATAAAATCATTATGTTATAATTATTTTCTAAATTCACTTATTTTTGTTATCATAGACTGGCTATTGCAAGATGCAAAAATAATTACGCTATCATAGTAATTTATGTTGGAGACCTTAGTAAGTGGATACATAATTTCTCAATATGAATTTCTAAATATCATGAAAAAGAAAATTATTAATTCAAGAAACAATGTTATTTCTATATATATTTTTAAAATATCTAGATTATCAAAATACCCTTCATAATTTAAAGATTATTATTTTTATTCCCAACTATTAGTATTATTCAATCATATAATGAAATAATATACTAATTTTACCTGTAACGAAATGATGACATGTCATTCCTATGGTTTTTTTTCTTAGTTTCCGTTGTTTCTTATAAGCAAAAAAATCTTAGCATGCTTCTTAAATTCTTTATTTTTTTCTCCAAAAATTTAAACATGTCAAATTTTAATTATTTTGACACTTCAAAATTCTTTTTGGATGAATTAACTTTAAAACTGTCAAAAAGTTAATGAATATATTTCTTTACTTCTTTTAACTTTTATTTTCTCAAAAATAAAAATTGCAAAATAAGATTCCCAATTAATGAGAGAGAAACAAAAAGAATACGAAAGTCTATTTATTCATTACCAACAAAATTCACGTAGTAGTCCACGACGTCAAAGGCATAATTAATACATAATTAATAAAAGATGGAACGAAATTTATTGGGGAGGGCTCCCTCCCTTATTCTAGTTACTTGCACTAATTAATTACGTAGGCCAAAAACTTGTTGAAGTTCACCTGCGAGCTTCCGTCAGGGTGGTGCACCGCCTTAGCCACCGTGGCCTTGAGTTCGCCTGCCTTCGCCTTCATTCTTTTCCCTTCCTCGCTCTTGAGAACAGTCTCCAGCGCCGCTACCACCCCTTCCTTCGTCATTGATCCGCCTTCAAACCCCACCCCGATTCCCCAGACCAGGGACAAGGTCCTCGCGTTCAGCATCTGGTCGCCGAAGAATGGTCGGCAGATCATCGGCACACCGGAAGCCATCGCTTCCAGCACCGAGTTCCAGCCACAGTGAGTGATGAAAGCGCCGACCGCGGCGTGCCGCAGCACGTCCTGCTGCGGCGCCCAGCTGACGACGAGCCCCCTCACCCTTGTCCGCTCCAAGAAACCCTGCGGCAGGAGCTCCCTCGCCTGGTCCTTGAGCGCCCAGAGGAACGGCGCCCCACTGGCCTCCATCCCCTGCGCCAGCTCCGCTAATTCCGCAGGCGCTGGGGTCATGACGGAGCCGAAGCTGACATAGGCTACGCTAGCAGGGGCGTGGAGATCGAGCCACGAGAGGCAGCCGTTAATGTCGGGCGATAGGTTTGCAAGAGCAGGGGGCGAGGCGAGGAGGTGCAGGGGACCTACGTGCAGGGGATGGGGAATGTTGGCTTTGAGCTCGGCGTCAATCACCCCGTCGAGACCACAGACGGTGTTGAGGAGGACGACGGCGGCATTAGGGAGGCTCTTGCCCATTCTGTGGAGGAGGCGCGCGAACGGGGAGCCGATGGGACCCGACACGACGCCATCGGGGAGATCCCGGACTCGATGCACCGACAGAGCAGGGATGAATGGTCCAAGCAACTCATCTTGCCGTGCGGTGGCTGCAGACAAGCGAAACGACCAATTATTGCACAGGCTAACAAACAGTACGTAAGATATGGCCACAATTATATTGTACGGTGTCCGTATATTAATTATTCACTGACACTTCACTGTTGAATGTTCAACTTCAATGAAAACATAGCTAAAGAAGCTGGAAAATATAGATTAAGAAAAAAAAATAAAGATGCATTCATTATTTGACATTTATCTTGCAAAAATTTTATACATAGAATATATCACTTAAATAGAACTATAACACTTTTCTTATTCTAGTGATAGAGATTAAAACAACTAAAATACCTACTTAGTTAAAAGAATAATGACATTTGGTTAAATAGGATACTAGCGAGAATTATATAAAACAACAATTTTGGATATATGTTTAAGAGTGGTGCGTTTGAATTTCTCTCTTCAGCGTGTGCACACGCAATGAAAACAGGTTTCATGCATGAGAGTTTTATCTGGCGGCCATATATATTTATTTAATCCCAACCACGCTAAGGCCGGATCATGACCTTTCATCTCGACTCAGTTTCAGTGGTAGCTAGTGGATGTACTCCTGTAAGCAAATTAATTAAGATGTTTTCGTTAAACAGTCACTAATTAAAAATGGGTGCTAAAGAGAAATAGAGAGAAGAAAGGAGAAAGATCAGATGTAATTATTTTATTAAGGAGTGATTATATGGGTATATATATTTTTTATAGATAGTTATATATGCACACAATTATTGTTGAAATTAATGAGAATTGATTAGAGATATGATACGTACCTTGTTCGCAAGTGCCGATGGTGTCGCGGAGCAGATCGGTGTACCGGTGTGCCAACAGCGACGCTGGCCCGCCGGTCCACAGGGGTACCCAAGGCACGCCTGCCGCCTCTGCCTCCTCCCCTGCCATCCACAAAAACGCATCGCTCACCACGCAGCTGACTGCCGCTCCGCCGGCCTTCTTCACCGCGGCATCCAGCGCCGCCCGAAGGCTCCCCGGCATCATTGCCAGGAACATCGATATCTTCTCCTGCTCGCTCAAGGGAGGATCCGCCTCGTACGGCACCCCGTCGGAGATGGGGACGAGCTGGATGTTCCCAGCAGCTGGGACGGGAGGCAGTGAAGCGAGGGACTGCGGAGTGCTGATGAAGGACAGAGTGGTGCTAGGCGCCGCAGCGGCAACACAGCGTGCGAGAGCCAGGAGCGGAGCTGCGTGGGTGCCGAAAGGAAAGGCCACTAGAACCACGTGCGACGTAGTCTGCAGGGGGAGACTGGCGCAACTGTGGGCGGAAGCCATTGCAATGGTGTGGTGTATAGAAAAGATGAAGCGGGCAGAGCGATGGAGGAGCTTCGAAAAGTATGGGAGACAAAGCAGATGCAGATCACATGTATATATTTATATATATACACATAGGGGCGGCTCAAGTAAATTCAATAAAAACATTTTAATAATTTTTTATTCTCTCAAAAAAAAAAAAAATATATATATATATATATATATATATATATATATATATATATATATACGGGAGAGCTATCCTGAGCACCGTCGTCCTGAGCACCCGTGAGCACCGGAATCCCGGCCGTTCATCCGATCGCGCGCTCAATCTCAGCCGTCCATTGCACAGTGTTTCTCCTCGGACCTCTGCCGCTTCTCGCCGCCCGTTCATCGCCGTCCGACCACCGTCGGCCGCCGGACCGGGCCCGTTGGAACCGCAACTCGCCGGCGGTGGCCGGATTCCGGCCGCGATTTGACCGGAATCCGGCCGGATTTCGGCCGGAATCGGCCAACAGACACTGTTGTCCGATTCCGGCCGAAATCGGCCGGATTCCGGCCGCGGTCGACGCCCGGCGCCGGGCGCATCGACCGCGGCCGGTCGGCCGGAATCCGGCCGGATTTCGGCCGGAAGCGGCGCCAGTCACTGCTGCCGTGTTTCGGCCGGAATTCCGGCCGGATTCCGGCCCAATCCGGCCGGAATTCGATACCGGAATGTGCGCCGTCGAGTTGCGGTTCCAACGGATCCGGTCCGGCTGCCGGCGGTGGTCGGACGGCGATGAACGGGCGGCGGAAGCGCGTGAACGTCGGAGGAGTGCGCACGCGGTGCGTAAGAATCCGGTGCTCAGGATAGACGAACTGTATATATATATATATATATATATATATATTTTGATATACTGCGCGGCGAAAAAAACGCGACCCCGTGCGTGATCGATCCACGCCGTCCACGCCCGATCACGATCAACAGCAGCCGTCCAAAAATCGCGATTGCGCAGTGTTTCTCCTCGGACCTTCGCCGCTTCTCCGCCACTGTTCACCGCCGTCCGGCCACCTCCGGCCGCCGGACCGGGCCCGTTGGAACCGCAACTCGACGGCGGTCCGGAGGTAGCCGGATTCCGGCCCGATTCAGCCGGAATCCGGCCGGATTCCGGCGAAATCGCCGCCAGAACCGTCTGCTCTGTTTCGGCTGGAATTCCGGCCGGATTCCGACCCAATCCGGCCGGAATCCGATGCCGGTGTGTGCGCCGTCGAGTTGCGCTTCCAACGAGCCCGGGATGACGACCGGCGGTGACCGGACGGCGACGAACGGCGACGATGAACGGCTGATCGCGCAGCGGGGTCGCACGGGAGCGTCGGGCAGGATATATTAAAAATTGGGGCATTAGGTATAGACCTTAATAGCCTATATCTAAAGCCGGCCCTACAATACACATTGCAATGCGAATGAAAAATGTACCAAATCTGCCCTGCCCGACCGAGCTTAATGCATCGGGCAGATTAGTTACTCATGTCGCATTTGCATACAGGAATAATTTTTCTATTTATGATGAATTTTTATATAATAAATAATTCTAAGTGCTTAATTGGGTGCACTTAGAATCCTAATGGGTCATGACTGGCTACAATCTTAGGTTGGTTGAATGTCATGGCAAATAGAATGAGTCGGACTGATTGTGTTGGACGGATAAAATAGAGATGTTGTATTAGATTACAAGCTTAATTAAGAGGGCACATCATTTGATCAATAAGATTATCTCACCTAAAATAATATTGATTGGAGCAAGATGATTAATGAACCGAAATTACTATTTAAAATAAGAGTAACTAGTCATTTAATTTAAAGATGGAAAAGACTAGTTGTGTGAGAGTTAAATGACAAAATAAAGCCTCTCATTTAAAGATATTTTATCATTATAAGAAGGCTATTCTTAATTTATTATTTAACAATCTTGAAAATTAAATATAGAAATTCCTTAAATTGTAGAATTTATTCTAGTGTATGAATCAAAATAAAATAAAAATATAGTAGGTTAAAATTTGGAAATTCCATTCTTTATAAACAACAATTTTGTATCATTTTCATTTCATTTCAAGACTCAAATCTACATTATATTTCAGTGAAATTTTCAGTAGGTTAAAGTTTTTTTTGGAGCATTTTACTTTATATAACTCAAATTTGCATTTCAAATTTATATTCTTTAGAAGGTTTTCAATTTCATTAAAATTGCTATTTAAAATTATTTTTAACTTAAGAGTGAAAAACATTCATTCTGTGAAAATCTGTAATCTATAAGAAAAAATATTATTTATCCATTTGAATCCAACACAAAATCAGGTTATATAATTATTTAATTATGGTATTGGAATCGATCCACCGGCCTTATCCAACGAACATTCTTGTGAAGGATCTGAATATTAATAGAATTTCACAAAAGAAATCCTATTTGGATATTTGATAAAGAGAGCTTTTTTCGGGATTATTAATGAGAGATGAAGGGCATTGTCCCAACGTAAATTCAGTGTTCTGATCTCTTTAGAATGTGAAAGTTAAGTATCGTCCCAACATAAATTCAGTGTTCTGATCTCTTTAGAATGTGAAAGTTAAGTATAAATTATATCCTACTTAATCTTCCCACCTAATAGTCTCGTATATAATTAGCATGTCTCTTAACTGTTAACAGTGACCCCTTGTGGTCTCGATCAATAGGCCCTGAAGCAACGTACGTCTCCTACGGAACCTATCATCTGTCCAAATGTTATAACTGTTCACCGCACTTTTAAAGGCTGTGCATGGTCGTGCGCAGCCGTCGTGATGCCTAGGGGTGGGAAAAAATATCGAATTTTCGGTATATCGTAGATACCATATTGATATTTACCGTCCATATCAAAAATTTCGGTATATCGAAAATTTCGATACGGTATAATACCGTACCAAATTTTTCGGTATCGGTATCGATATGAAATTATTATTTTTTGATATTTCGGTATACCAACATTTTCGGTATAATACCGTACCGAAATTATCAGTATACCAAAATTTTCAATATTTTCGGTGTAATATATCGCAAATTCGGTATATTCAGTATACCAAATTTTTGGTGTACCGAAATTCCGGTATACCGAATTTTCGGTATGGTAACGGTATAGATTTTTTATGCCGAAATTTTCGATACGGTATACGGTATCGTATGCAAAATTCGATATACCGTACCGATCCCGCTCCTAGTGATACCGACTGCCCACCTTCTCGTCCTTGTTAATTCATAATGCCTAAACTCCTCCCTCTCTCCTCCGATTAACGCGTTAATACCTCTGAACGCGTTAATACCTCTCTCCTCATTCACTGCTCCCTCTCTCCTCCACGTCGCTCCCTCCCTCCTCCACATCATCCTATTAACACGCGTTGAACACCCGTTGCGGATGCTCTAACAGATGAACATATTAACGTTCCAATGTATATTGCAGTAATTGATGCAGTTGCGAGCCATGTTGTTCTCCAGTAAACCATTGGGATAAGGTAATAACAACACACAGAAGAACAACAAGATGAAAACGTTTTAAAGAAGAAAATTGGCACGAATATGACCTTTACAGCAACTAGCAAAATACCAGAATATTCCGCAACTTTCATAGATAATGAATGAATGCATGTGTTGTGCCAAGATGATCTTCAACGACCGACAATATTAATTCAGCAACTACCAAAAAATGAATTTTCTTTGTTTCCTTGGATTTAAGACGAAACGGAAGACACATTTTATTGAATCAGCACCTTCCCTCCCAATTCACTTCTCTTGTTATTTCTCCTTTGTAATTTCCACTGGAAGACTTTTAATTTCCTCCCTAGAAGAGGAATCTTCTTTTCCAGTTGCTGCTGTTTCTATGAAAGCAATGGCATCTTGATTAACGAGGAGGAGATAAAAGGGCCTCATAATTGCAGGGGCCAGTGAGAATACTAAATGCCTGGTAGGTACGGTGATATAGCTAGCTAGACCAGAAGAAAAAACGTGCAGTCACTTTTTTGAAAGCTTGAAAAGCAGTGTAGGAGATCTACATGTATGTAATTAGTTAGGTTTAAAATATTTTAAACGCAGACATAACCTAACCAATTCCCTAGCTCATTTACAAACAAAATAAAATTCAGATCTGCAAAATGAAAGATAACATGGATTCAAATATGGGAGACGCATTAACAGTGTGTGATCGGAACAATCTAACGAGCTAGCAAACATGTTCCTAGATTAAGGAGAACGTATACTTTTTTGTTAACTGAAAGTGTTGTTCAACAAATCCACAGTAGATACCACAATATGAATTACAAAAATAGTCTGCATTTTTTGATAATGTCTCCATATTAACATACATCCCATAAAATTGCTATCAGAGTGCCGTTTGATGAAACCTCTATGGAACAAGCATGTGACGATTATTATGCAAACGACGGAGGAACTATAAAGATTGATCCCGTATATGTCATTTCATTTTAAAGAACTGTGTAGTACTAAAAGAATAAAAACAAATACTCAATCTAAGAACCAGGATCAAGTTAAATTTGATAGGATAATGCAATCCATAACTATTGTTCATCTAATGGTGGATAAAAGCCTAAAAAATGCTATGAAGTGTTTCAAAATGAGGCTGTCATGGTGGAAACACAAGTAACATCTTAGAAAAATATCATACACAGTTCATCTGGCACCTAGTAAATATGAAGCAGATCACGCAAGCTCCATAACTGACTCTTTGGCAATCTAAGTATCTAAAGGTGGGCAATATGAATATCTCCATTGGCCACAAGCTGAACATTTGTCTTGCTTAGTGCTGTTCTCTAGAGTACAAAATTTGCACGACCATATCTTAAATTTAGATTCAGCTGCTTTTGGTTTTGGCGCACCACAAGCTTCACATGTTAGCCCCAAAGGCTATTGAAACCCGAGTGTGCAAATCCACCAGAAAGAGGAAGCAAACAACAAAAATTAGTCCTTCAGAAGCATCTACTTCTACACAATAAATTTTTAAAGAATAAATACTCATGTCCAACTAAACCAAGAAAAAATATGAGCATTAACCTGAAATGTTTTCAAGAAGAAAACAAAATAAGATGACAAAACAAAAAAAATAGCATGGGCACAAGGTGTATCTATTTGGCGAGAAACCTCTCATATAGTATTAAAAATTGTAAAAAAAGGAGTATTGATTATTAAACTTTTTGCTCACGAACAAAAGAAAATGAGCCTACAATATATACCTTTAAAACAACTACTTTTTAGCTTAAGTTAATGCAGTAGTATGTAGTTTCTCATGCAAACCAAACTTTTTTTAATTCATATTTTTTCCCCCAACTATTTAGGGTCATATCTTGTCCCTTCATTAGCTCTATGCAAAGCTATATATTGTATAGCTAGACAAGTTAATAGAGATGAAAGTGTGAAGGATAGTAGGAGGAAACATAACTCTAAATAATGTAATTAAAATGAATTAAGAGAATTGAATATTACTATGACTAAAGTTGCATAGGTTCAATGAATGGATAAACTCTATACAGCCCACTTAAATATTTGAGACTATCATGACAAATTGATGTTGGACATATACTTGAAAGTTTACTTTGTTATGCTAAAAGGTGGCACATGGATGGAAATGGGAAAGTAACTCGTGTGAACATAACAATACAAGTGGCAAAATTAGCAATTTTTGGTGAATCAATTTGAGCAAAAAGTAACCATACAAGAAAAATAACATTATAATTCTCTCAAGATGGACACATGCATAATAAGTTCTGTTTGCCAAAAAAAAAAAAAAGAAATAAACAAAATGCAACAGTTCACTGCCAACAAGTGACTGAATAGGCAGAAGAGCACATACTTGATTGAATAGAGTGCATTTGCTGCACTCCCAAATAACCTTATCGTCTGTATCATGTTTGGGGTAACGTGACATCGACCCACCTGGCGTTGTTGCCCTATCAAAGGTGATACTAGATGTAGACTCTTTACTCTTGCCTTTACTGTGCAAATTGGTCCATCCTTTCTCGATTTTACCAGTACCACCTAAATCCCCTTTCTTGTTCCCATTAGAAATTGATGACTCACCTATTTCAGGAGCAGGATGCTTAGAAATTTCGTTGATACTTTCTATTAGACTGATTTCTTCTAACACAGATCCACACCATATATCATCATACAATCTTCTCTCTGCAGCCATGGCAGCAGCTTGTATTGGACTAAGAGCACCCATGATTTCACTGTTTCCACCTAATCTGTTTGGTCCAGATGGTAGCAAAGCCCCAGTGCGAGCTCGTTTTGCTGCAGCATCAACTGCAGCCTGCCGAAGCGATGATCCCGCAGGCTGGACAGAGAAGCCACCTAAGCGTCTTCCAAGGGTGTCAAATCCTTGTCCAGTTCCAGTTATCCCCTTTGCAACCAGTTCATCACATTCCTGTATCAATACATGGAATACAAAATTCTGTTTAAATTAGAAAGTCATGAACTTAAGCAAAAAAAAAAAAAATCTCTTGCCATTGCAACATAATAATATTGTGCTTTTATAGGACATGTCATCATCAAATATTTGATTGCTGATCGCACAAAACAAAAGCACTAGATGAAGAGAAAACTAGGGTTAAAAGTATGAGATAACAAAACAGCAATAGATGGAGAGTTGGAATAGCTTTTGTGCTATAACAAGATTATAAAAACTTTCATTTTTAATTAAAATCAATACAAAAAGTAAACAATTTTAGTATACAAAAATTTCTATGATGAGAAGAGATTGGCATCTCTTATAGATACACCAAAAAGAAAAGTAAATGTTCAACAATTAAAATGAAAATACAATCGATAATTCAATAGCTTCTAGTAGAACATGGAGGCATGCCAGTCAAATTAAACGTCTTCCTCCATTAACAGATGTCAAGAAAACTGCAAAAATTAAGCATAGAAGTCTAAGCATGAATTCATCTTGGTTCAATATTGATGATCATATTAATCATGATTCCAAAAACTTTGTGAAACACCTAAATAAGGGAAAGTTTGATATATTTTTTTAGAAAGATAACAAGAAGAAAATTTGATCAAGAGGAATCACCGTGCGCAACTCATCCCAGAGCTTATAGAACGAGGCATTGTGCGGCCCATGAACGATGTGGCACAGCTCATGGAGCATCGTATCTAGAACCTGTTCGAACGGGAAGAAATCCCATTCCCTGCCAGGCCGCCTCAGCCGAAGCTTCACCTCGACGCCACCACCAACATTTAGCCCTAAAAGAGCCGGATTGGCGGGGCTACAACAACCCTCCAAAAGAATCGATCAACAAATGTTGAAGAAATGGACAAGGAACGAGAAGAGCAAAAGAAGAGTAACATACTAGAACTCGGAGAGGAGTTTGACCTTCCACTTGCGGCGACGCATAATGACCTGGACCTGCTTGGCGATGCGGTCAAGGAGCCGGCGGGCCTCATCCTCGCCGGGCTTCTTGAGGGTTTTGATCTCCCATACCTTATTTAGAGCGTCCAGGCTCATGATCAAGGCGATCAGCGGAACGATCAAAGGGGAAAAAAGAAGACTTGTTATCTTTTCCCTACTTCACCGGCGGGCCGACGGCCTTCCTCTCCGCCGACTGAGACGATCTCTTCGTCGGGCCGCGGAGATTGGTATTTGATTTGGGGAATCTTCATGTTTTTGCTTCCACAAATGTAAATATTTTTGGATTTTACTTTATTTATTTAAAGGTCAAAAGCCCTAAAAAAGGTCACATAAGAGTTTCAATTTTCGAAACGCCCTATTAAAAGCTTTTTTTTTCCTTTTACAAAATCATCAACCACCAAACTTTCATCAAAAGTTTGATCGTCAAGAACTAATTGAAGTTGACCTGAACTATTTTTTTTAGTGAAAATAAAAAAAGCTCTTTTCCTTGACAAGTTTTAAACACTCGAGAAAAGAAAATTGAAACAATTAATTGTGTTTAAAAAAAAAACATTCTTGCACTGCCGAAGGATTTCGGCCTAAAAGGAGAACAGATTGTGGGGCAGATTTGGATCTCATTTGGCACATCGGATGAATAATTTCAACCGGAATAATTCTTACGAAAGTGAAAAATAAATGACTTGATAAAGGTCACTATGAGATTTTGAAATAAAATGTCAATCTTAGATACAATATTTTCTAAGTTGAAACATTTGCACATTGATCTGAAATATTAAAAACTTGAAAGCTGAAATTAGATCTATTGAATTGTGTACGATGATAATTTTTATTAAGATTATAGAATTATGTCCCTAGTTCAGTGGCGATTAAGGGGGGTTAATTTACTTTAATGAAAAATGTAAAAAAGGAAATATAAAAAAATATATGAATGCTAAAGTTCCATATATGATTTTGTAAGGTTTTCCCCCACTTAAATAAGCCAAATCTAAAAGCATTTATTGAGCAAATCTTTCACCTTCAAGAATATCGCTTTACATAGTAAGAAATTTTCTAAATAATTAAAGATTCATAATAACTCTCGTAATAATCGCACAGCCGCTTTTTTTTTTTTTTTTAAGTTACAACAGAGCCACTATTGGGCTGTTTACAAATCAAATAATAGGTTGGCCCAAAGTACAAGTCATGACCCAAAAATTACACTATACCAATGATACGCCTGTGCATTAGTATGCTATCCGACTAATTCTGAAGGTAAACCATTTGATCCGGCACCATGTAAATCCAGGAAATCTGAGTATTTTTCGTGAAGAAACATATATAAGTTAACATTGGCGTAAGCAGAATTTTGAAATCATATTAAAACTAACTTGCTATCGTTGTGCGGGGTGATCTCATGCATTCTCACTCAAACATTTTTATAATGCATTGTTGGTATAAAATAAGGAGAGGGGTGGGCCTTTGCCTAAGAACAGTAGAACACCCTTTCATTAGTAAAAAGCTTAATACGGGTCTAACATATTCGCAAAGGACACTTAGACGTTAATTAATCGCATGCAGGTACTGTGCATGTATTATGTTAATCAAGCAATTGCTAATGTCGCTTTTTCAGTACGCACGCACCCCGCGTCTTACTGGTTCGACATCCTCATGCTGTCGGACTAATTCCTTTGCTCAATTGTTCACATCTCTATGCTAACTATATATAAGAAGCGTTCAGAAGGAATAATAATTAATATATACTGTGAAGATCTTCTGGGATATCGATAATCGATTGATTGCGTTGCACGCACTACTAGTGCCTGCAGAGCAAGTGCAGCAACTTCTCCACAGTGGTGGAGGAGGTCCAATTTTATCGAAGCAGCTTGGGTTTGGGTTTTGGAACGAGGTCTCCATCTTCCTCTCTCAGCGTGTGGATTCATTTGAAAGCAGAAAGTATTTGCAGCTGTCAGGTGGAGACCAGGCGGCCATAGTGGGGTATATACACATCAATAATGGCTCGAAAGTGGAAACAGACGGGTAATCATGCAGGTCATGACATGTTACTTTCCGATCATTAGTCAGAAGTAATTAATGTTTTTAATTATTTATCTTAATTCTATTTGTTTGTAAGGATGCTATTCATTTTGCATGTTCGTGCCCATTGTACACTAAACTTTAAGAGAATGCTATGGACAAGACAGTGACTTACAGCAGGAAAGGAATTACTATTTAGCAGGAGGCGCTGATGACGGTGTCTAGGGGTGCAAGCACTACAGAAGAAGCTAATGTCCAGTTATAGATGTTCTTTATATTTTCGTCAACGCGATCGCTCGCTGTCAGTGCATCTACTGATCATATTGACTAATTCATCTACCGTTAATATGATTAATAGTTAGCTAGGTAATAAATACTAGTCACGCTAATCCATTGAAATAGTGATTGATTGTGCAGAAGGCACCTCTCGCATATTCCACGCATCTTCTTTACCGAATTGCCGCATCCCTTACACCGGTGTACGCGGTGAAAGGTAAAAAAAACTGCACAATCGATTCGCGTGCCACGGAAGGAAGGCGTATAGCATCCGTTTTAGAACGAAGCTTTGAGCGGCGAATTGGTGGGCACAGCTCGCTGTTCAATTCCGGATAGCAGAAAACTCAATTTGGGTCCAAGTAATATAATTGATTTTTAAATTTCCAAATTTCTGTTTTTATTCGGAAAAAAAGAAATCGAGCTATATACATGGCCTGTATCTAGAGCGGCACAGTAAAAACTTTCATGACCGAGGTCTTGCCTGCAATGTAAGGTTTTGTTTCAGACAAGGGATGTGGATTGATCAAGCAAGCAATAAAGAGAAAAGGATCGAGAAAGAAAAAAAAAGATTAAAACCATTTTTTTTTCTCAAAACGAGAACACTCTCACACACTCAAATTTTGGCTCTCCCTTTGTTGGATACTCAACTGTTCCACCTCCCTGCAATCCTTCTCTTCATCCTTTCTCGCTCCTCCATCGCCAAATGACGACGCTCGGCTTGAAATAGGCGTCGCCAGGTACGTCGGAGTCTCCTCCCCCGCCATGATCACCACCACCTTCTCCTCGTAGCACGCCTGCGGCGCGCCCTCCTCCGCTGCCGTATTGCGCTCCGCCTCGGTGCCGCCGACGTCCTCCTCGAGGCGCCTCGACAGCTTCCAGTACGAACAAGCGAGGAGGAGGAGAGCGAAGGCGACAAGCCCCAGCATGGCTGCCAGCCCACCGAACAGGTACGGCACCGGCGAGTGCCACCTCGAATGGTCTACGTCCGCCGCCGGCGCCGCCATCGCCGTCGCGTTCAACACTGCTCCCGCCCTCATCTTTTAACTTTAGACCTGTTAGTTAATTCCGAGGCGGTGATGGCAGAAACGGAAGCTTGGGGATATTTATCCGAGTCGGGGAGCAAAGGGCGAAATTGTAAATAATAAGAGACATAAAAATGTGAAACTTGAATACTAATTCTTTGGGGTTTTACAAGCAAAAAGAAGGGAGCGGAGAGAGGCAATTGGAGGATGGGGATAGGACTTATCCAAAAAGGGCCTCTCGAGCTCATCCTTCCCTTCATTTAATCATTTAAATAAATGTCACTTTAAACCGATGTGTGTATATAAAGGTATTGCGCACTAAGACACCTTTTGACATCCATCATCAACGGGCGATTGCATATTTGTATTCGCTGATTTGGGAGAAACAAATGGTGGATCCGTGTCTCACTAACTTTCTTGTACTTCATTCATTTCTACCCTCTTTTCATGGCTAATGACCAATGGGTGGAATATATTTAGCTGATAAAAATATCATATATTCTTTTCTTCTTGATTAATAGAAATTTATAAAACATTTTGAGGTTTTTTCTCATTAATATATGATTTTTTCAGTTTGTTGGAGATGAGTGAGGGACGTTGCGATGATACATGCTCTAGGCGACAACACAATTAGATTGAAATGATTGGACTACTTTTGGGAGGATTATCTAATCCATAAAGTAGGGTGCTTTTTCACGAAATCAATTGATTGCCCGCATGGCATCTTGCAATGGCGTTGGATATTACTTTGTATGTTCATAAAGCAATCCATAAATAACGAAAAAGTTCAATTCAGTTACGGGCTGCCCAATCCGACAAGGTACATATGTTCTTAGAGCTTAACAATACTGAGCCATTCGTTTCTTGCAAGCAACTATCAGGTTGTGATAATATATATCTACAATTGTTTTTGAGTAAAAGGTGAGTAAAAATGTCATGTTGTACACTTGGCAAATTGTTGAAAAATAGCACTGAAATAAGGATATTGATATTTTTTTTGCCCCATATCCTCTCTACCAAATTCAGCTCATTATACAATGAATAAAACAAATTAAAATTTTTAACTTTCCTTTTTGGCCGATGTCAATGGACTGTAAAAAAACTATATAATCCAATCTAAAATGTCTATACACATGCTAAGTCATCTTTTTAATAGTTCATCTCAGTAGAAGTAACAAAGAATTTCAACCAGTATGAAGTAATCTTCCTGCACTTTTAAAGAACGTTTTTATTTTTGGGTTGGTGCTAGTGGACGCCCGGCCCGGCCCGGTCCAAACGCAATGATAAAGGACCTGACAAAGTTCCCGACGATTTTTCATTCCAACGATCGCTGCTTCCCACAGTCCATCCGATCCGTTGGGATGTCCTCGTCGAGGAAAATAAGTTTTTATTTTATTTCCACGGTAAACGAAACAATATGGATTTTTGTAGGAAAATTATATTTAGAGCATTCTTTATATAAAAAAACAAAAATGACCTTTTATTACAGGTCTATTAATTGTCAATGACTTTTCTATTGCATAGACTCTTCGCATAAATCTTATCATGTTATGATTTTCTACTTTCTGTTCGTAATTAATTGTGGAAATCAAAGGCATAACATGTCCATCTATCTTTTTCTCCGCTTGCCGGTCGAATTGGTCGAAATAGTAAACGTGGATGAAAATATCACTCTACCCACGGCTTGACAAAATTGCAAGACAAAGCTGGTCCAGGCCTCTACTTGGCATCCAATCCGAGGCCGAGCATCTTGGCCCTCACCTTTACAAGTTTGCAATTCTTCCTTTACCTTCGCTCTCATTGGAACGGATCCAAGCAGAGCAGAGGTGGAAAGTGCCAAGAAGATTCCTCAGTTGTTCTTTCCCCATGCTCAGAGGGGACCTGACTAACGACTAGGCAGGAGAGGAACTGGGAATCTTCAAACTGAGCCAGTCGACCAGTCCAGTCTGGTCGGCGGCTACTGGTCCGGCCGAATGATGCTGGCCATCATGGATCATAAAAAACTGAAGATTCTTTCAATTGGATAGGCGTCACCAAACCAAGATCTGGCAAAGATTTTATGGATGTCGATCGCCGAACCAAGACTTCCCACACGTACGACTGATAAATCTATCCAATCCACCTCCACTGGATCATTGCCCCACGGATCTACAGGGTCAACGCTATTAATTAATTTGCCATCTAGATAATAGTACTACCATCTTACTTACTAAACTTAATATTCTTTCTCGTGGAGACGATGCCCTTCTCTGAAGCTTCTGCCACGGCGGTTGTGTGGTGCCTCTGCACAACTTAATATTACTCCAAGTCAAGAAAACATCAATGGGCAGAACATGTCGGCATGAAGCACTGATCAATCGTGCAAATAAAATTCCAACTCCACGGTTTGGATCGAAGACGTGAAATAGTACAAGATCGATGGTGGTTGCCAATACTATATTATATTCAAAAGATTTGGCACTTATAATCCACCTCTCGACAGTACTTCCCTAATGCACGAGTATGCATATCCTTAATTAAATCAAATCCCTTATCTTAATCCTTAGATTAGTCTAGTTTGTCTGCGCTGGTGGCCAAACTAATTACGCTAGCTCTATAAACCCCTTTCCATCCTCTAAGAGAGCTTAAAGTACTAGGTGGTGGACCACGCAAAATTTCCTGGACCGATCATAAAAGTCTAATTAGGTATTTATAGTGTCCCATCATCGACCATGTCCATAAATCCACCAAGATCTATCAAATCTTTTGGAATAGTAGGAAACTATCTTCTAAGAACGGTGGGTGCAAGCTATTAAGTGGGTGCGCGTGGAGTACGTTGTTGTGTCTTATTTTCAGCAAAAGGTGCCTGTGTGACGTGTCGTCAATCTCGTAAGCCGGGCTCACGGCGTGTCACCCCTACGTACTTCCTCGCCCGCTGTCCCAGTGCCCCGGCGACCCTGGTGGCGCGGCCGCCGCTGTGGAATATTACAACCCGGTCGACAGTCGACGGTGCGCTGCCGGCGACCTGGGGTAGGGGCGACGTGAACATCACGTGGAGGCCCCTCCCCCCTGTGGCGTCTTACTATTCGCCGTTGACGAAGAGACGGAAAAAGTTCTGCGCGTCCAGTGTGGACGCTTGTCAGCGGCGGCGCGGCGGTGACTGGCGCCGACACGTGGTGCATTCACAAGGAATTTTTTAACAGAATTTAAATTTTACCAACTACGCACCATCGTGTTCGGTGATTTTTAGTCTAAATATGATTTTGTCGCTCAACAACAACACAGAATTCAATTCCTTGAAGAAGTTGGAAAAAAAAATTGTTCTTAAATTGGGCGTTCAAATTGCTCATTAGGTCACCGTAGGGTTCTGGTGTGGATAAGGTTGCGGTGGTTGAGGTAGATTGTCCTTGTGGTTGCCCGTGGTTGGAGATGAACAATTTATTGTTCCATTGATGGAAATCTTATCGAATCAATTATATGGTTCAACATCTCATAAACCGTGCTATTAAATAATTGAATGAACATAATTAGTATAAATATGGCAACGTACGACGACTAATTAACGAGAATTTTTTTAAAAAATAAATATATAAAAAATTAAACGTATACTTAACAATTAAAAGACAAATATAAGTAAAACATTCAAGCTCATCAATACGGATGAATAACATTCTCTGACAAATATAAAATAAAACATAGATTTTAAAAGATAAAATATAATATTTTAAAATATGGAGGCTAAAATAAAATTTTCTCAAATTTAAACCAACAAAATCCTACCGGTTGCTTCCTGTGAAGCGCCCAAAGAAGACCCACATCCAGCTTTTCTCCAGTTCAAAACCTTCTTTTTCCTCTCTCCCCTATCCAGTCCCCTTCTCGGTTTCCAATTTCCTACGGTTCCCGTCTCCTCCTTTTATTCTCGTCGTCTTCATCTCAAAAGCAGATTTAGGGAAGCAAGAAACGAGCGGATCCCTGTGGCTTATAGTCACCTGGCGGTGTTCTGATCCCTATAATACCGAGTTTACGCACACCCAATGCAACCTCCTCCTCTGTTCTCCTCCGTTTCTTCCTACTCTGCGACGTCCACCGCCGGTCGAGCCTGAAACTAACCTTGCGAGCTTTGGCACGAACTCCTAGTCCCTAGGGGATCGATGCAGTATTTTTCCTCAGCCAACCTCCTTGAGTTGGCCGCCGGCGAGGACGCCGACTTTGTCGCCTCCCCCCGCCGCTTTCCGCTCCTGCCACGCCTCATGGATGACGACGCCTCTACTGGCGAGGACAACGCTCCAGCCTCCCCGTCGCAGCGGGAGCGGCGGATCGTTGTCACCCACCGCCTTCCCCTCCGTACGGTTCCCGATCCCTCGGCACCGGGTGGCCTAGCCTTCTCTTGGGATCCCGATGCGCTCGCGCTTCAGCTCCGCGCCGGCTTCCCGTCCTCTTCCGAGGTCGTTCACGTCGGCACCGTCGCTGTTCCCATCGACAACGCGCACCATGCGTCCATCTCCCGTATTCTATACGAACGTTTCAGGTGCCTCCCTGTTTTCATTCCCGCCGATCTCCACCATCGCTTCTACCATGATTTCTGCAAGCATTATCTCTGGCCCCTCCTCCACTACCTCCTGCCTTTCTCACCGTCGTCTTTAGGCGGCCTGCCCTTCGATCGTTCCCTTTGGCTCTCCTACCTCTCTGCCAACAAGCTATTTGCCGACCGCGTCATCGAGCTTCTAAACCCCGATGATAGTCTTGTGTGGATCCACGACTATCATTTACTTGCTCTTCCGACCTTCCTTCGAAGGCGCTCCCCTCGTGTAAAGTTGGGGTTTTTCCTCCACTCGCCCTTCCCTTCTTCTGAGATATTCCGTACCATTCCCGTTCGCAACGAGCTGCTTCGCGCCCTCCTGAATGCTGATCTCGTTGGTTTCCAGACCTTCGACTATGCTCGCCACTTCCTCACCTCTTGCTCCCGGTTACTTGGCTTGGATTATCAGTCCAAGAGAGGGTATATTGGCATTGAGTACTATGGAAGGACAGTCACAGTCAAAATCCTCCCGGTTGGGATTGATATGGGGCAGCTCGAATTGGTGATATCTTCTAAAGATACCATTGCCAAAGTCCACGAGCTCACAGCAATGTATAAAGATAAGATCTTGATGCTGGGAATCGACGATGTGGATCTCTTCAAAGGTATTGGAATGAAGTTGCTTGCAGTGGAGCAATTGTTGGAGGAGCATCCGCAGTTGAGAGGGCGTGCAGTGTTGGTCCAGATTACTAATCCCCCAAGGAGTGAGGGGAAGGATGTGCAGAAGGTTCAGGATGAAATAGGGTCAATCTCAAGGAGAATTAATGAACGTTTTGGAAGACCTGGATACGAGCCCATTGTATTGATCAGTCGCACTGTACCAACCTACGAAAAGGCTGCCTTTTATGCAGTAGCTGAATGTTGTGTGGTGAATCCAGTGAGAGACGGAATGAATTTAGTTCCCTACAAATACACAGTCTACAGACAGCTGAGTCCAGCATTAGCAGATGCTCCAAAGAAAAGTATGATCATTGTTTCGGAGTTCATTGGGTGCTCACCATCTCTGAGCGGTGCTATTCGAGTTAATCCATGGAATGTGCATGCAGTGGCGGAGGCGATAAACTTGGCCATAACAATGCCAGACACTGAGAAGCAACTGCGGCACGAGAAGCATTACAAGTATATTAGCTCTCATGACATTCCATATTGGGCAAGGTCGTTTGATCAGGACTTGCAGCGTGCTTGTAGAGAGCATTTCCATAAGAGGTGTTGGGGGATTGGGTTTGGGATGAATTTTCGGGTTGTTGCTCTTAGCCCTAACTTTAGGAAACTATCTGTTGAGCATATCGTTGCCTCGTATCAAAGGACAAACAGTAGGCTCATCTTGCTTGATTATGATGGGACAATGATACCGCAGACGTCCATTGATAAAAAGCCAAGCTCTGAAGTTATCTCAGTAATAAATGGATTATGCAATGACCCAAAGAATGTTGTTTTCTTGGTTAGTGGTAGAGGGAAAGATGAGTTGAGCAAATGGTTTGCCTCCTGTGAGAAGTTGGGGATCTCTGCAGAGCATGGATATTTCACTAGGTAACTATTTTTCATTGGAATTGCAAATTATTGTTCTCTGAATTTGATTCTTTATCGTGCTTTTCATGACATATCGGACCATGAAGCATTCTTAAAATTATTTGTCCATGCATAAACAATTGTCTAAGCGAGTAACTGAAACTACTTTGCTTGCAGAAATAATTAAGGTTCCAATCAATTTCACTTTCGAGCTTCCCAATTTTATTTTATTGACACTGTGTCATGTTAGACGATGTGAATTATATTTGTAGCGCTTAGAAATATGCTCAAGTGTGCATATCTACTATGTTTACTTGCTGATATCCAAAATCCGTACTCTCTGATAACGATGAACAGGATTATGTTCCATTTCAAAATCTAAACTCATCGGTATCAAATCCATGCACTCGATTCAAATAGTTATCTTGTGACTGATGACGTTTTAATCCAATCCTGTGCTGTAGGTGGAACAGGCATGCGCCATGGGAATCTTGTATGTTAGCTTCAGACTTTAATTGGAAGAAAATTGCAGAACCAGTCATGACGCTTTACACCGAGGCCACGGATGGATCTGCCATAGAACATAAAGAAAGTGGGCTAGTATGGCATCATCAAGAAGCAGATCCTGATTTTGGGTCTTGCCAGGCAAAGGAGCTCCTTGATCATCTCGAGAATGTGCTTGCCAATGAGCCCGTAGTTGTGAGAAGGGGTCAACATATTGTAGAAGTGAACCCTCAGGTATGAAGCACTGGATATGGTTTTCGTTACGTTTGTTAAAGTATTTGGGTCGTATCTGGCAAAGAATGAACTTTTGATGTAGCATTCATGACTCTCATGATCGAACAAACTTATCTTTCATAATGAAGATCCATGGATTAGGATTGACTTTTAGGATAACATCCGCCTACCACCTCACTTTCTGACTCGAAACACATTAAATATATTTCTGGATATGCTTGGCCTTGTATTGACCGACTCACATAGACCGACTAACGTGGCCAGGTCTTATTTTAATATTACTTCCTTTCAATTCCTGCTACTGTTCAGTTCAACCTTGGCTTATCAAATTATGTGAGGGTTTCTTTTCTTTTAATATTACTTCCTTTCCAGGTTCTATTCAACGTTAACTGGTCAAAATATGCAGGGTACAGGGAAAGGCATGGTTGTGGAAAATCTCATGACAGCATCGTCAAGCACGGGAAAGGCACCAGATTTTCTTCTATGTATAGGGGACGACCGGTCGGATGAAGACATGTTTGAGAGTATTAGCAGTTACACAAGTGATCCATTGGCCCCAGCAATTGGAGAAGTCTTTGCATGCACAGTGGGTCAAAAACCAAGCAAGGCTAAGTATTATCTCGATGATACAGCGGAGGTCATAAATTTGCTTCAAGGTCTAGCCGATGCATCACGCGTAAAACCACCCTCGTCTGCAGAGCTTCAAGTATCATTTGAAGGCTCTCTCTATGATGTTTATTGATTAGTTGAGTATTCCGCAAAATTATAAAAAAGGTGTCCCTCTCTTTTATTGTTATAGTGGGCTTTTCACACTTTCTAGTTCTTATACTCAAATGGAAGCTCTCTCTTCTTGCCTCCCTTACTAACCACATTGGCTCCTCCCTCCTTAAGCTTGTCTTCTTTCTCCTTCATGTTCTCTTTCATCTCTTTCTCTACTCCACCAACAGCAGTAAACATTCATCTTTTGTTTTCATGGTGGCTGTGGCGATGACCTTCTTTGGTTTGCATCGAGAGATTCTTCTGCAGTTGAGCTGACACTGTCAAGCTACAATTGAACATGACGTTCGATGTTCTCCAACAACGCATGTAGACCCACTCAGATATGGTCATGCAGAGTGTTGACTAAACTTTTAGATGATTTTTTTAGTCATATCTTGGCTATTTTAAAAACATAAATGGAGTCCACTTTAATTAGATTGTTATTTTTAGTCATTTGATTATTTTGAAAGCATTAGTGGACTTAATTATTTTGAAGGTATTAGTGGACTTTGCTGATTTCTTATAATTTTTCTATCTATTTAGAAAAAAATCTATCTAGTAATTTTTAAAAATTATTATATATTTATTTTTGAGTCATCTACATTTGAAAGCATCATATAAAGAGATTCTAATGGTCTTTTGCATTTGTCTATTTAGATTCATAATTGAAAAGGGAGGGGGGGGGGGGGGGGGGGGGGGGGGGGGTTATTTATGTAGAACTATTTTATTATCTTGAAAGAATGAAAAAGCAAAGATGAATTATAATAATTTTAACTAAAACTTTTAAAATGGACATATCTAGGTTAAATTTTAAATGTCATCAAATGCAAATAAAACCGTAAAGCACAATAGAACTGCAATTTGATAAAGAAACATTTACACAGATCCAATTTTAACCCTGTTTACCCTTAAAGGATTCAACTTTTTCAGAGGTCGGGCTACTGGCAAATGGAGATATTAAAGGCACGTTGAAAGGTCATGTGATAGCCTCACAAGAAATTAAACAATAAGCTTCTCAGCAGGTCATCAAACTGCATACCAAACTAATTACTAGTTTGTATTCCAGTTATTCCTTTAGAGAATTTGCAGAAATATATTTTCGTAGTATGCTCTTCCAATATAAAAGGATTTTACGTGCAAAAATGATGCTGCTGAACAGCATGCATGCTTTCATAATCCTCTGCTCGTGGTATGTAAGAACCCAGATGTATTAAATGATAATTAAGATTGGATAATTTTTCATGGATAATTAACTAATTCCGAGATGGTTATCTTCTTTCAGGCCATGCCCATTTACGTGGATCTCTCTTTGATTGAAACAACTTTGATGTTAACAGTTTGTCTTGGATGTGATTGATGTAGCTAGGTGGAGTTTGCCCTAGCTAGGCGAAGAAAGTGAAATTAAAAGAACTAGGCCAAGAGAATTTTACTACCAGGAAATTAATTTTCTGACGAGGACAAAGATAAGAAGTGATGCAAGTGGGCAATTCTGAAGAAAACTAGCCCTGACAAATGTCTTTCTCACGTCTGCAACTCTGAAGAATTCTATTTCTCGCTACAAACCCACTGTTCTTATTCAAAGAAACGTGGTCATAAAGTCAACACAATACTTGCATGCTGCATTGCTCAGCCAACCACGTATTTAATTAAATGTCGATGAGCATGAATGATTCCCAACCGGAAACTACACCGAGTGGAGGTAATGCTTTCCGTGTTGCCAAGCTCATCTCTCTGACTCCGGTGTGGCATTCATAATTTTTTTTTTAAAAAAAATCTAGCTAGAAAACAAAGAAAAAAAAGTGTTTAACAGAATATGTCATATACCTTTTTTTCTTCTAATTTTAATAGAGAGAGGAGTTGAATTTGTGTTGGACTAAACATTGTTGGAGGAATTGTGAATAAATAATCTAATTCTTTATCTGGTGGCAATTAAAGTGCAGTAAATGACTAGCGCGGCATTACAATATTTCTTGTGGATCTGCATCTTATTACTATCACAACTGAAAGATCATGCTAGCTCAACAAGATCGACTTGCTCTTCCTTCGTGCATGAGATCATGAGCTTAATAAATTCGGGAAGTTGTTGTGTATTTAAAGAATATATAGTGAAAGAATCTTATTTGATCAAAGCTAAGTGATTGATACATAACAGCTGATATATAGTGAAAGAATCTTATCCAAATTTCAGACAGTAACAGCTGGTGCCTTTACTGAGGAGGTCAGTGGCACCAGACCTTGACTTCTAATGTGAACTAGTTATATCTGCTACGTAGCAGCCAGCTATCTGATGGAGGCAGAACATTTGCCAAGGAAAACCTTGCTCCAGCTGCCAACCACAACTCCGCACCGGGCTCTGGGAATCTAGCTAGGCTGATCTCTCAGTTTCACATGGTACTCTGAAGGAAGACAGTAGCAGTTCAATGAGCTACTACCAGCCTACAATGTCAGGTAGGTCCAACAGGTATTGGATCTCACATTTAAGTTTTTGACTCCAGACGTCGATGGCACCGAATTGCTCAGGAATGCCAGCGTTCTCCTTTTGCTACATTATCTGTCTCCCCATTGTCATTGCAGAAGCAAACAAGTTCGCACACCCTGTTTTTTTTTTTTTTAAGTTCAACGACAGGCTTTACATGACAAGAAAGCAAATGGTCGCAGAGGCTTGGTACTGTGAAGCCAGTTCAGTTTGGTAAATGATGCATTGGGTGGCTCAACCTGTTTTTTTCTCCCAATTTGATGAGCTATGGGAGTGAAGTACCTTTGGATGGTCTCCTACCCAGAGAGAACTGAAAGGAATCAAATTGTTCCTAACCGTAATGTGTCTAGTTTGGGTCATGCCAAATGGGAAGAGGCATGAGCTCTTGGATTGTGGCCCAGGAGCGCGAGCTCGTTCTTGTCCTAGTGGCGCTTTGACTTAAACTCAAAGCAGGGCATCTTTTGTACACGATGGACGGTTATCATTTTCATTGAATAATTATTTCAATTTTTAAGCTGTTCTACAACATTAATCTTTTAATCTTTTGTTCTTCGGATTTCATTTCTATACATTTGATAATTTAAAAAATCGAAATGAGAATTTCATTTCTATCAGACTTCTTTTTTAAATGACACCTTGACAGGATTTAGTTCGAATACAGTGTGTTAGAGGCTTTGGATGGGCCCCCATGTATAACCCATGGGGAAATAGTGCACACACAATTGTGTGTTGGCCAGAGAATTGTAATCAAAGCCGAATAAATAAAGTAATTCCTCATCGTACACAATTGATGCTAAGTGTTCAGTGTTCTAAACCTCTATTAATATAATGTGTGTGTATATATGTATATATATATCAGGTAAAATATCTTTTTATTCCATATTTGAATCGTTCAGTCTAAACCAAATTACCAATCTTGAAATGTCCTTCCTTTTGATGTTGAGTAATAAATATATTATCATGGCCACAATGATGAAGCCAAAAGTTCTCCATTTATGTTTGTCAATGGAGCTGTGCTTTGTAAAGATAATAACCAGTTATTATCTTATCCTTTTATTTTACAATAAAAAAAATGATACTCCTAATAATGCTTATTTGTTGCAATTACTATGAATTTTATTATTTTAGAATATTAGTTTTTTTAGGTTCGAAATTAATTAGAAATGAAAAAGATGATTTTTTTTTTGCTAGTGCATGCCTTCGGACTAAACTATTTTTTCCCAGCTAACCATTAACTAGAAGTGATTTCTTCTTTAAGTAGTTGCGAATAAATAATTGTTAATTTGACAATAAAATATTTTAAATCCAATTAACTAGCTATCGATAATTGTCGCGGTTGTCCAATTAACAACCAAGATAGCGGAGACAAGATCAGAAACCAGATTTCACCTAAAAATTAAAGGATCAGAGAACAGAGCTGAACTTTCTTGAGTTGGTGCTTAAACCGGACGAAATCCATGCTTCAACGCAGCCTCCCAAACCACGTCGATCCGGTCGACGTCAATCCCCCCGACCTCATGGTGATTCCAGCCCTCCAGGAAATGCACCACGCCGCCGGCGTGGCACGCGTGCACCACCCCTCGATTCATCGTGTACTGCATCGGCAATGTGATCAATCGATTAAATCATAGCATTCTCCAATTTGTTAGATCGACTCGATCCACGATTACCTCGCACATTCCCAAGCCCTGCACATTCTCAGGCAACTTCATGCCCGCCAGCTTTGAGTAGGTGCAATCCTTCCTGATGCCGATGACCGGAGGCACCACAAACTGGTGGAAGTGAGTTCCCGGAGGCGCCCACCGCTGCTGGCTCCGCGGCAACCACTTACCAACAACCCAAGTCTGCAAATACCCTAACAATTAGAATAACATACCACGCTTGCCACTTGATCTAGCTGGGCTTTAATTAGCAACTCCACACCTTGCAATTTTGGCCTGCTTGATACTCGCTCACATGAACAAGGTAGCGCTGAAGCTCACTCGGGGCTTCCTCCTGAATGCTACGAAATCTTTCTTCGGACTGGGTTAACATCTGCAAGTTAAAGACCTTGCATGTTTCAGATTCGTTAACTAAAAGCAGAGGAAAGAATTAATAACGTGCCAAGACTGTAATTTTCTTCCGGCATAAGTATAGAGCGATTGCTCTTCCGAGCTTCGATGTCGCTCCGGTTAGGAACACTTGGGTGACGTTGCTCGGAATCTCGTAGAGGATGACGGCTGCGGTCAGCGTGTTGCCATGTACAACTCGCAATCTGAGATTAGGATGCTTGTCCACGAAGAGCAGACCACCTCCGTTGAGTGATTCGTTCTGCAATTTATAAGTGTGTGTTTTTAGTTTGTATGTTCATAATTAGCTGACTAAAGTTAGTTAATTACCTTGTTCAATGCGGCAAGGCTGATGACCTGGACGCCCAATCTATCAGCCCTCAAGATGGCCAGTTCGATCTGCCGATTGATGCTGTCCTTGGCAAAGGGCAAGAAATACTGCAAAAGCAAAAACGAGATCTAGATTAAAATCGTATAGATTTTAATGGTGTAAATATTGTCATTGATTTTCGAGTTCATAATTAAATGCCAACCTGAAAACCGAAGCGGGGCACGACCCACGTCTGGTGCAATTGGCCCCTCAAATAATAGAAGGAGACGAGAAAGGTCTTGGAGCACGCCCACATCACGAGCATGACAAGGAAAGCGAGAGGCAGCATCACGAGCACGTACGGGCAGTGCTCGATCGAGAAAGGATGGGAACTGAAGGAGCGGAACAAGAAAGGGACGTGCAAGCTGGAGACGACGTCCACTACGTGAGCCAGGAAGACGAAGTCTGGAACTCGATCGTTCTTCCCTGAGGATATTTCCCCTCTCAGCTTCCATGACTTATTGTCCAGCGTCCCTCCCAACACATCAAACAGGGGCATGAAGAGGCAGAAATTGGAGTTCTTCACTTCATGGTGAATGCTATGATACCTGCACAAATAAGCTAAGGCAACTGTATGTATAATCTAAAATTAAATAATAACTTGAGCCACCGAGTGCTTAATTAATTACGTACGTTGGTGAGTAGATAAGATATCTTAGGAGAGGTAGAAACTGGAAGAGTTGGGTTGGGAAGACCTCCACATTGCTGTGTCCCATGCACCTCAAGCAATCAAAGAGCAAAATGTAGCCATATGCAAGGCCCGCAGAGGCAGTACCCAATGAGCAAGCTCCGAGAAGAGGCAGTCCCATTGCCACTCCAAGGATTAAATGCTCCAAAGGTGTGGCAAAACTAGCTATGAGAAAAACATGTCACGAGAAATTAAACACAATTAATAATACATATAATTAAACTCAAAACTTAAATGTGCTACTCGACATATACCTGTAAAGGACTGGGGCACCTTGGAGGAATGGTGAAGAAAGTGATAGTGATGGAAGAGGAAGGGACTGTGGAGAGCCCTGTGCGCCCAATAGAATAGTGGCTCTGAGAGACCTACATGGAGAAAGAGGACTACCACGGCGCCCCGCGCGTCCCACAGAGGGAGTTGTCGCAGAGATGGGAACGTGTAGCAAGCTATGGCTCCAACCCAGCACTGCGCGATCAAAAAGTTGTCCCTGAATCCAAAAGGCAGACCTCTGTCACTCCTTTTCATGAATAAATAAATATATATGGTTTGCCAATGGATGAAATTGGTATATACCAATGCGCCTCCTGGTCGATCTGCTCGTAGTCGACTCCAAGTTTGTGAATTCGGCGGCGGCGAGTGAGGAATAGCAGGCCGTCGAAGGTGAACCAGAGCTGGTGGATGAGGCCTCTCAGAGCAGACAGGATTAAAAGATGGAGGCACCAGTGGTATTCCTGCTCGTTCTCCTCCCATGTCCTTGAATAAATGAGCTTGGCCACTAGTGGCCCATAAAACAGATACTGCAACGGCAGTTTAAATTCGTTGTCGAAAGGATGAGCAAAAAGAATGAATGGGATGAATTGGACAAGGGCGAATGAATACCTTGTAGTTGCCTAAGTTGTCCCAAGGCCAAGTAGAAAAGGGAGCAAGTGCACCGCCACCGCCCATTACTCCCCTTCGAGGAAGAGAACCGAGACTACTTCACGTACGATGATGTGAGACGATCGAGACGTACCCTAGGCAGCAGTAGATGATGTGAATATATTCTCATTTGTATCTTACGGTTCGATGTGACGTGTGATAGAATAATCATTATTCGAAAGATTGAGGAGAAGATTAAGAAAATAAATACGAGAAATTTAAAAATAATAATAATAAAGAGAAATATGTCGCGTCATGGTCTTTAAAATTTTTATTAAAAAAATTTATTCAATAATTAAAAATTATGAAAATAACTAAAGATACATAGTAAATAAAATTCTATTTATAAAAAATTTCCCAAAATAAAAATAAAAAATTATTATAAATAATAAAAAAATTATATTTGAAATCTCAAAAAATATATTAAATGATGTCTGATAGATTCAAAAGTGGATCTGTATAGATTTTTTTTATATCAAATATAAATCTATAAAAAAATTTTGATTGGTAACTGACTATGTCTTATGTCTTGTTTTGTTGGTCTAAAGTAATTAAAAGTTTTGATATATCCAAATTTAACTATTCCACGTCACTCCTACATCATCATATCTGTTAAATTTAATTGATTTGTCCTTCTTGATATAGTAAACGGTATAAGGTACATATGATTTGCCCTGGCATGGTAGAATTTGCGTAAGGCCTGAGTCTAGAGTGGCCCATTTTTGGTGGGCCACTTCGTGTCACACCCAACCTCTCCTAGACGTGAATTGGACCTTGGTTTCAACATTGGCTTGTGCTTGGCATGACATTAATTGGTCTGCATCGTACCAGACAACGACCACAATGCTAGCTCACCTCAGTCGATAATTAAGATACTCTTCAATAGTATAATAATTTATGAGTATTTTGATATATAGATCTAAAGTTGATAAATAGTTGTTAAAATTCTTTAAATAGTTTTAAAAAAAATTACATACCCTTAACTCTACTCCTCGTCCGTTAATATCAAAACTATTTATAACAATCTCAAATATCGCATTTTTTTTCATTTCTCAACCATCACTCTCTCTTAATTCTTTAATATTCCTATTTTTTCTATAATTTTTTTTGTTATTTCTAATATACATTGTATTTAATATACTACTACTTAATATAATGCGGATGTGAGCACGCATGCATGGCTAGATCCAGCAGCATGCAGTAGCTAGATCGAGATCATATGCATGGAGTGGTACGTACGTGGGACAGCAGACCATTTGGCAGCTTCCTCAGTCAAGAAACTGTTGGTCGAGTGCGACGGGTCGATGAGGGTGGGTCCGACAGGCAGTCACGCCATGGCTTTGCCGTCCAAGAGTTGGTTTTGAGAAATTACCATGCATATATACTACTACTTAATTAATTATATATATGCAAATAATTAAAATACTAGACCAAAATATATGTATAGAGGATTAACGTAATTAACTTACTTTCATTAGCAAAAACATATTCTATAATGCTTACGCAAATAAAACACACTGAATAATTATATTAATGTGGCCAAATTAAGAACGGGATGGAGATGGTCCTAGCTAGCCTCAAACTGGCCCCTTGTAATTAGTTATTTATTTTCTTACTAGTGTAGTAAATAATATATATAATTGGTTACATGGCTTGCGGACAAGGTGCAATAATTAATGTACATGTGCTCACATAATTTTGCATCTCTCTTGGAGAAATATGTGTAGATCTGGACTACTGAGTGAAGTATTTGATTTTATGAAGGAATATTTAATTTTTATTTATATTCGAATGTAGATTTACATAGAAGTTAAATTATAATTTAATAGGATTTAAAATACAATTCAGTATTATTTATAATACAATTTTAAAATATCTAAAACAAAAATTTTACAGCACAAGTGATATAATTTAATTAGTTATATATATAATATAATTTGATATTCTTTATAGTAACACTTATAATATAATTCAGTAATATGTCAATATAATTTAATAACATCTTTACCAAGGAAAAGTTGGAATAAAGAGGTTGAGAATGTATGCTATAATTAATGAGATGAAAAACAAGATGCGCACGTGACATGCGTACTATTAGATCTAATAAATAATAATGGCACCATGTATTTCAGTCAAATTGATGTTGAATGAAATAGTAATTATTTTGTAGACTATATTAATTTTGTTAGTTTAATTGTGAATGTAAGAATCAATCTTTTAAATTTATTTATTCTAAAGAATATTAAAAATAAAAAAATAAATAGTACTATCACAAATATTATTAAATTTAAATTTTTTTTAAATATCAATTAAATATGTGTTTATAATTTTTATAGATTCAAAATCCTAATTTATAAAAAAATAAAAATTATCAAAAATAATTTAAATATTAAAATTTTAAAAATTATTAAAAAAATAAAAATTATCAAAAAATAGTAAGAAAAATGTTCAAATCCTCCCACGTCAATTGTTCCTAGTTGAAAAAAATTCACCTTCAGATTTAGAATAGTATTAAATGATAACTCAATAGGAAGATTTTCTAACATCAACTCAATAAAATATGATAGTAATTGTTACACTTATCTAGATAAATCAGAGTTAATTGAAAGTATTATGTTTCTATCAGTGGTGCTCTTAGAAAATATTTCTCGTAGTTGGTTTGACTCATGCAAAGCACTGTGAGATTCCAAACCTTCAACTCGAGCTGTTACATGACATACGGCCTCCTCATGGTTTTCGAAATTTGTTCATCCGCTGCATGAAGTTTCTCTTGATCAAAAGTACTAGCTATCCTGCAAATTACTCACAATATTCCATTTGAGTCTCATCAGCTTAAAGTCCTTGTTCTCTACATTTGGGAGGTCTGAAGAAGAGAAAGAAGGATCTTGCCCGATATTATCAAGCTCATAATTATAATCCATAGCTGGATCATATCCTACAGATATCTATCTACAGAAAGAAGGTCTGAGCGTTCTATCTCCTCGAACTGGTTATCTATTGCATCTCTTCCATAACTTGAAATCAACAATTGATCATCAGAAGCTATCTGCCTCATTCAACTTGCCTTCTCATTAATAGAATCCAATATTCCTACCAGCTATCAACTCATCATAATCTTTTTCAAGACGAGGGATCGTGGGATCACCTTCAAGTTTGCATGCTTTATTTTTTCTTTAATGGAAGATCTTTCTCTTCATCCTTTCATTTTATATTTAAAGATAATAAATTATTGCAGCATTAAAGCAATCGATTCATTTTATTTTATACTCTCTACCACTTATTTTCTCTATTTTTCTTTGAGATTTAACTTAAATATTGGAGGGATTTTGTCAAGGCTATTCTTGATCCCCTTTTAATCTTTTCTTTGAGTCTGAAGATCTTCATATTCGATAGTTAGAAGTCGACTTTCTTGAAGTCCGATTTCCTTGGAGCTCAATTTTCTTGAAGCTAGACTTCCTTAAAGATCGACTTGACGAATTGAAGACTTGACAAAGTCCTGCTTCCATGAAGATCAACCTGAAGGAAACTTGACCTGATTGGTATCCAATATTGTGATTATTTTGCTGAGTCATTTCATCGCCTAATCTCGTACCGAATCAGTTGAGTGCATTAATCTTTTTATATTGTCTTGGCAAGGTAATAAAGTTTATTATGCCAATTGAATTTTTCAACGCATTTAATTTTTTCTAAAACAAATGTAATTTTACCATAAAAAGGTTCAATTATTTCACCCTTTATCACGTGATCGGTTATTAAATTAATATAGTAACACAGAGATCTTTGAGAGGAGACAAAGTGCTTTTGGAAGAGATTCAACTACTCTGTTAAATTTTGTCAACATTCATTCTGTTAAGTGAATCTTATCAACAACGTGCATGTCGAGGTGTCCGAAGATGTCATTTCCTTACTGGGGTAACTCGAGCCGATGGGGCTAAAGACCAATTCTTGCCCAATCCTTACGAATACGATCATTCTGAAATCGGGGCGACGGTATCCATCTTTCGACCAAGAAAGAACGAAAAAAAACAGAAAGAAAGAATGATGATTCCTCTTGCCAATTAATCAATAAGAGTGAGCAGTGGAGATTCTTGATATTCATTATTCTTCATAGTGCCAGCCTAAGTCAGCAAAGCGCATTATCTTTCATTTCTGTGTCGTTGGAGATATCTTGTCGTAATTATTCTTGATGATGTCCAGCTCAATCAGCAGCAATACCATTCGATTTCAGTTTTTTTTTTAAAGTGCAACTTTTGAAAGAGATGGGATAAAGTGCTTTAATAGGAAGAGATTCTAGTACTTTATTTTATATATTTGTTGCTTTGTCGCAGCTGCTTACTGAAAAATATACCCACGTCTCCTACCACTTTCAGAGAGAACAGAAACTAATTAAAAGGTATTAAAAAGAGCAGTCATTGATAATTGAGATATGATCTGATCAGATCGAAGAAGAGATATTAAAGAGCTTTCTGTGGAAAATCCTACAAAGAACCCTCTACAAAATGCAGATTATGTGCAGCACAAGCTCCTAGTTAACAGCTCAAGACTCTTTTGTAACTCTAGATCTATATATGCAGATCAAATCCGTCTATACTGAATACTCTTCTCCCAGTTAATTGAGATGAGCGAGGAGTACAAGCCTGCGTTGGCCATGGTGGCCGTGCAGTTCAACTATGCTGTCATGGCTCTCTTGGCGAAGGCCGCCTTCACTAAGGGCATGAGCCCCATGGTGTTCGTAGTATACAGGCAAGCTGTTGCCAGCCTCATCCTCACTCCCATAAGCTTTGTTGCAACGAGGAGTACTAGAGGTCAGTTCGGAATGGGAGTGAGAGCCTTTGGATTGGTCTTCCTTGTTTCACTTGCGGGGTACTCATGTTTACAATTAATATTCACAGATTGGAGAAATCTAGTTAAATCAATTAGAATGTTCATTTTTTTTCTTCTTTTATGTGTGTGTGTGTAAATGAAGCAGTGCTCTCAGCCAATTCTTGTACTACCAAGGGATGGAATTGGCTTCTTCTTCAATGGCCACAGCAATGAACAATCTCACCCCATCAATCACCTTTGTGATGGCGGCCTCTCTTGGGTAATGTTTAACTACCTGATGATTTATGATTTTCTCCACTTTTCCCTTTTGTTCTTTTTGCAAGTTCTCTACAGATTGGAGAAGGTAGAATGGAGGAGCATGAGAAGCATGACAAAAGTTCTTGGGACACTCATCTGCGTTGCAGGAGCAATCGCCATGGCTTTCTTCAAAGGTCCAAGGCTTCTGGCAATGGAGGTTTACCACATGATGCTTCAGTCAGCGAGTAATAAGTGGATCATTGGGTCCCTCTTCCTCATTGGAAGCAACATTTGCTGGTCTGGTTGGCTGATCATGCAGGTGTTTTAGTTTTCCTCAATATATAGATATATAATTCTGCTAACTAAATGATTATAGTTCTAATTCTAAAGTGACAAAAGAAATGCAGTGATCAATATGCGAGAACTATTTAGATCCGTTGTCTTTGTCGACATGGATGTGCTGCATATCGACCATCCAGTCTGCTATCTTCACATTTCTCTTACAACCAAGCTTGAGTGCATGGAAGATAACTTCACTGTTTGAGCTCTGTAGTTGCTTATTTGCAGTGAGAGCTATAACTATTACTTCTCTTCTGCATCAGTTCCTTTTTTTTATTGCTAATTTTATCTAAAAATTCAAAACATGAAATCACCTGACTAATAGAGTAAAAAGAAATGACTAAACCCGAGTATAATGTCCAGGGAATTTTTGGTTCTGCTGTCACTTATTATCTGCAGTCATGGTGCATATCTGTGAAAGGCCCACTCTTTCCTGCACTCTTCAATCCTCTTTGCACTGTCATCACCACAATCGTAGCTTGCATCTTCCTTCATGAGCAACTCCATCTTGGAAGGTATGTAAAGTACAAAATGTTTGTCACAATCTTTTTTCTTGTTATCAGACTTCTTTCTGATCAAAAGATAAAATTAAGATTCTATTTTCCTGCTGTAGCTTGATCGGTGCAGTTGCAGTTGTGAGTGGGCTTTACCTAGTGTTATGGGGCAAAGCCAAGGACTATGAAAGCAAGAGCAAGCTACCTCAAATTGCTGCTTATGACAAAATTACAGTTGCAGTGGAAACAAAGGTGGAGGATGATTTGAGGAAACCATTGATAGAGGGGAGACTGGAAGAAGCTTTGGAGAAGTAGAATATAAAGTAGCAGGAACTCTCTTTATTTTAGTTATAGAAGTACTCAATTGTAGCAAAAGGTGGATTGAGAAGTTATAATTGATCACTGTGAGAAGAATATTTTTCTTGATTTCATTGAGATTTGTCTCTTATCCCTTGTAACAATATCTACCCTGCAGTACCAAACTTAATCTTGCCCCGAAGTAATTATAGATGTACTCTTCTGCAAAAAGATGGATCCGCCACCTTAGCGGTTCCTCACGGTCGGTCCCACGACCATATGTGAGGAGGTAAATCGAGAAAGTGCAGTTGGTTACGACGCAGGAGGGTATTGTCTGGCTTCGCCAGGATTCGAACTCTTGCCCTCTTCTGCAAATCTGCTGCGTCGTAACCAACTCACCTATGCCCCGGGGGCAATTATAGATATACTCAAGCTGCAAAAGGTTGGAATCCGTTAACCTAGCGGCCCCACACGATCGGCCCCCCGACCATCTGTGGAGAGGTAATTATAGATATACTCAAGTTAGTTGTTGTGGTGGTTGTGAGTTTTCTCATCAATTGAGTGTTTTGGGTCATCTATGTATGTTTTGGACATTTTGATAGGAAAAAAACTTAAAAGGTGAGTTTTTTATTGTTAATTTTCTATTAATATTCAAAGAGAAGTCTACAAAACCAACAAGACGTAAGAGATTTTATTTGATTCTTATTATGATTCTCACAGAAGGATTTACTCTACTATTTGATTAATTAAGTCATACCAAATAAACAAAAATATTCTTTCTTGTTTCATTGCTTAGCATTTTCACCTCTAAAAATACGTGCAAGAATAGAAGAATCTAAGTATACTTCAAACAAATGATTAACTAAGATGGAGGACAAATAACAGCAAATTATATATGTTTTTCAATTGATTTAAGTGATTAAGATTGAGATTCTCTTTGTATGGATGGGTTTACATTAGTCTGTATTAAACTAAAATTTGAAATTTTTATATTTGTGACATTCAAATGGCTAGAATTAAATAATCAAAGTGGAATTAAATTGCCAATAGTTATAATTAAATTAATATCGGGTTGTGCAGCTGGACTTCACGTGATTTCGCATAAAATAATATTCTTTTAGTAATACATTTGTATTATTGGATATAAAAAATAGAAAACTAAATATATAATCTTTTAGAATAATCATCCTGTTACCCTACTAACTCGTAGCAACACATGACCACTTATTTGATGTGATAAATTAATTCAAAATTTTTTTTAAAAAAAATTAAGATTTAAGATTAATTTTAGTGTTTAGAGATGAGATTGTGTACAAATTTGATTTTCAATTTTCTCACTTATAGGAAGTGAGAATTAAAAATTGTGATATGCTATGTGTTTTCTCGTGCATGACATCCTTCCTCAATTAAGTGTATGAGATGTCTGGATCACTTCTAAATACCTTGATTTGCTTTGACTCATACTCAGTTGTGAACACGGTATACACTATCCATGTGTATATATATAATATTGAGATTTAATAAAAAATACTTATAAATATGCATTAATTAAACATGTATAAAATTAATTTTTATCTAAGATTTAATATTTGAATGTTATAATAAAAAATTTAACAGAAATTGATCAATTTATTTATTTACGTGCTAAAACTCAATTAATCTTTTATTAATTCTCGATCAAATATCAAAACATATTTAATAACTTAAAAAAATCATATTAAGATCCTAAATAATTATAAACTATATTTTTTAAAACAAATTGGCATATTGATTTTTGATTAAAATTTGATGTTTTAGGGGAAAATGCATCATGGGCATGAATAGGAATAACAATTTCCCTAAATTTGATAAGAGATCTGATACCCGATCTGAATAGAGAAGGATACGAAGGAAGTTTTGATTAGATAATTGGATATGAGAATTTTCAGATCCGGATATGAAGACGGATCTAATAAAATCCGACTTATATGATATTGTGGTGCTAATTGGGAATGGATATAAGGATGACAATAGATATCCGATCTTAATTTTGATAGGTATGAGAACGAAGATGAAAGCTGAATATCAATGGCGGAAACGAAGATGAAGATAAATATAATAAATAAAAATAGGATGGAAGATATAAAATTCAATTCAAATCTGATCCATTATCATTTTTATTCCTAGACATGAATGGAGCATTTATGGAAAAGGATGCACCTGAGTGAAAATAATAAAAATAAAGTTTTTTCTAAAAAAATAATTGTTTAATTTTGAAATAAGAGATAATATAAATTTAATTACACCATCAATGTTTTAACTAAAATCGGGATAACATTATACATTCTAAAGCTTACTAAGTTTGATAAGCTTTCTAATAAAAATATCGATGGTTTAACTAAAATAGGATTCTTTTTCAATATAGTTGAACAGAAGGGTTGCTTTTAGTTTGATAAACTTTTTAATACAAATTTAAATATGTTTTTAATTTTAATAAGATAATGAATAAACTGGAACACACTGAAACTCACTCAACTCGATCAATCTCAGTTGGTGTTAAAGTTTTTCATTTTTTTTTCTTTTTTAAAAAGGAAAATAGAATTTTTACTGGGTCTCGGTTGATGAATAATGCAAGGTAGGCGGGTGCCTTGAGTTAGTGAGCGTCGACATTTCTCTGGTTCAACAAATGAAAATAAAAAATAATAAAAAATAAAAAATAAATAATAAATATCTTCTTTCTTTAGAAATTCGATCGGCCCTCGTTTCTCATTTGGGACGCCGCAATGGAGCTCACGCTGCAGCAACTTAGGGATTTCGACGGCTCCGACGCCAGCAAGCCCATCTACGTGGCGATTCGGGGTACGATCTACGACGTCTCCGCCGGCAAGGGATTCTACGGCCCCGGCGGTGCCTACGCCGCCTTCGCTGGCCGCGAGACCAGCCGCGCCCTCGCCAAGATGAGCAAGGAGGAGGGCGACGTCTGTGGGAACCTGGAAGGCCTCTCCGAAAAGGAGCTCGGCGTCCTCGCTGACTGGGAGAAAAAGTTCCAAGCTAAGTATCCTGTCGTCGGTCGCCTCGCGTCCTAGAATCCGACCATACCCTTCTTCCCCGGTCTAATCCGTCGGTCTCATCGTTAAGTATTGGGCTTTTACGTTCTGTACTAGTTCTATCTGTGTGATTTCCCTGATCTAATTAACGGCATCCTCTATGATGTCGTGGGAAGTTTGGATTGCCTTTTCTACTCTCTATTCCATGTAAAAACTAAATAGATCATCTCTATGCTTTTGCATGATTGTCGGAGAATTTTATTTGAATATGAATTGGGGGAAATGCTTATAATATAGTTAGACATTTCGATTCCTGCTAGAAGTTAGACCGTTTACTGAGTAGTAGATCCTTATGATAATTGTGGTTTGATCAATTTGCTTGCTCTGTGAATAAGTGAAGCTTGTTTGCTTCTTCCTCTGTGTGCTGCTTTGGTGCTTCAGCCCATGTTTGTATTTGTGTGCTCTGGAAAAAAGTCGGAATTTCATGTCTGTCTTTCAACGCTATTTCCACAATGATTGAGTAAATGAGCGACCGGAGGCGAATTTAGCTAGATTCTATCACGCATTTTTTATGTTCAATGATAGAACCGGAATCAAGCTGTGCTGTAAGCCATTTCTGCAAGTAGATTTTCCGGAATTTGCTATTAAACTGCTCTAAATGTTGGTCAAAATTACTTCAACACTTTATTCTAACACTAGTTAAAATTGCTTCAACACTCGTTAAAATTACTCCAACGCTAGTCAAAACTGTGCTAACATTGGTTAAATTGTTTCAATTTAGTTAAAATGTTATAGTTATTTTAACTTGGTCGAAATTGCTCTAATAATGTTATAGCTAAAATGTACAACATGAAATAGTTTTGATTAAAATTATTTCAACACCAATCAAAATTGTTACAACTCCAATTAAAACTGCATTATTGTAGCAAATTTAATAAATATTATTCGAAATTACTTAAAATTATTTTATTTTAATTACAATTATTCTAATACTGTAATTATAATTTTAGCTAAAATTGTTATAATGGTTTTAGACTAAATTATGTAAAAAAATGATAATTTTAAAAGAAAATTTAAGATGTTATACTTTTTTGATATTTTTTTAACATTGAGTTAAATTTTTTTTTAATATATATATTTTTAACATTTTAAAATACAACTTAAGCACACTTAAAAGTCGAATTTTAGAATATTCGTTCAATGATCTGTTTATTTGTTCTCTTTAAGCATGTTACTGCCGAAAGGGAATAACATTGAGTTCTGATTATTAGTTTATATACTCGCGACGTGGTTTAGCAAAGAAGAGGAGAAACTTGAGTGCTAGTGAGACTCAATCCACTTTCATTAATTTCTATAGTTTACAAATCAAACATGAAGCCTAAGATTATTGACAAAGCCACAAAGGAGTGATGATTGATTGACCTTTGAGAAAAGCCTAACGTTACTTTTCTATATTCCCAGCTCCTAATCAGAAAAGGCTTCAACGAAACTGACAGTTGCTATAATTTTGTTGACCTAATATTAATTAATAAAGAATTTTAAAAAAAAATAAGTTAGATAAAGTTGAATTTATTCATTAAGAAGAGATCAAGTTGGTCCCCTTTTCCCTCTTTGTTGTGCTCGGCCCAGAAACATTATCTTATTTAAGAGAAAAAGTAGGAAAAGAAAGATCAAACTCGAGGTAATCTACAAGTCATCCTCTCACATTGATATAAGATGATCTAACTTAACTTGATCTCTCCATGAGTTAATTAAAGAATGAATTCAACCTTATCTAACCCAGTGTTTTTTTTTGATAAAAAAAGAATGAATTAAAATGTATATATTCTAATCTCCCTCGTGAAATCCACTCAAGAAATACTTTTCTCCAACTAGATTCTTAAAACATCATCATAGATCCTGTCCATAGAACGTTCGTTAAACAGCGTGGCGCCCTCCTCTACCCTGTACCGCACGGCATCATCGACTGGTCCACCTGGCAGCGACAATGACCGACGGGGATTGGCTTCCTCCGTGTTCGGTCTCTTGACTGGGACACGAGAGCCACGGGACTTCAATCTCGTTCTAACAGTCCGCTCCACAAGGCGCGAAGACGTCGCCAAGCTCACCGAGCCACACATCAACCGTTGGCCGTTACCATGATCGTTCGGTGAGGCAGATCTGATATCCGGCTCGGAGGGGACCGGGTAGTTAAGATTTGGTCGATCCGAATGACGTAGCGATGACGGCGGTGTTGAATAAACCAGAGATTTCTGGCAAATCCAATAGTAAAGGCTGCGATTGACAACAAAACCAGAAGGGAAACTCAAGTTTTTGTTCCTTCTAACCAATTCCCAGCGATGTGTAATGACAACGTAAACCGTGGGAAAATTCCCAACTTCAACGACCGAAACGTCTTCCCACGCTCCTCTCTTCTCTTTTCGTCCTCCGGATTCCAACAGGAAAACGCACAAAAGCCCAACTTTCCTTTCTCTTGTACTATAGTTTTTGATATATTTTTCGCCCTATTTCTTTTACTAGTCATCTCGATTTTGTGGAATCCTGTGTCGGCGGCGGCGAGATTAATGCTCCCTTCCTCCTCCAGTACGCCTTGGAATTTCCCTCATCCAAATGTGCGGCACGAATCAGAGCTTAGATGCTTCGTGTCTGTCGCTTCGATGATCTCAAACGATTTAGTTGGAGGTTTCGAAGCGTTTTTGGAATTCACAAGGATTCTTGAGTGCGTATCCGTTGTTTATTATTATTGTTTGTGTGTTTGTTTGTCTTTTTTTTTGTTTGTTTGGGCTCAAATCGATGAATCTGTTCGTTTCTAATTAAAAACTAGATCATACGCATTCAAGAGTAGGAACAGATTGTTGTGTAAGAAAAAAAAGCTGATTTTTGGTGGGTTTGTTTATATTCAGCTTTTAATTTTTCCGCCTCTAAGGACACGAGTGGTTGTTCCGAAAACCCTAAAAAGCTCCATCTCCTCCGCGTACTTGGAATTCCTCGAATCACGACCAGTCTGCGGTGAAACTTCGTTTTCCCATATCTTACTTTGTTTCCATTATTTTTCTTCCATTCGGCTCTCTTTGTTTTGTTTTGTTTTACACCTATTGCGAAGAGAACCTAACAGAAAGCAAACAGCCAAATATTAACGCATTAGCGTGTCTTGTTGACAATGGCAAGCATACATAAGATCTTCCTTGTTGAGCGCGGCCTCTTAGCTTTATCTCCATGTCTTTTGCTGATCTTCTTTCAAAGGTTCCTTGCACTTACTCTCTTTCTGCCGCAATGCTCTCGTTCTCTACAGTTCAGTTTATATCCTGATAATTTTGGTTTGATCTACTATATTCCTAACAAATTTGGTGTGGGCATTTATCTGAAATCTCCTTGTATGATTCTTTCAACTTCAGCTTTTCTTATAATTGTTCATGAGTTCCCTTACTTTGTAATCTTATATCGCTTAATCCAAATAACCAGCATTTCGACAAGAAAGAAAAGGGTACTGAACTGCTGTTCTTTTTTTGTTTTGCTTATCTATGATTTCAAATAGCTGATGCAGAACCTTTTTGTGACAGATTTATGGTTATGGTGGTGTTGCCATCATCAATGTAGTTTCATTTGAAGACAACACTTTATGGATACATGTAAAGTTGAGCCCCTTGGGGCAACAGCAAAGACGAAGCCCATTCGGACTGAAGATAATCCTAGGCCAGCATTTTTCTCTCCAGAGAAGAATGATGCCATCCAAAGCACACGCAAGCCCCGGAATGTTGCTTCTAAGTACATGAATGGTATTTCATCAACTGTATCAACTTCCAATACACCAAGACGATTCTCCTCTCCAATTGCTAGTCACAGTCACACAATCCCTGCACCCTGGGTGCCAATGCCTAAACGATCTCAATCAGCTGAAAGGAGAAGACCAGGAAGCCCTTCATCAAAAATTTCTGCACGGCCTTCCCCATCTAGGCCTTCTACTCCTTCATCCCCATCTTCTAGGTCAGCAACTCCAGTACGAGATGTTGTTACAGAATTTCACAATACCACAAGACAATTACCCAACAACAAGGCTCTTGATGGCTTGTGGCCTTCAATCCGAAGCCTATCTTCTTCTTTCCAGTCAGAATCTCTTGCAATTTCAGTTAGCAAGAGAGAAAAGCTGGTTGCAAAATCCTCATCAGTGAAATCAATCAATTCACCATCAAATGTGGTATCTGAGAGAAAGAGGACTCCTCTAAGAGGAAGAAACACATCTGACCAATTAGAGAATTTAACACCACGAGAAAACTCAAACACTAAGGTTATAGATCGGCATCGGTGGCCTTCCATGATGGGCGGGAGGTTATCTGCAAATGGAAGTGTGGATCTTTCTGATAAGGTAAGTAGATCTGCTAGAAGAGTTGCCTCGCAAAGAATTTCCTCTAATAAGACAGACCTCACATCCAGTAGTGCATCCAGACATCCCCAGATCTCACTATCTAATGCAGCTGAGCAGCTGTTTGATGATGAAGGTGGAAGACTGGAACAAAATGTCAAACCAGTTGTGAATTCTTCATCTCAAGCTACTATGAGATCCTCATCTGCAAAACGTTCAACTAGTACTCAGTCATCATCCATCCCAAGTCTGTGGCGCCCTTCATCAGCAAGTACTCTATCAGCAGTCAACCCAGGTTTGCGGCACTCTTCATTGTCAAGTACTCGGTCATCAATCATCCCAGGTTTGCTGCGCCCTTCATCACCAAGTAACGTTTTATCAACATCATCGTTTACATCTAGGAGTATGCTGAGTCCTTTGAGGACAAGAGCATCTACTCCAGTGTCATTGTCAAGCAATGTTACTAGCACATCCTCCATCTTTAAGTGCAATTCTGACTGGCAAAGAGGAAAATTGGGTGCAAGTGACATAGAAGATGCTCATCAACTAAAGTTGCGGTATAGTACAAGTTTGCAGTGGCGCTTTATTAATGCCCAAACAAATGAGACATTATCAATTCAAAGGATGGGGACAGAGGTAGGGATTTGGGGGCACATGATATAGTCATATAAACATTTCTCATCTATAACTTTGCACTATAGGTAACTTGGCTAGCTATTTTTCAGCCACATTATTCTAGTGTGGATGACATTGTAAGGGTAAAATACTAACTGCATCATGATCGTTTCAGATTATGTGTAATTTTTTCTCTTGAATTTTTTATGCATAGTTATTGTAAACTTTCACGCTTTCTTGTTTTTTTTGGTGATTATCATACACTGACCATAATTTTTTTGATATAATGCAAAAAGAAAAAATTCGTTATCATGCTTTCCTTAATAATCTATTCTCTTAGTCTTCCATGACGTGCAAAATTTTTCCCCTGTTGAAGAGTGCAAAAGGAGGCTGGTTTTATTGAAACTTTTTTTTGTTCTGCATCCCTATATTTCTGTACCAAAACTACCATGATTGGCATACTTGCGTAACATGGTTACTCTGTTTTTTATCATCTCATACAGAATGCTCTTCGAAGTGTTTGGAATAGTATCTCAATCTTGCGTAATTCAGTCCTCATGAAAAGGATTGATGTGCAGCGGTTGCAGCAGGAGATGAAATTAGGTGTTATTTTGATGGGCCAGGTTAGATATTACTCATTAAGTTCTTTGGTTTTGCTTTCTCAAATCCTACTTTTCTTTGGGATTTTTTGCTTTTTACTATCCTAGAAATTGAATGTGTATGGTTATTTGCCTTCGTTTATTTGAAACCTGGATTTTCAAGAATGAATACTAAATCTGTCATAACAATTAAATTTATGTAACGGAATCAGAAGCTAGATTAGTTCCACATCATTGGTTGTGAATTAATAAATACGTTATTATGGTCTAGTGGGTTGATAAGCTTTTCAAAGTCTCCCTAAACTCTTGTTTGCAGAAACATGATTTATTTTTTCAACTTTTGCATCATCAACTATCCATAAAATTCAAATTTTCATTGTATTCCTCTTAGACTTCTTATGCCTTGAGCAAAACAAGTCTCCATGTTCATCTCACCTGCATGTAATTTGCACCGAGGACTTTTCCCTTCAATTGAGGAAGATTCCATCATTTTAATTTGCATGTGAAGGAGATCTTGTTGTTGCAGATATATGGTGAATTGACTGCAGCATATGATGCAGTAAAGAAACAATCTGCTGACTTGGTAATGTGCCCTGTTAAGTGTTGAGGGATGTTAATTTAGAACAATACTATCAGTTAATTGTGCTTGCTTTGTAAAATTTCCAATTATGCATTTTCTGTTGAAAGCTTGAGGAAATTAAAAAAAAATGTATAAATGAAAAGGAAAAAAAGTATAAAGCATCAGCTTCATTGGATGTGGCTTCAACCACCGCAAAATGAACTAGAAAAATTAGGCAAGAAAGTCAGGGGGAGGTGGTCATGAAAACCTCTTGCTGGAACCTTGAGGTACAATAATTCTTTCTAAAACAAACTGGATCTAGCTTTTTTTCTTAGTTTCTCGGGTTTCCAAAGATTGTTTCACTTGTAGTATAAGCTTAAGATATTCAACACATTATTTTATTATCTTAGACATGCTAATTTTCTCATACAATAGTTTTATTACATTAATTAATTTCTTAAGCTTTCCTTTTTGAAAATTTTTGTAGATGATGTCTCTTGAACAGTGGGCGGCATTAGAAAAGGAACACTGTAGCTTTTTGTCTGGGGCGATTGAAGCTCTTAACACAAACATTCTACGCCTTCCTATGATAGAAGGAGCAAAGGTATTTATACAGTTATAATATATTTTCATTTGATAATTTGTAGCATCAAGGACTTCAATATTGGTTCAACCAAGGATTTGGTCTGGTAATAATTGGTATATAGTTTTTTGTTTTCTTTTATATGAATTTTTGGCATGTCTCTAAGTCTTTGTCAATCAAATATTTGCCTCTATTTTACAGGCAGATGTAATTGATACGAGGAATGCTGTTAGTTCGGCAGTTGATATGTTGCATGCTATCGGCCCCTCTATTTTTCATTTATTATCTAAGGTGAAATTCATTGCCAATTAACTCAAACAATATGTGTTTTCTTCCATATTTACCACTGAGGATCTCAAAGTTCATGGGCAATACTTCTTCCTTTCCAACTCGGAAAATCTGTGCATTTTTCACATACATTAATCTTTTCTGTTTGTGGTAAACATAGAAAAAAATAACTTAACCTCCTGTATTATTGTACACTGTTTGTACAAATCCAAGTAAGCAAGAAGTGGATGCGTTAAGTTTACTTTTCCTAAGAATTAATGCCAGTTTCATGTAAGCCCTTCTCATAAATAAAAATCAAACAATTCTTTTACATATAAAACAAGTTCTCATATGCACTGAACTATGACATTTGAAAGATTTCAACAGTTTAACTAGGTAGTTATTTATCATAGACTGAAGTAAATGCAGCGTTAGCCCTCAGCATATGCATGTATTCCGTCGCATTTGTTAGAAAATACATTATTTTCTTATCTCAATCTTCATTTTGTTAGATTGGACTCTTCCGATATGATCACTTGATGTCCTTAATTTCTGATGATACTTTTGTTGACTACCCTCCTTAAGTTTTGGAATCTTCATTTTGGAATTTACAAGGATTTAAATTCTTCAAGTATTTTCTGATGATACTTGTGCTCTCAAATTGCTGGAGATATGAAAGTAACATTCAGCCTAGACTACATCTTTTCTTCTTGAACTTGTTTGTATTTGGTCTGAGAGTAGCAATACTTCATTTTAGGTTGATTTTTTAGTAATTGTGGGCTTAACGCTGACTTTTTATTTGGATTTACTAGATAGAATGTACAAAGTCTCTACTTTCCGAACTTGATGCTGTCACAGCAAAAGAAAAATTCATGCTTGAAGAGTGCAGAGAGTTACTAGCTTCTGCTGCAGCAATACAGGTTAGTGCTGAATCATACCTTTCTACAAGTTTCTAGCTTGATTTTTGATTTATTATAGTATATTACATTCACAGAATAGTTCTCTAGAAGCAAATTGTAATCAGAAACAATTACACTCACTACAAGGAAACATATGTAGAAATTCTAGTGTTGACTGGCATCTAAACCCAAGGATCTATACTAATAAAACTGAAGTGTTGAAAAATTAGTAACGATGTGAGGTAAGACCGTCATTCTCAAAGCATTTGTCTTCAAACAATGGTCGAGGAGGAAACTCTTTTTGGCTTTATTGGAGAGTTGGACTAGTAGAACCATTACAGTTTTTTTTGAACTCGAACATAGTGTCATTAATTTTTCATTTTTCGTTTCCCTATCATGGTTAATGCAGTGATGGAATCTAACCTGTACAAAGTATATCTATCTGGAATTGGAACTGTTCCAATAATGTATTTCATATAGCAACAATAAAGCATACTGCAGAAAGTTACTTAATGTTATTAACTCTGGAAATTTACAGTTTTTACTTGTAGGATCTGATCAGTTGGATATATCTATCTTAAGCCCACGATAAGTCTACCATTCTTATCCATTTTTGTAAACAGGTGGCAGAGTCCAGTCTTAGAACACAGTTGATGCTGCGTAGGAATGATGCTCGCGATCCAGAATGTTAGATGGAGTTAACAGATGACCAGAGCTCATACTTATCGTGGCAAAACTGCAGATAGGAAGATAGAACAGAACTTTGTTTGTTTGTTTGTTTTTTTGAATTATGCATACATGCAAAAGTTATCTTTCTAGCCTTCCCCTCTTTCCATTTTTTTTACTTTTTCTGTATCTCTTTGGATGGCCGAATGTATTTATTCACCAGTGTATTTTCTGAATTCAATCACAAAAGCAGAAAGCAAAAAAAGCTTAGGAATAGTGGTCATGCAGAGAGAGTGAAGTTGCATATGCTAACGAACTTCAAATCTTACGATCATACTAAAATTGAAAGAGTGCTACTTGTAGAAAGAACCGTCCATTTCGTTTTATATTGATTTGCTAACAGCACATTCGGTATTTAGAACTAGTCACCAGGGATGCCGTGCAGAAAGCTCACCGCGATGATGCGGTGGCAAAAATCCATCTCGATCAAAGAGTGATGATGCTGTATCTTCTCTTGAAAGTAAAAAAAAATTATAGTTTCTATAGCAAATACTTTGTTCATTACTTCATCTAAAAATGAAAAAATAGAGATTTTACTGACGTATGGATAAAGGAAGTCATATCTACTCTATTAATTAGGTACTGAAATTAAGTTGTTCTTCAGTAGCTATTCTGAAAATAATATGTATACTTAATTAATCTAAACTTTACATTTTTTATGTATGTTTCAAGGAAGAAACAGTCATGTGGTTATTATTATATTCTTCCTTGTAGATATACAACCATGCTGTGAGAGCATACCTAGCTTACTAAGTTTAGGTACATAATATATTTTATTCAAGTACTTGAGAACACTAAAACATATTATAAGATAATACATGAATTTACAATACTCATCTACATTATTTTAAAATTTTTAGGAATATTGGTTCAATAAGGCAATGTTTTCCTTAAATTATAATGATTAATTTGAAGGTTAATGCTCAACTACCACATTGATTTGGTGATGATCCAATTTAATGTAAGTGTTGATATATTTGATAATTTCAATATAATAGCTAATGATTTTCTTATTATTTTGTGTGAAGCATCTCACCTTGTAGTCATTAGTAAAAAATAAAAGTAGTATAAACATAAGTTTACCGGATAGCTATGGATGAAAATCAGTTTAAGCATCGCTCATAGTTATTATTCAAATATTTCATGGCTCCTTTGATCTCTTTCTCTTTTTTCCATTTAATTTTTTTAATGATGTAAACAACACATAGGCAATAATAACCGAGTATAAATAAGTTAATAGTCTAATTATATTTTATGGACACATAAATGGGTATATTGGGCCTGGGCTATGCTCGATCCGGTCAGCCCATTTTAACACCTTTAGACTGATTTAAAGCGAAAGTCGTCCACTAACTTAGAGTGAGTGAGAATTACCTGTAGGTTTTGAGCAATAAATACAGGCACAACTTACGTTATCTCCAATGCATAGTTTTTGAGAGGGTTGTGAAATAAAAAAATCGAATAAAAAAACTCTAATCAGTATGGAGGTGAGATTTGAGGTTTTTTAATTTAAGAGCAGTAGTAAAACTTCAAACCTATTTTTTCTCTCGAAATTAATCACGTGGGTGAGGGTTATTAATTAATTAACAATGAAGTTTGAAGTTTATAAAGAGCGAAACTACAAAAAAGATCATTTAGAACTATAACTAACCCTTAACAAATACCATCTGAAGCAGATTAATTATATTATGAATGCGATACGTGCATATGTATTTGATGTGTGGCCTATGTTTTACGTTCGCTAACTAAAAGTGTGGGTTTCGTATTGTATTTTAAAATATGCAAAATTCTAAAAAATACTTACCTTTCCCTTATTTGGAACATAGCAATAATGGAATAACAAAACAAAGGAGGGTGGTCCTGATGACGAATGGGTGATGGCCTTGCTTGCAATTAGTGCTGTTTTCCAAAACTAAAGAATATTGTGTTAATCATCAGCCTGAGATTGAAGATCTAGGAGACAACTTGGGGTTTCTAGCTAGGGCGGGCTAATCTTAATTCCTGCATTATCAATTATATTAAGTCAAAATTTTTAGACATTTGCTGTGAATAATTCTCGATTTATCCACAATTAGTGAAGACAGATATTTGAGCTGACATGCATATTTGACTCAGTCATCATGCATTATTAATACGTGGTCCATGACAAAAATATGGGCCTGACCGTGGAAAGGCAAAGTTATCTTCACAGAGATGCACTTGCATTCGCAATGGATAGGCACCACGGAATCTGAAAATGGCCTTTATCTTTGTCGAGCAATTCCGACGTTGAAAGATGCATCGAATAGATCATTTCTCTAGCTCCCAGATGAATCCGAGATTTATGAATCATGTCTATCAAAGATGCTTTCACTATGTGTGGAATGCAAACAACAGGAGGTCCCAATCATGTTTGACTGAGTAGTTATAGGCTATATATATTTTAGTTTTCAAAACTTTCATGTCAGAGAACGTAACCAGACTGATCAAGTTGAATTAATCACGACCTCTAATTATATATATTGTTTTAAGTTTCAACAACATAATTAAAACCGTTCGTGCATGCATATTACTCTAGCTGCTGTCTCATCGATCACGCCGTACCCTGAAAACCAATCGCAGGCATGCATTTTCAGAACATCACGTTAAGAAATTAAATGATCAGAATGATCCGATTGGGTATACCAGCTAGTTGACCGTTTGTTGTTGTCGATAAACCAAGGTCCAGACCAGTGCACAAAATTCTCCCGTTTAATGATTAAAAAGAGAAAGATAGATCAGCAACGAAATTAAGAACAGGTGTGTCTATTGCATGATCCACACAAGGGTCGTCAAAGTAGTTCCAAATAAAAGGAATTAATTAATTAAAAAAGTTTATCCAGTCTTCCAGAATGGATAAGCATAAGATATATAGAATAATTAAGAAGATACGCTGACCGCGCTAAAAAGTGTCGCCACGCCCATTATTTCTGCTGTCTCCCAAATCAACCGGCCGGACAATTGTAATGAAGGCGTAGCTAAACGTTAGATGCATGCGTCGACGTCAACCTTAGATTCGGAGGATTACAATTGAACAAAGATCTTATCCAAACTTTTATATATCTTGGCTGGCCGGAGCTGAGGAGCCCACCTCGAGCTGATCTTTTTGTCCCTTAATTTTTTCATCCATATCCCACTACTCGATCAACCATATCTTCATTTGTTGTTTTAAATTTCAGTAGATCGAGGTGTCAAAGTGGGTCGGGTCACACGTGGCTCAGCCCAATACGGTACAATATATAGTGGTTGGTTGCACTAATTAAGCACAACCTGAATCATTTTGGATCAACTCGTGCTAGCTAGAGGTTGTGCTAGGAGGAGGGACATGTCATTGGGTCTTGGTGCCCATTATGAAAGATCATGTATGTACTATTAACCTGTGTTAGGTATAATGGATCAAATAAATCTAAGCAGCACAAAATCTAGAAGTCTGATGAGCAGAGCAAGTTGACAAAATTAAGGGAGTTGAACGACCCAGATGTACAAATTATATTAGATGAAATAAGTTGGGGGACCAAATGAATTAATTAGATGTGTCAAATCAATCAGGCAGGACAAATCTAATAAACTAGAAGAATATATAAAACATATTGAGTGTGTAGGGCCTACTGTGCTGTCGAAAATTTGGACAATTTTGACGGATCAATCATATCAAATTCGACCCAATGACTCAAATTAAAACTAAATATAAAATAAATCACTCACATTTTATACTAAATCAATATTATATTACTTCATCTGTCTTTCCATTCTTATTGTTATTCTTATTCCGTTTGCCATTGCGCCGTAGAATTAGATTCCATTTACAAAACAGTATAAAATTGTGTTAATAGGTACAATTTCAATAGATTAGATTTGCCATAAGTGGTAATTGCATTCAGCTTCTCATTCTAATAAAACCAAATCGCCTACACTTAAAAAGACGAACCCTACCTTGATTCCTTCGCCCTCGCGGTCCCATTGAAAGGACGGCATGATGCCATCGCGGTCAAATTAAACGGCCACGATGCATCATCCCATAAATACCTGCGTTGGTTCCCAATGAAACACATATGTTATCGACATCACGCTCCCCATCTTCATCTCAGCCGACGTGTCGTTCATTGAACCACGTGCTGAATCTCCGGTACCCCGGTAGGAATCTGAGGAGCATCGTTGGGGACATCATGAAATCCTCCTGTTAGTTTTTCCGAGGCGTGGCAACCAACGGCCGATCATGCGGACAAATGTACTGCTGCCTGGTGCGTACATAAACAAACGGCATGAAACCAATTAAAGGACGACACAAGTACAGATCCAGTAGATTCTTTTCTGGTTTTCCCTCTAAATTTTTTTCCCGTTTTTGTCGCGTTCTTATCTTGCCTACGTTACTGCGACTACCTAAATGCCATTAATTAATAGGCAATCAAGAAGAAAGTAGAGGGCAGCTAGCGAATCTGTGCTGGCGAGGTGACACGTGCAACCCGCATTGAAACCCTAGATGGAAACTGGTCTATATAAACTAGGCAAGGAGATGAGAAGATCAAAGCAAATTAAAGGAGAAGAAATGGTAGATTAGAATCTCAACTCCGCTCTTGTGTCTCTCCTTCTTTCTCCTCCACAACTCCGCCATGAACGCGTCTTATTCTTGCATTTGAATGCATGAACGGTGAGTTGGGTGACAGAAGAGAGTGAGCACACAGCGGAAATCGCATCAGTTGATGCCTTCTCTGTTGTGTGCTCACTTCTCTTCCTGTCAGCCGTCTCTCTTTCTCTTCCTCGTAGTAAGAATTTTATGTGATGGGAAAGGCATATGCTAGGCAAGTGGATTGAGAGGGTAAACGGGGATGTCTCGAGCGGTGGATTAAGGGATAGACACCCATGCGTGCGGTGGTTTCTGCGAGGTGAGTGTGTTCGTAGATTTTTAATTAGGGCAGACTCTACTAATTTCGGCATGCTTTATCAGTCTCCATGGGCAAGTTGGTATAGATCTACTGAATCGAGATGGAAAAATTAAAGCAACGATAAGGCGTGTATGGATTCGTGATTTTTGAGATGCACATGTTTATGATTTAACAAAAGCACCGTTTGACTATCTTCTCTCTACTTATAGTTTTGTGCTATTTATTCTCTTATATAGGGACTAACCATTGATTCTAATAGATGTTATCTTTCTTTTCATGCAGATCGTCCAAGTTTGCTTCTCTGTTGCAGTTTAATATGGGTGTTTTTTCACAATAAGTAAATGGATCTTGAGTTCTTTGTGAAAGAGGGCTCATTTTTTTTGTCTCCAGAAATTTCAAAGATCTACCCGTTTCTACTCCGGTTAGTTTACCACAGCTCGATCTATTTTAACAAGTTTCGATCTGATCTATTAAAGCTTAGTGTTCAGCTATGCATGCGGTATCTTAGATCAATATACCTCTTGATTTACAACGCATGTTTTATTCAACTTTGCTATAGATTTTATTTCTCATCTGTTTACGAGCTTGTATCTGTTGTTTGTTTTGTTTTTTTTTTGCTTCCTATCTCTTATCTGCAGCAAATTAAGGTTTACTGATCATATACAAGCTTTCCTATTTTTCAATTCTCTATTTTATGGGGTTTAGGGGGGGGGGGGGGGGGGGGGGGATTATGAAGATTTAGTGTTTGTGAATTAAAGATCTACGGTCATGCCAATCGATGTTAACAACCAGCCGTAGATAGTGATTAATAGATAATGACAATGTAAATTGATCATTGCATGCATTTTCATTATGGTGCCGAAAAAACATTTACACGTGCATACCTCATACCTGGCCTGCTACTGCGGTACTGCCAGTCCATCAGCAAGTAGAGAAGTTGCCAACCAAAGCTGTAAACAGATCTAGAAAGCTGCCATAGAAGTCTGTCGATCGCGAGCCGCCAATGATGCGGCCAGTGTGACACAGAAAGTGACTGCAATCACCCGTGCCAACAGCAGAAATCCTAAGAAACAAACCTCTACTCGGGCGGCCACACAGCTGCCTCGCGCGGCGCCGAGTGGGCGGCAGCCTAGCAGCCGAACAGCCGCCTGGCGCGGCCGCGATCCACGATCGGGCGGCTTCCTCGTGAGGCTGCGAGCAGCCGCCATCGCAGCCTCACCATCGTTATTGGGACATTGATAGACGAAGAAGGGAGAATAGGGTTATCACGCGCGAGAAGAGGCTTGCGGTGCGGGGAAGAAGGAAGATTTAAGTTAACTGGAGAGTTAGAGAAAAAGTATCGTGAGAAAATAAATCGATTAGGTTTGGAGATAATATAAGTTTAGAAATTAAAGAGAGTAATTAATTATGGCATTTTAAAATAAGTGTTGTTAAAAAGTGTTTATATATAATTTACATTGTAAAATAAATATTGTTAAGAAAATATCATAATAACCGTTTATTCTTGTAGTGTGTGTTCAATCCTCATTTATAATTTACTTCACTCGTGATTTTCAATTTGTCCTGGTTCTCCAAAATCATGGAAACCTTCCTGCAGTAGTAAAACTTGACCTTTTGTAGCCAATACTTATTGTGTCGTTTTCCAAAGGGGAAAATGTTTCTTCTACAGCTCTAGTGTTGCAGGTACCATGCATTCCCAAAGAACAAAACTTTTCCTCTCTTTAGTTCTTTATTCCTTCATATGAAAAAAAAACAAAAAACAAAAAATTGCATGCCTTGCAGTTCAACGTTCTTCTTGGAGTAGCCCTCACTGTTTTGCTTGGAGTAGTAGGTCATTTTGGGTCTGACATATTCACCAAGGACATCCATGTCCAAAAGATGATACACAAATGCCTCCCGGTATGTCACATCTTTTGTCTTAACGACACAATCTGCATAATATAAGCTAAAAGATGTTGCCTGATACAGCTCAATTAATGTAACAAATTCTACTTCCGATGTGTAAATGAGACTTGTTTCCCTCAAAATCTATAGAAAATAAACTTGACCATAAAACTCAGTTTGTTGTTGGTACTCAAACAATCAATTCCTTAGCTTTTGTGCTTGATGGCATCAACTTTGAAGCTTCTGACTACACCTACTCTGCATATACTCTATGGCAAGTCTCTCTGAGGTGTCACTTTACTTTATATTTGATAGTTCTGGACATGACAGCCTACATTTTACTTCAATAATTTTCTGCATTTGGATTTGACTTGCTTCCCTTCGTTACATGTTCAGGTTGCAGTGGCTGCTGTTAGCATTCCCAGCCTTATCTTCCTATCATCATGCTCATGTATTCATTTGGATATGGTTTGCTTTAACAATCTACATGGCCATAAGAACTTTGGCCCGTGTTTGGAGGTATGGCAAACTATTCATGATTGTCGCAGCCAAAATAGTAGAATAAAACTCTTGATATATATGAAAGAAACAAAACTTTATATACTTGAGCCCATAGTCACTTACTCTTTAAGTGATGATATTGGTTTGTCCTAGAACTAGAAGAGAGTTTGGTTAACCCTATGATCTTTTACAGAGGTTTGAAGAAATTTCTGTTCTAGTCACTTACTCTTTCTAGATATGGATAGAGGTTTGCTCGATGATTTAGTTCTCATCTTAGATATAGCTCACGCAAGGGAAGAAATACTTGAAATGGCAATATACTCTTGTCATGCTTGTGTTCTAGATTATTGAAGATTTTTTTTTTTGTATTTAGTTTTGACTTGTAAGTTGTTAGATGATTCAAGATTAAACTTCGATATCACTATTAATTAGTTTTTGTATCAACTCAGGAGTCGAACTGTGCAGACACTCATCATGTATCAATATGTTTTTAACTACACCAACATGTCTTAAGAATACAGTAACTTTATAATTAATTAAATTAATATTTTCACATAATCAACTCAATAAAATAAAAGAATTATTTCAGTTTATGACATACTCACTAGTAAGAATATCTCTTCTAATGTCTTCTTTATAAGATTCTCTTCCAATACTGGAATGATTGTTTTGCATTGGATGAGAGTTTTTTTTTTTATAGCTTTAAGTCATGTTCTATGCATCTCAATTGATAATTGGAAATTGGACTATCATACTTGGTAATGGAACAAATGCAAGTAAAGGTATGGACTAAAGTAGAACTCAGAGCTTATTTGATTAATGACTATATGATATGTTGGAGCTAAAATTGGAAAATTGAGTACATTTTAAACAAATATCGAATGTATTTATAGTTAAGAGTTAGTGAAGACTACTATTAGATGCATAAGGAATGATAATTTTGTTAGGTTGCAAGGGTGCAAACATAGTCCCACATCTAAAGCACATGAAAAAGATCATGTGTTTAAAAGGATGGAAAAGTATCTCCATTGGAATGAGGTCATTTTGGGAAGAATCCAAGAACAAAGCCATGAGGGCTTAGGCCCAAAGTGGATAATATCATACCATTGTAGAGATGCGAACATCCTTGGGGACCTATAAGTGGTATCAGAGCGAGACCGCTCTTCACCGGCCAGATCTAACCATATAGGTTGAACCTTAAACAAAGAAAGTGGGTGCTCCCATGTTTGAATCAAGAGGACCATACACCAATCAAGAGGACCATACACCAGGTGAGAAGTCCTAATAGGTCGGGTGGACTGAGGGGCAAAAAATTCTAGTTGCGGCTAGGTAGAAAGTCATAGTAGATCGGGTGAAAGTCCAGGGGCAAAAAAGTTCTAGTTGCGGCTAGGTGAAAGTCCTAGTAGATCGGGTGGACCGTGGGGCAAAAAACGACATTTGAGGGGGGGCCTGTGGTCCTTTGTTTGAGGGGGGGATTGTTGGGTTGCAAGGGTGCAAACATAGTCCCACATCTAAAGCACATGAAAAAGATCATGAGTTTAAAAGAATGAAAAAGTATCTCTATTGGAATGGGGCCTTTTGGGGAGAGCCCAATAACAAAGTCACGAGAGCTTAGGCCCAAAGTAGACAATATCATACCATTGTGGAGATGCGGATATCCTTAGGGACCTATAAATTTATTTATTTCCCATTTGATATGATATTCAATCTTTTAATTTATTTTGATTTATTTTATTGATATTCAATCTTTTAATTTATTTTGATTTATTTTATTTTACTTATACAAATATATGATAGTTGAAGATAGACTAATAAACTAGTTGAGTTTTTATTTTAGGAGACTTTGTTAGTTTTAAAATTTAATGCTTTGCATATATTTTATTAGTGTATAATTAGTTTTGGGTGTAAAAGATTTATCATTAGTATTGTATTTGTAAATTTGACTTGAATAATTGTTAGATAATAAAAATTATGTATTAGCATTTTGATTTGTATTTTAAAATTTTTTGTATTTTTATTTTAAGTGATTGATGAATTATGATGATTTGTAAATTTTAAATTTAGATTATATATTTTAAATAAATATTAGTAATTATTCTGATTAAATACCGTAGATGATTAAGCCACCGGTCAACGAACAGGTCGACGTGTACGCTCCTTGAAGATTGCTACTGGAGATGACGAAAATATTTGAAAAACACTCCAAAAAGAGAATTGAACAACGTTGGAGATTGATCCTGGCAAGCTACTCTGACACTCAAGTTGGAGTCAGATCCTAAGACTGAGATTGCCAACTTGCTATCCATCGAGATTTGTCTAATCCTCCTTCATTTTAACTAATAACCCTATATCATTCCGGATATTACAAGCCACGCGACAACTTTAAGCTTCCACCATATCACAAGTCTCCTCAATTATTCTAGTTAAAAGAAGTATAGTTCAACTGACTGGATTGTGTTGAGCTATTATGAAAGTCAAGACCTAAAGCTTGAGACCGAAGTCGCGACCTGAGATCGAGGTCGGGACCCGAGATCGAGTAGAGGTTGAGGTCGGAACTTGAGACCGGGCAAAGGTTGAGGTCGGGACTGAAGTTGAGGTCGGGATCCGAGATCTAGTAGAAGTTGGGATCGGGACCCAAGGCTTGAGGTTGAGATCGGAACCTGAAATCGAGTAAAGATTGAAGTTGGCGCCTGAGACTAAGGTTGTCAATTTGCTATCCATCGAGATTTGTCTAATCCTCCTTGATTGACTAATAATCCCATATCATTTTGGATCTCGCAAGCCATGTGGCAACTGCAAACTGTTGCCATATCAGTAATAATTTTTATCTTCATAAATTAGTATAAATGATATTTATTAATGTCATTATAAATTAGTTAAGGGGGCATTTTAAAATGACTTTATCGATTATCAATATTGATAATTTTTATTATCTTTATAAAAAAATATAAGACACTCATAATTATCAATATAAATAAATTTAGGTCATATTTAAATTTATCCTTATTATCTTAATAACAAGGTATATATAAATACCCTTGAAATATGATTTATTTTTGAAATTTTAAATTTCTGTTAATTCTTAAATTGAAATATTCTGAAGTTGACATTAATATTTTATATAATGACATTATAAAATCTTAGTAATGTCAGAGGGTCTAAGACGATATTAGATATTTATCGATAATGTCATATTATAAGAGCATTTATGTATATTCAGGTTGTCACCTAGGCACCTGCAGTTCGATCCCCAGCTACGACGTATTTGTAGAAATTTTCTTTCAAATGAGGAGCGCAATCAAAGAATGCTGGGCGTCTGGACTGACCGCTGCGTGTACTTCCCGATTTACTCTAGTGGCCGGTGGGAAACTTCTGTGGGGTCGGACCAGTCATAATTCCCAGAGATAGTCAATGGGGTTAACTGGGATTTATCATTTTTTTTTGCTTGTGGTTAATGTTATTTCTCTATAGTTTATTTAGAGGTTGCAAGGCAAAACAACAATTACTGGTTAATGTAACAATTATGACAATTTGGTATGATGTGGGATTACTTGTAACATAAATTTAACAATCAGATGGAACTTGAATTAATAATAAAATGGTAGACAATTAGATGAGATAGTATAATCTTATTCAATGGTGAACTACTGATTTAATGGTTACCAAAATTAAATTGAATCGTGTGAAAGACAAGTCTTATAATGTTTTGTTTAACATTATTAGTGATATTGTATTGTATACAAGTTGATAAACTATAGAATCGGAACAAATATGATGATGATGATGATAGTAATAATGATTGACATCCAATGTAGTTGCAACATATTACATATATAGCAGTGCATATTTATACTTAAACAATTTTGATTTTTTTTCTTATTTAATATATAACAAAAATTTGCAACAAAAAAAAACCTTGCATAATAAATATATTGGTTGATTATTATTTTGGTTAATATATTTAGTAGTTCCTAATCGACTCAATTTTGTTACCTGTGGAGGTGTATCTAATGATCAATCTTAAATAGAATCCTTGTGGACTGTGTTAGTTTAGGACAGATACAGAAATAGGATTTCTGTCTCCGTCTTTGTCTCCATTTCTGTCCACTGTAAAAATGGGGACACTGAAACGGAGACGGAGACAAAAACTACCCATCTCTGCTTCCGGCACCGTCGCGCCGCCGTCCGATCACCGCCGGCCGCCAAGCCGGGCGCGTTGGACGCGCAACTCGCCGGCGCTCTGGCCGGCGTCGGATTCCGGTCGGATTGTGGCAGAAATCCGGCCGGAATCCGACCAAAAACAGAGCCCTGCGCGCCCCAGCCACTGTTGGCCGGAATTCGACCGGATTCCAGTCGGATTTCGGCCGAATCGGGGTCGGAGTCCGACCGCGGTCGACGTGCCCGACGCCGGCGTGTCGACCGCGGCCGGACTCCGACCCCGATTCGGCCGGAATCCGGTCGAATTCCGGCCGATCGGCCAACAGTGTCCCTGTCTCTGTATTACCAAACACGATACAGAGACCATTGTAAATGCGTCCCTGTCTCTACTGTATTTCTGTATTTCTGTCTTTGTATTTCTATCTACTGTATTCTCGTTGTTTTGTTAGCAAACATGAGCAGCTAAAATTTATTTAAAAAATTGTTTATAAAATCTATATGGACATTATGGTGGGCGGTTGTTGATGAGTATTTTCATTCTTTATTATATTTTACATTTTTGAAGTTTTGAATTTTTAGTTATTAGGTTATTCAATTGAAAATTTTGAATTTTAATTTTTCAGAGGTGTGTTATAAGTTATCAAGTTATATGTTGATTTTCTAATTCACTAAAAGTGAACTATATACTTGCAGAAATATTTCATTTAATATAAAACAATGTTTCTCTTTCAGTCACAACTCTTAATTGATGCTATTGTGTCTCTCATATATGCACATGATAATTTTTTTCATACACTGATATGTGTACAATAATATAGTTTATTACATTGTAACTTATCATTGTTTGGCTACTTTAATCGGTCTACATCTTAGCATTTCATGTGATGCGGACTTTGCAACAATAAGCTTCATGCCTTTCATTGAAAATAGAAAATTATGTTTTTAATTTTTAATTAACATGCAAAATATGTATCGATCAATATCAGTAAAAGCTAGCCTGATGGTAGTGTCAAGCAATTAGTGTATAATAATAACATAAGATCATGATGTATGTTATCAAAGAAAACAACGTAACATAGGAGCCTCCTCGGACATGATATAGCAGTAAAGTTTTCAGTAGATTAATCAAGTATTTACGATTCGTTACAGCGCACTGCAGGATAATTTCTTCTAGTGGAATGAAAAATCTAAAATATTGACTGTTGAGTGAGAAGTCATCTATGTTTTCGAATTTATTCGATAGATGAATCAAGAAAAGGTCGTTCACCTTCAAAATTAATTGAGTGGGTAAGGATCTGAATACTTAGACTATTAAAAAAATCTAAAGGTTAATGAAGCAAGTTACGTATAAGACAAAATAAGCCCCTGGGATATAGTTGATTTGGTTACGACGGAGCAGAGTTGCTGAAGTAGGCAAGCCGAGGTAATGCCCTTCTCCGTCATGATCAGTTGCAACTTCCCAATTTACCTCCTCACAGATGGCCGTGAGATCGACCGTGGACCGTTGGAGTGGTGGATTCCACCTTTTGAAATATAAGACAAAATAAGGTCAAAAACAAAATATTTATCCTTTAAATAGGGTTTCTAAACCAAGTTTATTAGACCCTTTTCTCGTTGGTTATGGGCACGAAAAAGAAAGGGGTGGCAGCACCTTTTTTTTTTTTTTTAGGGGTGGCAGCACCTTGTGGCTTGCTCTTTCTAAGGGAATGATAAACACAAGTAACTGATTGTGGTTAAGGGCTAGAGTTGCTCGGCTCTTCGAAAAGAAGTGGAGGCTTCTTCAATCTTCCTCTATCAAATCAAAGGGTGACAAGGGCATTTATAGTAGAGTTGCAAAACAGAGAGAACAATGGAGATGGGATGGCTTGCTATGATTGGGCATCAAAGGGATGGACAACGAATAGGTAACGACTGGAATGTAGAAGGAAGGTAGTGGGTGCAATGGAAACTCGAGGTGAGGGAAGTTTACGGGAGAAGGTAGTACATGTCTGATTGGCTGCTCATGGAAGGGCAAGGTTGTGAACAGCATGTGGTGTGTGGCTCTATCATGATCCAAATACCCATGTCAAATTAAGGATATAGTGCGAATTGATTGTCTATATCGGATTGGTCATCCGCATTGTTATATTTATCATCAAGATTCAAGATGACACAAACAACAAAAGCAAAAAAACTTGGTCCAATACTCGAGTACACATCAACACTGCACCTTGCCAAACGTTTGCCATGCTTGAAACTCAAAAGCTATCCGAAGGGTTGAAAACAAAAATATTATTGAGCTACAGTTGAAAGCTTGCGGCGTATAAAATCTCTTCGAGGATCTAGCACACCTATACTGTTCTGCAAGTTCCCATCTACTAAGCATAGAAAAGAAAGCAGATTCAACGTAGTACGGAATCATTTGCTTTACTCGGATCTAACTGAACAATGATTCTCCTCAATTCATCAAAATATAAATATTACATGCAAGCGTCAAATTGATACATGTCAGATTCACTATCATTCTCGGAAAGACTGATATGACCTTTTTCCTGCAAAGTAGAGCGAATTCAATTAGAAAATCGTGAATAATAATGCCACAAGATAAAGGTGTATTAAGACCTTTGCAGGACAATTTGCTGGTTAGATGACTAACAACGTATTCAGGATGTAGTATAAAGAAACAAAAAAAGAGAGAGTAGTTTATGGTGAAAAAAGTTTTGATTGTTTACTAAAAGAAAACTCTACACATTCTGCAAACAACCTGAGAATTTCCTAACTCTTTGCTATAGTCAAAGTATACCAAGCTTAATATAGATTATAAAAGAGCTCTAGAAACTGAATCGATAGTGTATGCGAACAGAGAATATCATACCGGTTTGATAAGAGAACCAACTACGACATCAAGACAACAACCAGATAACTCTGTTCCTTCCTGCACTTTCATTATCTCCTTCTGTGAATTGCCAGCGGTTAACTTACCAATCTGGCAATTTGATGGAAAGATTGAACAGCTGGTATTATGGTGACTGTTCACTCTTTGATTTCCAGGAGCAGAATTAGACACGAAATCAGTAAACAAAACAGTACTAGAGCGAGAATTGAACAGGGCGTCTTGTTCATATATGCCTTCCTCCTCTGGTGCTCTTTGTTTAAAATTGCCTGTACTGCAGAAATTGAGAAAATTTGTCTCTCCATCCATAGTTGGAGGCAATAAAATTGTCAATCCACCAGAAGAGCTAGCCTGACATTTTGCATCTCTGCCTATAAAAGGATCTTGTACAGTGGAAGAAATGCTTTGAGGATTGTTTCCCCTTTGTGAAACGGGAAAGTTGTCCAAGTACTTGGACAAATCATCATTATTAGTAAATGAAACTATTGAAGTACTGGTTGTATACTGGGTTAACGGAACAGCAGATTGCGAATCAGCTTTGAGTCTACCAGCATCAGGCAATTGGGAAGGAAACCCAACACTAACAAGCAAAGGATCAAAGGTTGCGGACAATGATCTACCTGAAGAGAGGCTGACCACTGAATTGGAAGGTGTCTGCTGCTCAAGTGATTGTGTTATAAAAGCATCACTTGACACATTGAGAAAAGAACTGCTGGGAATAGAAATTCCATTTCCAGATAAGAAACCAGGAAACTGACTACTTGGTTCTTGAATTCTTTTTAGTTGCATTTGCTCAAGTTCCAATGAGGTGGGAAATCCCTGTAACAACCTCCCATGTTGATTGCTGGCATGAATTACTGGTGGAAGTCTGCTTATATCGGCAGAAGGAATGATTGTGTTGCTACTTCCAACTTTAATTATTCTGGAAGAGGAAAGATCATGAATTCCCAAGCCACTTGTATTTGCTTTAACAAATGCTTCGCATGGTTGGAGTGATCTGAGGGCTTGTAACTGGCCTGAAGCACCCAAAGCGTGAAAGCTCCCAAAGCCATCCAATGAACTTAGATACGAGTTCCTACCTCCAAAAGCAGCAACCATGTTGACCTGTTGATTTGCTGCAGCACTCAATCTTTTCAAGTAAAGCCTATACTTCTGCAATTACAACACAGTATTGAGCAATATAATCTAACTGAACAGGTAGAAGAGCAAGCACTCAAACTGATATTATCGTGCACATAAGACACTCTAAACTGTAAAATGAGAAAGAAATAGACACAATCTTCCTGGGTAACCAGTGTTTATTACCCACAGTAGAGGTAAAGACTAAACTTACTGCAATTTCAACACAGTAACTTCTATATTGGTACACGCATCACGATGAAAATGAAAAGGTATAAATTTGAATACATGCCTGTAGATGGCTTGCAACATTTTCTCTTGTAAGTTTCTCAACATTCATAAGCTCCAGTATCCTCTTAGGCACGGCCTCTACATTGGAAAAATCATAGCAACGGATTGGTACACAGAAATATCAAGGTCATATAGAACAAAAAAAAAAGGGAGGTACATACTGTCAATTCCCAACTGATTAACAGCAGCTACAAACTTCCTATGTAAGTCAATAGACCAAACAACCCTTGGCTTTTTTTGAGTAGTTGTATCATCATTCTCCAGCATATTCTCCTCAGAGTTGTCATCGCCTTCGTCATTCTGGTCCTTCCTCTTCCTGTTAAACTTTTCATTGCAATTGGGTGAGCTATTCATGTTCAGGCCGTCAGCAGATTCTTTACTAACGATTTGGTGCTTGTCTGATTCTTCCCCATCATCAAAATGGTCATACTCTTTGTGAGCTAACTTCCTTCTCCTTACAACATGCTGCCATATATTCTTGAGCTCCTCAATCCGAACTGGTTTGATCAAATAGTCACAAGCACCATGAGTTATGCCTTTCATTACAGTTTTGGTCTCACCATTCACAGAGAGCACTGCATTCAACCAATTTATCACAGTTAACCTCTGTGGAGTTCAAAGATTCAGTAAAACAATAGGAACTCATAATTGCCTGAGGTCGTCTGTTAGGCACTAAAGTGAAAAAAAAAAAAAACCTTATCTGATCTAAATGAGTTATCCAACTATTTGTGTAATGCACGCCTACTTTAAAAGTTGGGTAAATTGCCAAATAAAAACATTACCAAAATAGTCTCTGAAGAAGAAACTAGCATGCGTACTAGACAAGCATATTAATGTACAAAACATTGATGAAATTGAAATCATCCTTGGCTTACTGATGACTGGAAGGTCCATCTCGAGTCCCACGAGCTCTAGAAGCCTGAACCCATCCATGTCTGGCATATGCACATCACTGATAACTAGATCAAATCTGTTCTTCTTCTCCCTCAGCAACTCCAGCGCCGAAGCAGCCTGATTCGTAGTTGTAACTGGCACATCCAAACAAATTAAAATCGCTCTCAAGCAGACCATAGCCACAGATACAGCGAAAAAAAAAAATCAATATTGATATAAAAGACGAAACTTTTGAACACCAAGAAGGAAGGGGAGAAGACCACTGTATCGGCATCGAAGCAGCATGGCCTCCAACACTTTGAGGCAAGTGGGATCGTCGTCGACGGCGAGGACACGCATGCCTACAGGGAACTGCTCGTTCTGTCCGTCGCCCCTCCCCATCAACAGCGAGCCCCCTTTCCCTTCTTCCACCGTCGTGCGCCAGGAATGCATCAACGACAAAATACAAAACAAAGATCAAAATTTTGACAGTGTCTTGCTCGAAGGAACCTACAACAAGTTCAGGAAAGGAGCAGGCAAGAGTCTGGTCTCACATGGTATTGCAGCCGAAATAGTGGAGCGACACCAGAAGGAGTGGGATGGGTTGGCAGATAGCAGAGAAGGAAAGGGTTGATGCAAAGGAAGGTTGTGTGGCAATTAGGAGGGAGTCAAATGGGGAAAGCATCAGCAGACACCGCCTTTTTTTATATTCATTTATCATAAAATCTTTGGAAAAGTTTTGAAATTGAACCGAAATTTGTCAACGAGATTCTTCCGTAAAATCTTTCTCCCAATAACGTCCATTTAAGATTGCTTACTATTTAACAATTTAAATATTATAGTTAATTGCTCATATTATATTTGTTAATGGAGAAATAGAAAAAAAGAGAAAGGGAACATATGAAGGGAATTTCCATTTGTATCATCACAGTAGATAATAATACAATTTTTTGGCTTAAAAATTATAAAGAAAATAAATCTTCCTTTCTAATGTAGTGCATATATATTATCACTTTCCAACATTATAATATGATAAAGAAAATAAATGTTTTCTTTTAATTAGTATATTTAATTTATAGAAAAATATAGGATATTTAACCAAGAAAGAGCATTTATATCATTAATTACTTAGTCAATAATAGTCTAATAATAAATTAAAGCAATAGTTAAAAATCAATGTATAAAATTATTAATTTAGTCCGTTAATTTGTTTTTTTTTTCTCCACTTGATCAATTGTTTGAGTCTAATTGAGTAGCATGCCTAGCCTATTTAGTTCAATTAATTTAATTATTTGTTATTTTGTCTTGCATTCCTTAATTAATTCATCGAATTCATGTTATATATATATTGATTGGAGGAGTGAATAGAGCACCAAATTTATAAGTTTAGAGCATAAAATAAATTTAAAAATTATTTTATGTATAAAGAAACTATGCAAATTGATATTTTAAATTAATTATTTCTACAACCAAATAAAAAATATTCATTCCCATACTAACTTTATAAGAAATAGGTTAACTCATGCATTCAATTAAATAATTGTACCTATCAGCTCTTTCATAAACTAAAATTTCCATAATAAATTATTTTTTATTTGTGTTTTAAAAAATAAAATAAAGTATTAAAATTAATTCATAAATAAATAAATATTTTGTCATATATTTCACCTTTAATTAAAAATCAATTTTAACTATTATTTATAAAAAATAATTTCCTTTAAAAAGTAAAAAAAAAAATCTAAAGAATTAAGCTTCTCCCTCAAGTCAGGGATGTGCCAATCGTAAAAATTAAATTCCTTTTCCACAGAAAAATCTAAAAAAATAGTTTTATCAACCAATTCTAATTCAGCATCGTTATTTTTGATACATAATTTTTTTAAAAAATATATGGAGGCGATGAGGGGAATTCGATCCCATTATTGGATTGTAATGATACTTAGCTTTGGATATAAAACTGGATTAAGTTGTTACATTCCTGGTCTATTGTAGTAATTAATTATGTTGTTATGCTGCTTTAATTAATGCAGATGATTAGAGTAACGTTAGCGGTCAGTTTCCAGTGCAACAGCTCTAAGCCACCCAACCAAAATATCTGCTGACTGCAACTGCAAGCCTCGGCTTAACAGATTACCTAATTTTGTTTTGCTTCGATCGACTTTAACTGCTGTTGCGGATGTGTGTCATGGCAGACAAACTAATGAATGCATGGGGCTGCTCCATTGAATTCTCGACCTTTTCCCTTCATTATCAGTCAGTTTCAGTCACATCTGATATCTAATCTAACACTTAGCCTGCTCGGCCAAGGTTTCTACTTCTAGGACTTACCTAGCTACCAACCGATCGAGTGCACCTACTACTACAAAATTCACAACTTGGCAATATAACAATGACAAGTTTTTCTTTTTCTGGCATCCTTCACTGTGTGCTTTGCATGGCAAATACCTACATACCAAATGTAGGTTTAGGTTTCCGGTCGAGTTCATCATTTTTTTTTCATATTCTTTTATATTTCTACATATTTCGATTTTTTTTACAATTAGAAAACTGTATTTGGTTAAATGGTGGGTCTTCCATGGAACCCTTTGGCTAAACACACGTTTGCTCATTTTTCACCATCAAAGATCAGAGCTGGTAATTTCTTATGTTTTTTATATCTATTCATTCAGAGCTTTGAGATTGCACCACCAAGAAATTTAGTTACTTAAAAAATGTAACTAAAGCGAATTTAGTATCAAATGTATGTGTGTATGTTTTCTAAAATGTACGCCCTTCCAAAACTGCAGCGTTTACAAATGCCCTTGAGGTGGAAGCTCAGGTGGCCGTGAGGGCGTCTATCTGACCATAAACTATTCAAAGATGAAAACAAGTGGTTGGAGTATCAGAAGTTTTTTTGAGATGGTTTCGGTAATTCAGAATTATAGAGCTATAAACAAGTCAAGTCAAGTTAAATGTTGGTGTTAAATTTGATAAGATAATCAAATCAAGTCAATCAGAACTTAAAATTAACTAAATCGTTGAAATAATTGGTTAAACTTGACTTGATTTTTTTCTTACAAATTTGAATTTGGTTCATTTAGATGTTATCGAGCTTTAAGTTCAAACTTGTTTAATTGTTTAAAAAATTTATAATTTTAAGTTTGTTTGATTATTAAACTTGATATTACAAGCTTATTTATTCATTTTGAAAGTTTTTATTTATTTATTTACTATATTGATGAGAGTTTTATTGATAAACATGATTCACAAGATTTGTTCATGCATGAACATTATTAATGAATATTATTCACAAACTTTGTTCATAAATATTATATATATATATATATATATATATTCAAACTTTATTCAAACTTGTTAATGTAATTGACTTTATATATATTAAACAAATATTAATAAGCTATTATCAAATTAAACATCAAATTTATTTGTCAACATTTGGTTCATTTACATTTCAATGGAATTATAACCAGCACACAAATGGCACAAATTGCAATATGGGCTAGAAAGTGATATTCCTGAGAAGAAGATTGAAACTGTGGAAAACCAGTGTCCAGAAGGAACATCTGCTAATGGTGAGTTGATTAGAACCATCGGAGCTAGCTGGGTTCGGCAATCATCATCCGATGCTGAAGTAGCTGAAAAGAAAATATTGAATAGCAGACTGGAGCTTATATTGAGAGCCAAGGTCCAACAGTGGAAGCAGAGGGGACAAGAGAAACTAGATATAGCAGGGTGATGATAAAATTGAGTCTATTTTCATACACAATGAAAATAACGATCAAATAAAGTCCCTGCGGATTGATATGAAAAGTTGGAAACAGATCATCTCTGATCATTAATGAGTTCACTGAGTTCTACAAAGGAGTCTGGGTGTTGAACAGAAGGCTGAATTGAGTAGCTAATCTTGTGGCTCACACCTTTATAGCTCTAAAATTGAATCAGCACAGGTACGCAAGCTGCGATTTCCTACTTCTCATTGATTTAACACTAAATCCTTCCGAGCTACAGATATGGGAGCAAATTAAGGGTGACTGTATGCGATTTGCGCACGAATCCTCCTCATTCTTTCAGTTTTTTCTTTCTTTTTTTCTTCTGGTATTGTTGCTGCAACTCTCAGGAATTAAGCTTCCAACTCGTTTCATTTCAATTCGAGTTCGAGGGACTAAAGTTCTTCGAGAGCTCCAAGATGTCTTCTTTTCTTTTTAACCTTTTTAAAAAATGTCTTTTTGCTTTGAAATTTTCCGAGAGTTACTACTGAAATTGGATTCCGACATTTTAATGTGTTATGATCGTTACTACTGCAATTAATGGGATGTTGTTCGTGCAAAAAAAAAAAAACAAAATATATTTCACTGAGTTCTTGCATGCATAGAGAATAAAGTACATGCTCTGTTATTTGTGTACGAATTTTAAATTAAATTTATGTGTAAAGTTTAAATTATTAATTTTATACAAATAGTAGGAATTATATAATAGATGACAAAATTATATTAGGTGTCATTAAATTAATTTCGTTACCAAATTTTATTACAAATTATACTAAATTTTATTATATATGTTTTAAAATTATATCATTGCTATATTATAAAGATCCATTTAACCCCATGCTAATCATTGAGAATCTACAGACTCTACTCATAAATGTGTATTTAATAGCAGCAATCTAATCTCAAACTCTAGTTTTACGGTTGAATCAGTATTCTAAATTTCTAAACTAGCCTTCAGTCAAGGAACCATTATAGTAAAAAAGAAGAAGATAAAAAAAAATTGAGGCTCAATTAGTTGCACCTAGAAATTTCCTAGAATCCTCAGAAATTTTGACTTTATCCGAGCTGGAACTTGGAAGATTTGAAGAAAAATTCCTAGTAAAAAAAACACATAAATTTAGACAATGGAGAGAACTTCCACTGCAATAATAATCTATCTGGAAAGGACAATATACAGACTTTTAAGCAAGTCATAACTTCAACTAATTTATGCTAACAACTGGATATTCTTTATGAACAGATAACTGTACTACAACTAATCTGATAATGCATAGAAGAGGAATCAAATTCGAAGACGAAAATAAATAAATAACGTTGATAGCGCCAAAGAGACGATCACAGAGAAGTGTAGCCGATCTCAATGCAGAGATCAGAATCGAGAAGCTCCTCTATCATCTGCTCTATTTGGTGCTCCTCCAAGCAGCCGAACTCAACCTCATTGCCATCACACTCCTCCTGCTTCGTCTGGGTCGGCGAACTCGGACATTTCGCGACCGTTCGACGGCGTCTGATCTTGGCCGGCGCCCTTAGGCTGAGCAGCGGCTTGGAGCGACGCCAAGTTGCAGCGGTGGAGCTTCGCGGTGAGCGCGGCGGACAAGTAGTTGGCCTTCGGGGGCGAACCGCCGGGGAAGTTGGTCCGCGCGCGTGCCCCGCACATGAGCCGAGCGGCCTCGTCGTAGGCGTGCGCCGCGTCCTCCGCCGTCTCGAAAGTGCCGAGCCAAATCCTCGTCTTCCTGCAAATCTGAACTATTAGAAACATGTTTTTAAAAAAAAATTTTTTTTGATAAAGTAGGAGCTCAAGTTGAGATTTTTACAGCAGGGGGTGGCGGATTTCGGATACCCAGGATCCCCAGTGGCGCTGCCGAACGCCGCGGTAGCGCTGCTGCGGCCTCACCATGATTTGGGGAGAGAGACGACGTCGAAGCAAGAGAAGATTGCTCTGTTTATGGCGAGGAAGGGTGAGGTCCAAGGTTCTCTGTTTTGCTTCGGTGAGAGGTGTGCAAAGGGAGTTTATAAAGCAGCGTTAATGGCTGCAGGGTCTGGACACGATCGAATTCTTCACTCCATTTGATTTCCTGCTTTTGCGCCTGTACTACGACAGTCAGCCATGAACTTGTCGAATGCAATTAACTTGCGGCCTCTCCACTGTAGCCATTTCTCGACTGACAGTGATTTCTTTTTTTACATGAAAAAATCGAACTCTTTTAATAAGTCAGTACTCGATATGTATTAAATTCTTTTGCCTAATCGTAACTTTGGTTTTCTAATTAATCTACGTGATTCCACAATGAATTAAGATTTCTGGTGCAATAAAATAACTATGTATTATGAACTAATTAACTAATTATCCAATTGGTTCTTGGGAAGTCATTTGAAATTCTACATAAGAATTTGAAACTCCTGTCCAAATCCAAAAGAGTTCATACCTTTGAAACTTGGCTTGAGACTCAATGAATATGAATTTTTAGCGGGTGCAAACAAACACACGTATAAAATTTTCTCTTAAAATTATTCAATAAATTAATTTTTATATTGGCTTGTCGGCATGTTTCCTCTGAAAGTTGGGTTAAATTATTGTGTGAATGGATTTGAAAACAAACTTGGGAACTCAAATTGAATATGTAGGAAAGTACGGTTTGATTTGTAATCAATGTCGTTGACAAGTCGATGACTTCCCCTGGTAAATTATTAGCCTCATAGGGCAGACTTCTGATCTAACCTAGAAATCTAATATCTTAATATTAGATTTGTAGAGTACCTAACACCTATGAGATTGGTTTGCAGATATATACTGGTTGGTTGGAAACAAATTCACTTCATCTTTTGTCTTGCCAGCCATGAGCCATTACCTTGAGATGGTTGCTTTCTCAGCCTCAGTTGGATTCAGAGTTATGTTTTTATCCTATAAAAAAATAATGATATTTTATTGAATCACCTATATAAATTTAAAATTTTTAATTTCACATATCTAATTTTTATAATGTTAAAATCACACAGGGCATTCCCATTATACCTCGCCTCCTTTCATTATTTTTAAAAATTTAGTTTTTTAAATATATTTTTATTTTATTCATTTAAAAATTTATCATTCTCAATTTATATTATCGAATTTAAATCTAAATATATAAGTTCAAAATTAATTGATAAATCTAAAAAATTTTAAATTATTTCAAATTAAATTTAATGAGAAAGAGATAGGGATATAATGTGATTTTAATATTATAAAAATTAAGTAAATGAGGAATTTCGAAATTAGATCCGAGTAAAATGCCAAAACAACAGTAGGCGATTCTGGTATATATAGAGCAACAGTTCTGTTTGCAGAATGCATGTTCAGAGATTTTATCTGGTATTTCCAGCTGGAGAATTGTGACAGCCAAAGAAATGAGCATTAATTAATTTCCAGGTGCAATGCACCATGCTCATCAAATATGAACGTGGCACGGTGACAGGGGAACGAACTAGTGCCATGCTTCGGAAGGTAGTGCAGTGGTGCGAGTGGGTGCCCATACCTCGCTGCTGCAGAGGCGGAGACCTGGTGGTATGCTGCGTACTACTTTCGCTCCAGTAAGACGACAATGTGGGGTGACTCATGACGGAGAGTCATTGACTTCAGGAGTCTTGGGTTGACTGTAGACTCACACCAGAAAAATAATAATAATAATAATTATTAAAAACTTGAGGATGAGGAATAAGGTAACAATTACATAGGAAAGAAACAAATTAAGGACGGTCTCACATGGATGGACATAATGTATAGAGCAGTTCAATTCATCTGGACTTCAATTTCGTGCTCTACTTTTAATGAACTTACAAGTCATAATCGATCTTCCATGGCATGTGGTGGAGATCAATCAGATGTTTATATTCTCTTTGGATTCTGACTCTTCTTGTTCGCATGCTGCTTGTTCCAAATCCTTAATCCGTCCATCGAAGAAGACGACGACCGAAGGCTCCAGCATTGCTCGTGGATTGTTTTTGTAAGTCATGTATCACTTTGTCATGTAAACATGATGACAGAAGCCCCACCAGATTTGTGGAGGGAAGACGAGTGTTCTTCTGTGGATGCTTCCGAGCTACATGTATAATTGATTCAAGGTTTTCTGCTATTAAATCTGTTTAATCTTCTTCTTTTTTTGTTTTTTGCTAAAGAGATTTCTACATTTATGTCAGTTTTCCTTTTACATTTTGAGAATGGAAAAAAAAGTGCGTTTAGAGAGAGGAACTGAGCGGATTTCCTATGAGGATCAGATAACTCCATTTGGGATGAAATCAGGATGAAGCATGAATGTACTAAAATTATATACAACTAAAGACTATGACACTTAATTAAACTAAATAAAAATTCATACTAAAATTAAATGTTGGCACTTGTAAATTAAAAGAAAAGTTATATAAAAAGACATATCTTCACATCCATGCATGGCACATGTTATATACAAATGACCCAATTCGTGACATCTTGAGTGAAGAAAATCTTAACCTAGTCTTAGCTCTAAAAAAAGGATTCGAATTATCTTCACAGTAGCTCTCTGTGATGAAATCTTTTTCTTCTAGAGTAGAAGAATACAAATATCATACTTTCTCTCTATTTTTTTAAATTGCTTATTTGTTGGGTAAGGAAGGTAGAAAGACAACACTGTTCTCTAAGGTTTCTCATTTGGTTTGCCATAGAGTTTTGGGTTGTAGCCACCTTGTCCAGAGATCTCCCTTGGGTCATTAACAGTCTATCCTAGACTTGGATATTGTCATTTGGACAATGAGTAGCAATGCTATCTTTTGGTCTAAGCGGGAGTTTAGTTAGCTAGTGCTCGCTGCATGACTCTCCACACTGCACTCTAGGTCATTTCATGCCATGTAACAGAATAGATTAGAGCAGAGCATTAGCTGTCAGTGGCATGCCGCAAAGGCGGATTGAAGTAAAAACAGAAGAAATTACATTGATATTAGAAAATAAATTGGCATTCATCCCCTACCATAATGTCAACTATCATAGAAAATGCAGAGACCTATGATGTTATAAGAGTGCAAGAATCGAACCTTAAAGAATGACAATTAACATGGCAGGACTCTGAAAGAAAAACAAAGGATCAAGGAGTTTTTAGAATAAATTTGTTTCCTCTTGATTCTCAATACTAGTAGCAACCTGATGGCATAACCAGGTTAAATTTTGAGTTCCAGTACAATACAGGCATAATAGACTAGCAAGGAACTAGGCAAGAATTCTCTCAATCAAAACTGTCAACAGCAACACACTTGAGTGATTGCAGAATACAGATATTGGCATATAAAGCAAGGAGTTTAAAAGCAACATGCCTATAAAACTCAAAAAAGGCTGTGAACGATTATGTTCTCATGATAAAACATATTTGATGTCATTCTCTGAAACAACAGAGTCAAAATACAGTGCAACAACAGTCAGTGAGTTGGATACTGCAGGAAGGATGGACGAGAAGTGCTTGAAGAAAATTGATATTTCTATAAGAATGACAAAAAGGATTCACTTAAAGTACGCTAGCTCCAAGAGGAAGGAGGTGGAATTCAATAAATCACTACGTTGACTCAAAAATTATCAAATAAAAGTTGGGAATGTCCAAAAAATAAGAAATGATATTGCAGCTATTATTTAACTTTTAAATCATAAGAATATGCAAACATGATCTAGAATAAGTAGGGATATCATCTGGATAGCATAATCACCAGGATAAATTCAATTATATACCAATGGAGCTTCCTTTGGCACGTCTCATGAACAGGACTTGTTATTCATATTTGTGGCAAAAGATAATCAACCACTGAAGTAGATTTCGAACCTGAAGCTTATTATACGACAAGAACTATTTCTCAAGCATACAAACATTTTGTTCAGATAATATCAAACAGGAATTTCACATAAATACTTAAGGTTACAATAAGACTGGTTTATAATCACAGTTGACATTGTTTAAATAAGAAGAATCTCAAACCTGATTATAACCGCAGAACCATAACCGCAGAACCCTTCCCTCATGTTTACCCAGAATGCAAAGCTAGAGGAATTCCTTCCTGGCCCCACAAAATCTTAACCACTTCAGGGACCTTTTCTTTATATGGGATAACAAAATTCTCCACGAATTTCTTATCTGTGAACGTCAAAAGAGAAGTAAACTTGCACTTAACAGCCCATAGACTTTTCGATTTCAACATTTCCACCACACGAAACCGAGGAATCACCCTCTTCTTCAAACTATACAGGAGAAGGGACGGATTTTTGGCGATTAGGGGAGGCGTGTAACCAACTTCCTTGACATAAAAGTGCATCTTTTTGCGTAGCTCGTCCAAGGATAGACACAAGAAACTTGGCGACTTCCTGAATGCCTCGGAGAAGTCTGTCTGCGACCAACCAAGGCTTATCAAGAGGTTGCGCTTAGCCTTGACTTTTTCTTTACTGACAGTTTGGAGCATATAAAGGGTCCATAGATACATTGGAGATTTCCTAGGCATCCCCAGGTCGTCGGCTCTATCGACCAAAGCATGAAGTGCTTCTGGTTTCTGGCCAACAAATCCTGGGTGGAGTCTCGCTGCTCGAGACACTCTATCTTCAGAGATACTGCACTCTTCCCTTAGGAACTTTAAGTTGGGAAGTATTCTTTTCTCAAGGCTGAACCGGAGACACCAGCGATTCTTCTTGATATTCTTGACGAGAAGCTCCCTCGATCCAAAGAGGCTTTCCCATATCTCCAACTTGGGGAGTATAGAACGTTTCAGGTTACAGCTAAGTATGAAGGGATTCGATGCAACGATCTCGATTATGTCAGACTTCGAGAAACCCATATCCACAAAAGATCGGAGCTTTGGGGCCAGATTATTCTTCACATCGTAGATAATGAAATTAGGGTAGAGAATGACGATCTTCTTGATATACGAATCCTCGAAGCCCTGGGATCTCAAGAAGTTGAGAACAACGTCGGCTTTCTGGGTGGATTTGACGCGGGATAGTTTGGAGACCTTGGATGCCTCGGCGGCGGATAAGCCCCACGAGCGGACTAGGTATTCGGCCATGGAAAGTGGTTTGGAGGAGTGACCATCCGCCGAGGCGGCAGCATCCGGGAAAGTCGAGGAAGAGAAGAAAAATGTGTGGCAGCCGGATCGCAAGGAGGCCAAGATGCTGCGGCGGCGTATGATCGAGGGCAGCATAGCGGCGACGCTTGTAGCCAAGGCGGCTGTTTGAATTGCCACCGAGTTGGAATCTCAATCCGGTTCGATTCCAAGTTGACCTATTTAGATATATAGAATACTAAAACCCTAAACCCTATAATATTTTCTCTCTCTATATAGATATAATATTTTATTTTTGTTTATATGAATCTGTTTTATATCTAATCTGACATATATTATCATGGGAATTAGAATATTTTTTTTAATTAAAAGCATGCCCATTTTTGTAAGGTTTTTTCACTATTGTTCTAATAAACTTGCTGCGGTGTCCCAATCATACAGCTAATAAAGGCATGCTTTGTTGCTTTGTCTCCATCAGTTCCAGTGTGGTTAAAAATCATGGACGCATCCACCAAACATCAAGCAATCCAGCGGAAATATATTTATTAATTGCGTGATTTTTTAAAATAATAATAATAATAATAATAATAATATCATGCGTGATAGTTGCAGATGTGGCTGCAATTAGCTTCTTGTATAGCTGCGTCTCAACTACAGGGAGACCGGAGGGTGGGAGAAAGCATCAGGCCATCGAGTAGTTGGGTGAGGGATGAGAAGTGTCATTATCAGCTAATTAAGAAGGTAAGAACTGTTTAATATCATTCTCCTTCACTACATCGCAATATAATATCTATTGGATTTGTTCAAGGTTTTTGAATTTCCAATTAGATGTAATAAAAGTGTAATTTTTTTTTTCAACTTTCATTAAATAAACCCTAATAAAACAATAATTGAGGACGATTCGTTTGGAAAGGTGCCATCAACCAGACATGATGCGCAGGCATGATTTTTCTTGTTTGCGTCCATCCAAATCAATCATCATGTTCCATTGCTTGCTCTACTTATTTTCCCCCTCCTTTTTTATTTTCCCTTTAACTTTTACTTCTCTTACTGCTTCACAAATCATTTGAGGATTTTCTTTTATTATAAAAATTTAATGGAAATAAAAGAAAGAAATCTATTTTAACTAGGAAGAGGTCTGAGAGTCGTACTATTTGCAATGCTGTGACTATCAAATATTTTTAGTTTCATTACAAAATAACCATCTTTTATGGTTACTTTTCGGTTTACTTTACATTAAATTATTCAGTATTTACAGACAAAACAATAAGTTTCTACGTTTTTTTTTAAAATTAATATCTTAATTACAACTAAATAAATTTTTTAAAAAAAGACGGTTTAATAAGTGCTAACGTCGGTGTCGGCGGACGCCGACCCGCTACGTGCCGGAGAAACGAGCACTCGCTTCGCTGTTTACTAGCTGTCGGTGGAAGTTGAGGGGGAAGGAGAGGGAACACTGTGAGAGATTTGGAGAGTGATGCGAGGTCGCCGTAAATAATGAGCTATATATTCGATTCGGTTGGTGGAAAATAATTGGATCATCCTGATCACGGAGCCTCTTTTACCTCCCCGCTCGATCGAAGGGGAGGAGAACAAGCCAGACTCCGATTCCGTCTCCGGAAATCTAGCGGCATTTGGCGCCCTTTCTGTCGCCTTGTCTGTTTAAAGGTCAGTCCTTTCCTTGATTTTTCCTCTCTTTCGCCCCTTTTCTGCGTTTTCGAAGTTGGAGTTGAAGTTGGTGGCGACAATCTGGTGTCGCTTGAGGAATCTGGCAAGCTTGCGATTGTTTCTCCCTGCTGATCACTGAAAATTGCAATCTTGCGGCATTTTGTTTTGGCAGTGGACTTTTTTGTTTATCGTTTATCTGGGAGGTGGTAGGAATCAATGGATGTGATTTGGGTCGGATGTATCTAGTGATTTCTAGCTTGGATCAGGTTTGATTTCCTTCAAAATTTCTGAAACCACGAGAAATCATCAGATCTGGGAAAAATAGCTAGGTGCTTATTGAACTTCGATTTTTAACTAACATATTTTCAATTCCTTAGTCTTCGTTTGGTTAGATCAACTACTGAATGTCACCGACCGGTGTAGGTTTTCCCCTGGTTCGATCTTTAGTCACTTCTCTTTCACCAAGTGCAGATCTTGATTGTTCCTTTTTCTCCTGAATAAATCGGGACGCAGGTTGTGTAAAGCGACAGTTGGTTCTACCCAGTGAAGTCTCTTCATCTCAGTAAAAATGGCGACAACAGTCACTTGGCAGTATACCAGCAGCAATGGTGGAAGCTACGGAGCTTCAGATTTGGTAATTCTTATTTCATTGTTTCTTCCTTCTCATGTAAATTGAGCATTAATAAAAAGGAGATATCCTCTGAATCTGTAACCTCTAAGATTAAAATCAATCTACAAAACTATCATACTTGTGATAAGTAATAGCAATTTAGCCATATGATCATGGTTCAATACAAAAGAAAATATTAACTTTATACTGAATTGGAGGTTAACCTAGAAAAAATTGTTTTCAATAAAAAATGACAGATTTGCTAATCTAATAGGTGATAGTAAAGCTAGGTTGGTACCTATTGAAGTACCAAATACCATGTCAAAATGTGGCTCTTGTCAAAATCAAATTTTTAATTGCCCAACAAAAGTTACAGTGCTAACTTTTTTTGGTTGAATTTTCTCACAAGTACTGGAGATTGGTACTTTAACTATACTGATTCATTGTTGAACATGAAATCTATCAAATTTTCTCTTATGTTTCGTATTTAGATTCAATTTGTTGCCTTAGCTCCCCTTATTTAGTAATGTCATGAATCATTCTATATTCGCTGAACATTTGGATTTTAAAGTGTTGTTAGCATCTCTAAAATTTGAAATTTCTTTATAGAAAAGCACCTGAATATTATGAATTCCATGCAACATTAGCCATGTAGCATCAAATCCACTAAATCATCTGAGTATATTCCTGTAGATTAGGTAGAAGTAGCATATGCCTATATTAATGGAAGCAAAGGACAAAAGTAAAAAAACCTAAAAGGAAGACTGTTTTGTGAGGGGCCATCTCAACATTGGGGCATTTGCATAGGACACATATTCATATCATAATTTGCCTTATAAGATCATAGTTTTTTTACTTATTGTCAATGATCTATACCAAGTTTTTTTGAACATCCACTGAATCTTCTATCATCATCATTGTCAAACTATGTGAGTTCTAGCTATTTGGAACTCATCATCATTGTCGATAGTTCTAACTATTGGGGCTATGATGAAATCATTCCTCCATTGAACTCATGCAAGATTATATCACCGATAAGATTCGTTACTAAATCACCTTTACTACATTAATTAATTGTGTCGCCTTATCCTTCACACCTTGAACCTAATTGGGGAGACTTGTTTGATTATAGAATCTATTAATTGTCTTTGAAGTTGCTCAGTTCCTCTTCACTTATCATTGCCCAACGCACAACCTTCTTTAAATTTTGAATCATCTTTTTATCATTTGTTGGAGGTCGAATCTCAGCTGATTATATTCTCCTTGTAGTTCATTTTGGGACAGATGTCCTAAGGTATTTGCTATCAACAATGAACAATGAAAATTACACTGATAAAAGAAGAGATGCATTATCAGTATGATACTGTAAATCCTTGGTATGATTGTTTTTCATTACGCATGAAACATACTAACTATAATTCACATTATTACTTGATAAATGTTGAGTCTGAATTAAACAGGTTAATCTTATCTGTCTATACCTCTTCTAATTAACCATAGTCTCAAGTCTCAACATTATGTTACACTACACCTTCTCTAATTGTGGTGTGCAATAGCATGATCAGGCACTTTCGGGCTGTCAAAATCTCTTTGATTTCACTAAGTTGTAGCAGACATTTAGGTTTTGAATACCCTGAATGCATAAAGTAAGTGATTTTGAATTTGGAAAAGCTTTTAGTACTTAACCAATGCAATAGAAATCTACCAAGTATTACTACATTCTCATCATATGTGTACTGTTAGTTTCTTTGTCTTGACAATTAATCATTGATGACTTAGGTGGCATAAAAGCTTCCAAATTGATAAGTTTTTCATTTTATGCTCAATTACTTATGTAATTATAGGAGAGGAAGTTGGATGCTAAAGTCCAAGAACTGGAACCGCCAACTCCTCTATCAGTCACAAAAATGGGCCTGAGGTGAGTCTGTATATTTTTTATTTTAAAACTATCATCATCTTGCTTTAGTTAGGTGTATCAAATACATGAATTTTGAATGTCTTATATTTGTGACTAAGTTTATCTATTTGATAGAAACATTGACACCCTAGGCCTTTCCAAGTTTGTATGTCATGTGCAAATCAGAGACATAGCTGTTTCCCATGTTCATTCATCAGCATCATAGCCCATTCTCCTTATTATTTACTAATGTTTTAGTAGTACATGGAATATAAAAGTTATAATAATGGAGACTTGTGCATGGTCAAACAACAATTAGTTATATGTTCCAGCTGCTGCTACATAAGACTTATTCCGCCAGTGAGTTCTATGCAAGGACATATTATCAGTGATACCTGTTAATGACTAAAAAAATTCGCACCACAAGTCAGGTTGTTATATGTTTTAGGTGCTAGGTCATGTTGTCTAAGAATGTCCTAGAAAAAAAAACAGCATTGAGTTTTCCAATATTAAGCACACAATTAACAACTAGCTTTCCAGGAGTATTGCCACTTTTATTGTCATCTAACTTCTTTCATTTCATGTGCTGCATAATATGTCAATAGGCTATCCATTTAGGTAGGCATCAGTAAAATCCAAAATTTAACTCTCCTAAATGTTAAATTATCTCTTATAATTTGATAATATGATATCCAAAATGGAATTGGTTGTCTTTTCTTGTGTAAAATTTCATATAAATCAATTTGAACCAAATTGTCTTGATGTATTATGTTTTCAAATGATATTGTGCTAATTAATGAGAGTCTGGAATTTGAATTGTGAAGGGAAACTTGAAACTAAAGATTTGAAACTAAGATAATCAAAACTAGATGAACTTACTAGTGGTATTCAAAATAAATCTTAACCTATGATTTTGTATCGATATTGTGCTAATTGATGAGAGCCTAATTGGAATAAATTTGAAATTTTAATTATGAAGAAAAATTGGAGATTTGAAACTAATATAACCAAAACTAATTAACAAAATGCACTTTCAAATTCATAAATGGAAAAACATAAGAGAGGGAATAATTGATGTTGATGCAACCATCCCTAAGTGATCAAGCTCAATCATGGGTGTTGATGGTTAGGCCTTGCATTTTTATTTCATATACACGATAAGTTGTGTTGGAACTTGGCAAGACACACAAAACTTGCGGAGTTTGTTACTCAATGAGGTTGAGGTTGGATGAAGACTTGGAGCCAAGGAGACACGTCCTATGGCTTGAAGGTCCAATGGAGTTAAGAGAAGGATGCATGACATAGCTGAGGGACCACAAGACAAGAAGTATTAAGATGATGTTGAAGTAATTCATGGAGCTTGACTTGGCGCAACCAAGTTGGTTGACTCGGTGACTCGAGATCCACTAGAGATCAAAGGGACGAAATGAGACATCTGGGAGACTGCAAGATAAGGAGCATTGAGGCGCAACATTGATGATAGCTGGAAGAAGGCAAATTACGTAGGTATGGAGTGAAGGATACATGTGGAGAGACTTAAAGGCCTAATGGGAGATAGGAGACAACTTATACTTTGGGGTAGAGCTCGAGTGAATTATGAGAGTTGAGTGACCTATTCTTTGGAGTTAGGTTAAATCTTGACTTAAGCGAACACTTGATCACTATTATAGTCAAGGTTCTAGTTGACTGGTGAGGTGAGTTGACTAGGCAGTCGACTGGTTAGGTGAGTCGACTGCCTAGTCGACTTAGGCTTGTTGTTGGCTTGCTAACATCATGCATCTGTTCCAAGCCAAATGAACTTGTTTAGTTGACTAATGTTGGAATCTAATCGATTGATGACTCAATGTAAAAGTTGGAAGATAATTGTTCATATGATACAATGAAGTTGCAATGGTCAGATGGCATATGGAGTGAAGCAGTCAACTAATAGTGGAAGCATGTTGACTGAGATTGGAAAAATAGTCGACTGATCAACAATAAAACAATAAAAAGTGAAGCTTCAAAATGTTTGAAAGCTATAAAAGGACCAAAAGGAGCATTCAAAGGTTAGCAAAAATATATATTGCCTAATCTCTGGAGCTTTCTCTCTTGTACTTATGACCTAAATCTTCTGAGCTTTTCCTTTGTAATATTGTAAGAAGATTGTTAATAGAGGTTTTTTCCACCTATGGAAGGCATCCATGAAGGAGAGTAGGAATAAGGGCTTTCGGGAATAACTCATTGAAAAGTCATAGGTCGTAGAGTAGGAATAAGGGTTCCGAACCACATTATATGGTTTGTTAATATTGACTTGTTTATTCTTTAATTTTTTCTGCATATAATCTTGTGGGATTGACCTTGTTAATGCATTAACAAAAGTATCGATTGCTATTTGAAAGTTTAAGTACTATTCACTCTCCTCTAGCCATTTGTTCACTTTATGTCACGATCCTAACAATTGATGTATGCTATTTGTATTGATATTGTGCTAATTTTTGAGAGTCTAATTACAATAAATTTGAAACTTACGAAGAGAAACTTTATACGCTAGAGATTTGAAACTAAATTAACCAAAACTAATTTGCAAAATGCAATTTCAAATCAGCAATGAAAAACACAAAAGGAGTAATTGGGTGGATAAGAAGTGTTAGAACCTATTTAGATGAGAGAACTAACCTATTAAGTTGTTAGACTGCTACCATCATGCAGACTACCCTCTCATTGCCTCACCATGCCTTGGATTAGGATTGCTTCGATACCAATTGCATAGTTTGCTTAGATGAGAGAACTGATCTATTAAGTTGTCAGTTACAAGCACCCATATTTAAGCCCAAGTTAATGGTAGTTAACTCATCTAAGCTTATACATCTTCTCTATTAGACCACAATTCATCATGTTAGACTAAATTGGGGTGGTACAAAAAGTTCTTGCAAAGTTTTATATATTGGATTTATAATTTGATAAGGAGATAGAAATCCTTAAAATGAAAAAGAACAAGTTTTTAAAATTGAGAGGAACTTTTCAAACCTAGTATGATGGTTGTGTCTTACAATATAGATTTACATAAAGTTCATTGGTAGGACAAGATTCATGTATGGTGTAGCTGACTTTAGATAGCTAGGACTTATAGTTTAATTCTTTTTTTGCTGCTGCTGTGGCTGTTTCCAGGGATCGTGGTAGCATGGATGACACTGATGGAACTATTTCAAGTGTTGCCCAATGCATAGAGAAGTTGCGTCAGATTTACTCTACTGATCAAGAGAAAGAGAACGCTTTGAAAGAGCTACTAGATCTGATCATAACTCGTGATAGTGCTTTTGGGGCTGTTGGTTCTCATTCCCAGGCAGTTCCCATTCTTGTTGCTCTTCTCAGATCAGGGTCATCAGGAGTGAAGATTCTGGCTGCAACTGTTTTAGGATCACTTTGCAAGGAGGAAGAATTAAGAGTGAAAGTACTACTTGGTGGCTGCATTCCTCCTTTACTTGCCTTGCTTAAATCCAGCTCAGCTGAGGGCCAAACAGCTGCTGCAAAATCTGTTTATGCTGTTTCACAAGGTGGAGTGAAGGATCATGTGGGCTCCAAGATTTTTTCAACTGAAGGCGTTGTGCCTGTCCTGTGGGACCAACTGAGAAATTATCCCAAAACTGGAAGCACAGTTGGTAGTTTGCTTATTGCTGCTTTAAAAAACTTATCCAAAAACACTGAGGGATTCTGGTCAGCAACTATAGAATTTGGTGGAATTGATATACTAATAAATCTGATTGCTTGTGGCCAAACAAGTACCTTGGCAAATGTTTGCTATCTTCTTGGATGTGTAATGATGGAAGATGCATCAGTTTGTTCTCGAGTAACAGCTGCAGCAACCACCAAGCAACTCTTGAAGTTGATTGGACCTGGTAATGAAGCCTCTGTTAGAGCTGAGGCTGCAGGCACTCTTAAAGCACTTTCTGCACAGTGTAAGGAAGCAAGACGTGAGATTGTCAATTTAAGTGGAATACCTTCTTTGATAAATGCAACTATAGCCCCATCAAAAGAATTCATGCAAGGGGAATCTGCTCAAGCATTACAGGAAAATGCAATGTGTGCATTGGCTAATATATCTGGCGGGTTGTCATATGTGATTTCCAGCCTTGGTGAGAGCCTTGAATCATGCAGTTCACCTTCACAGATAGCTGACACATTGGGCGCTTTAGCTTCAGCCTTAATGATATATGATTTGAAGGCTGATTCTATCAGGGCTTCAGACCCTTCAGTTATTGAGAAAATATTGGTCAAGCAGTTTAAACCAAACTTATCATTTCTTGTACAGGAGCGTACTATTGAAGCCTTAGCTAGCTTGTATGGGAACACCATTCTCTCAAGAGCACTTAAGAATCCTGATGCAAAGCGCCTGCTTGCTTGTTTGATAACCATGACGGCGAATGAGGCACAAGAGGAGCTTGTTAAGTCTCTTGTGGTATTATGCAGCAAAGATTGCAGTCTATGGCATGCACTGCGTGGTCGCGATGGTGTTCAGTTGTTAATCTCTCTTCTTGGCCTCTCTTCAGAGCAACAGCAGGAATGTGCAGTTGCTTTGCTTTGCCTTCTGTCCAATGAGAATGATGAAAGCAAATGGGCTGTGACTGCTGCTGGAGGGATACCACCTCTTGTTCAAATCTTAGAAACAGGATCTTCAAAAGCAAAGGAAGATTCTGCAACAATCCTTGGCAACCTTTGTAATCACAGTGAAGATATAAGAGCATGTGTGGAAAGTGCTGAAGCTGTACCTGCTTTACTTTGGCTGCTAAAGAATGGAAGTGATAATGGGAAGGAAATTGCATCAAGAACGATAAATTATCTAATACAAAAGTCTGATACTGGAACTATCAGTCAGCTATCAGCTTTACTAATCAGTGATCAACCTGAGTCTAAAGTTCATGTATTGAATGCGCTTAGAAGTTTGCTCTCAGTGGCTCCACTCCCTGACATTCTACGCGAAGGAAGTGCTGCAAATGATGCCATTGAGACAATGATAAAAATCTTGATCTCATCAAGGGATGAAACTCAATCAAGCTCAGCATCAGCCCTTGCAGAACTCTTTGACAGCCGCAAAGACTTACGGGAAACCCCTGTTGCTATGAAGACCCTTTTGACTATAATAAAGCTCCTTAATGTAGACTCAGAAAAACTTTTAGCTGAGGTTTCACGCTGCCTTGCTGCTATTTTTCTTTCCATTTTACAGAACAAGGAGGTTGCTGAAGTTGCTAGAGATGTACTCGCCCAGCTAATTCTGCTTGCCAATTCCCCAGCTCTTACAGTAGCTGAGCAGGCGATTCATGCTTTGGCTAATCTTTTTCTTGATCATGAAATTGCTGCACAAGCATTTCCAGAGGATATTATTTTCCCTGCTACACGTGTCATGGAAGATGGCACTATAGATGGCAAAACTTATGCTGCAGCAATAATCGCACGGTTTCTTCGTCATCGCACCATGGATCAAATGTTGGCTGACATTGTGAACCGTGCTGGGACAATTCTCAAACTCACTGCAATTCTTGAGTTTGCTAGTGTTGAAGATTCAGCTACCTATGAAGTTCTTGATGCACTAGTGATGTTATCAAGGTCAAAAGGTTCAGTAGAACTCACAAATCCACCATGGTTAATTCTTGCTGAAAATCCCTCTAAGATAGTCCCTTTGGTATCTTGTATAGCTGGAGGAACCCCCTTATTGCAAGATAAAGCTATAGAAGTAGTGTCAAAACTGTGTTATGATCAGCAAACTGTATTTGGTGTTCTACTCTCTGAAGCTTCTGGATGTGTGTCATCAATTGCAAAAAGGGTAATTGAGTCAAATAATATCAAGGTCAAAGTTGGGGCAAGTGCTCTTCTAATTTGCACTGCAAAAGAGCAAAGCCAGAGGCTGATTGAAGATTTGCATGAATCAAGCTTATGCAACCGACTTATTCACTCTCTTGTTGGGATGTTGCAGTATAAAGGTTCTTCAGCTGAAAAACTAGATGATGAATGGACGACAGGTATAAGAATTAGTAGGAATGCTACAGGGAAACCTATATCTGGAGAAATTGAATGCAACACAGCCTTGATCTCTGGTAACATGATGGCTCCATGGCTGCTTGCTAAACTTGCTGTTCACACTAAAAGTACTAAAATAACCCTAATGGAGGCTGGGGCAGTTGAAATTCTCACAGACAAGATATCTCAGCACGGGTACCTGCCCATACAGGTAAATTGAAATTCTGCACCATCAATTTATTCATATTTTATGAGTTTTTTTTTGTATGTGGATATTTTAACACAAATATTGAAAGGCAATATGACATTTAGCATAGAGCAATGGATACTATTAAGACACTAAAGAAGATTGTGAAGGAAATTTTGATATTCTTTATTCTATTAAAGCATTTCAAATATCTACATTTTATTCTCTCAAATATTTTAAGTATTTATGATAAGATAGTTGGTATATCTTTCATTTTTTGCCTTTTCTAAGTTGTATGATCTTTTTAGTATAGTTAATATATTAAACTCGAGTATTATTTTTCTATTTTTTTATATAATTGTATAATTTTGTTAATCCATTTTTTCTGAAGTATTTTTCACTTTTAGTGAATTAAGTCAAAAGTCAAAACCAAAAAGAAAAAAAAACTGGCAATTGTCTGTATTTTTTTACTAGGGACTTCTGCTCCTCCACTACCTCTCTTCTACTTTCCTATTCTTCAATCTTCATCTGTATTATTGGGGCACCCAATTTTCAATGAACCACTCCAAATTGCTTCTTTCCATCCAATTAAGTCGGTTTTCAATGTTCTCCTGCAGATTAAAGTTAAACACTCTCATGAGTGAATGGCCTTTGCCTCCCAAATTGCTAGCCCAACTTAATCTATCATGAAGCACTTGAGCACTTCTAAATATACAACATCTGAACTCGAAAATTGGAAGTTTAATCATTAACCTATTCCTGCTAGCTATATACTTTTCTGCTGAATATAAAATTTTAAAATGGTATACCCTGTATCTTTGATACTATGGTAGCTCAGAACTTTCGTCTCTTTGAACATGAAACTTGCAGAATGATTCCAGAGAAGATAACAGTATATGGGTTTCTGCTTTGCTTGTATCATTGCTATTTCAAGACAGGGACATTGTTCGATCAAATGCAATAGCACGCTCTATTCCAGTGCTTTCAAGTTTATTGAGATCTGAGCAGTCTGCAAACAGATATTTTGCTGCACAATCTTTGGCAAGTCTTGTCTGTAGTGGCAGCAGAGGAACTTTGCTTTCTGTTGCTAATTCTGGAGCAGCTAGTGGTCTTATATCTTTGCTTGGTTTTTCAGACACAGATGTGGCTGATCTTCTAGAATTGGCAGAAGAGTTCGCATTGGTTCCAAATCCACAACAAGTTGCATTGGAGAGGTTATTCAGAGTTGATGACATAAAGATCAGCTCAACTTCACGGAAAGCCATACCCCTTCTTGTTGATCTACTCAAGCCAATTCCAGATCGACCAGGTGCACCATTTCTGGCTTTGAGCCTTCTAACACAGTTGGCAATAGATTGCCCATCTAACAAAGCGATAATGGTGGAATCTGGGGCTTTAGAAGCACTAAATAAGTACCTCTCGCTAGGTGTGCAAGATACTACAGAAGAAGCTGCCACAGATTTATTGGGCATTCTGTTTAGTACTGCTGAAATAAGGCATCATGAATCAGCACATAGTGCTGTTAATCAACTTGTTGCAGTTCTGCGTCTAGGAAGAAGAAATTCCAGGTACAGTGCAGCTAAAGCACTTGAGAGTTTGTTTTCATCAGACCGCATTAGGCATGGAGAATCAGCTAGGCAAGCTATTCAACCCCTGGTGGAGATTCTAAGTACTGGTACTACAAGGGAACAACATGCAGCTATTGCTGCTCTTGTTAGGTTGCTCAATGACAATCCATCAAGAGTTTCTACTGCTGTGGATGTTGAGCTTAATGCAGTGGATGTTCTCTTCCGCATTCTTTCATCGAACAATTCTCTCGAACTGAAGGGGGATGCTGCAGAATTATGTGCTGTCCTCTTTAGAAATTCAAGAATTCGGTCTACTGCAACTGCTGCACACTGTGTGGAGCCTTTGATGACACTATTGGTTGGTGAGTTCAGTCCTTCCCAGCACTCTGCAGTTCGGGCATTGGATAAGCTTTTGGATGATGAGCAGCTGACAGATGTAGTTGCTTCACATGGAGCTCTTGTCCTACTGGTAAAGCTTTTGTCTGGTAGAAAATATAGCCTTCATGAGGTTGTTGCTAGAGCATTGATAAAATTAGGCAAAAACAGGCCAGATTATAAGTTAGAAATGGTTAAATGTGGAGTAGTAGAAAATATACTTAGCATCCTCTGTGAAGCTCCAGATTTTGTGTGTGTTGCATTTGCAGAACTTCTTCGGATACTGACTAACAATGCTAGTGTAGCCAAGGATCCATCAGCTGCCAAACTTGTAAAGCCACTTTTTCTTTTACTTTCAAAATCCGAGCATAGTGCAGATGGACAGCATAGTGCGATGAAGGTTCTTGTTAATATTTTGGAGCAAGACAGGTGTCAAACTAATAATTATAATCTGACACCAAAACAAGCTGTCGAACCAGTTATCTCTCTACTGGCTTCACCTACTCAAGCAGTGCAACAATCAGCAGCCGAACTCTTGTCAATTCTACTTTTAGAGGAAGACCTGCAGAAGGATCCAGTGACCGAGCAAGCAATAATTCCTCTCATTCAAATTCTTGGATCAGGTTCATGCATTGTACTGCAGAAAGCAATAAATGCTCTTGTTATGATTGTTATGATCTGGCCAAATACAATTGCAAAAGAAGGTGGTGTCCAGGAGTTATCCAAGGTCATACTTCAATCTGAGACTCCCTTGCCTCAATCAATATGGGAATCTGCCGCTTCTATCCTATCCAGCATCTTGCAGTATAGCTCTGAATATTTTCTGGAGGTGCCTGTGGCTGTTCTAGCGCAACTGCTTCATTCTGGAATAGAAAGCACTGTCATTGGTGCTCTTAATGCCCTCCTTGTCTTGGAAAGTGATGATTCAACTAGTGCTGAAGCGATGGCTGAAAGTGGTGCCATTGAGGCTTTAGTGGAGCTGGTCGGGAGTCATCAGTGTGAGGAAGCTGCAGCAAGATTACTGGAAGCATTATTAAACAATGTAAAGATCAGACAGACAAAGGCAGCTAAGGCTGCAATTGCACCACTATCAATGTATCTTCTAGATCCACAAACACAGTCCCGGCAGGGGAAGATGCTTGCAGCTCTTGCTTTGGGTGACCTTTTCCAGAATGAAGGTCTTGCTCGAACTACAGATGCTGTTTTAGCATGTCGGGCTCTGATAAATCTCCTTGAAGATCAACCAACTGAAGAAATGAAAGTTGTAGCCCTTTGTGCACTGCAAAACCTGGTAAGTTATAGCCGATCAAATAAAAGAGCAGTTGCAGAAGCTGGTGGTGTCCAAGTTGTTTTAGAGCTTATCAACTCAAGCAATCCAGATACATCAGTTCAAGCAGCAATGTTTGTTAAGCTTCTTTTTTCTACTCAAACTATTCAAGAATATGCTTCAAGTGATACAGTAACAGCAATTACTGGTAAAATCTTGTGGACTTAGTCTCTTAAAAAATGTCAACATGTTCAATCTCTTAACTCTTTTCTGCACAATATTATGATCCGTGTCCCCCATTTAGCGATTTAATAAATAGTCATATGTCATAAATGTCTGAATTATGGGATGTGCAGCTAAACTTTGTTACCTCTTTTATATGATTTATAAGGGTGAATAAAAAGAGTACAATTGACTGGCTTAGTTTTGATATTTTCACCAACTTCCAATAGGATTGAGTTGAAACTCAAGACGCATGTCACTTATTTCCACAATAATTATTTGCTAATTTTGTTTGACAGCATATTATCTGTGTTACATTCTATTTTTCTTCACATTTTTTTAGATCATTTTATTGTTAATCTCTTACATACATTCGATATATGTGCAGCTATGATTGAGAAGGATTTATTAGCCTCAGGAAATGTGAATGAGGAGTATTTAAAAGCACTGAGTGCACTGCTAAGCAACTTCCCTCGCTTGAGAGCCACTGAACCTGCTACACTGAGTATTCCGCTTTTAGTAAAATCTCTCAAAACAGGATCTGAGGTGTCTCAAGAGGCAGCATTGGATTCATTATTTCTTCTCAGGCAGGCATGGTCTATGTGCCCAATTGAAGTTTACAAAGCTCAGTCAGCTGCAGCCTCAGAGGCAATTCCTTTACTTCAATTCTTGATTCAGTCTGGCCCACCCCGGTTTCAGGAGAAGGCTGAGCTTCTGTTACAGAGTTTGCCAGGGACATTAACTGTTATCATAAAACGTGGGAACAATTTAAAACAATCAGTGGGAAACCCAAGTGTCTACTGCAAAGTTAGGCTGGGCAATGATTCACCTAGAACAACCAAGGTAAAACAGTTCTTATTCTATGCTTTGTGCATTAACAAATTAGATATTTGAGCCTAATATCTGGCATAATCTCTTGCAAAATTTTATTTTGCTTCTTTCACAGTAGATATTTGAATGTCAGTTTTAAAAACTTTGAAGTTTGTGGCACTGAGTCATGGCTCGCAGAATCAAGTTACATGTGTATTCCACTGAAACTTTGTTCATTGAGTTATTTTGTAGGTTAAATTTTATTTCATGGTATTATGTATCTTTTTTTTTTCTTTTACTAGAAGGGGGTTAATTATTGTTACCGACAATATGTTATATGTTAATCCATAAGCAGGATGGATTAATTCAATTCTTTGTTCTCTGAAGAAAGTATCCAAAAATCTTGTTAAATTACTAGGTTAAATATGAAGTGTCTTTCATTCAAGGACATTTCCCTCATATTGACAGTCAGTAAAAAAAAATATCCTAAGACACTGAATAACTGCAACTCAAATATTTTTTTTCCTCCTTTCACATAGGAGGTCCAGGTCAACCATCTTTTCCTGCTCTCTTGATCTTGAATTACCTGGTATTGAATGCATCTCTACGAGTTTACTAGGCACACTTTTTTTTCCTTCACATTTTCATCTTTTGTAAGCCCTAGTAAGGTTGATAGCAATTTAGGGATACTTAGCACGCTTCAATATTCTCATATAAGAGAATGATTAGATGGTGGTTTTGCATCTAAAACTTGTGTGATTTACAAGTACTGATATTTTGGGCCTAAGCGGCCTTATCCTAATTATCTTGTTCCATGTTAATAGTAGATTGGTGTTTGTTAAAAGGTTGCTTTCTCCATTTTATATTTCCATTTGTAGGCCAGGTGATGACATCCAAAATTACATTTTGTAACTTTACTCATTTGTAATTATTCACCAACTTTTGTCGTCTGCTTTCTCCAAATGATTAATATTGAGTTTATAAAATAAACATTTTTTCTACATTAACTTATTTTCTTTCTGTTGAAAAAGAAAAATTTTCTTGTTATGTATCTGTTTCCTTGTAGTTTTACCATATTTGAAGTGTATCATGAGACAAAAAAATAGACTTACTCATACTCAGACATGCCGAATATCACAAATTTGATATACAAAATATATGTCTGTCAATTTTTGCTACATCTTAGAGTGTTGGGCTACATCTTAGGGTTGGATGATTAGCAAACGATTTAAACATTCCGTTGGAAAATGAAGACAAAGTATATAAACTTGGGCTGATAAAGGGTTGTTAGCAAGACTTCCTTTCTCAGTCATCAAGTACCTCACTTGGTAAATCTACCTCTCTGATTTTGATAATAATCAATAGTAAGATCGATCTCTGTCATGGAGTCTGAACATTGCAGCTTTGCACTTCTCTCCTAATACTATTTACCATTCTGCAGATTGTATCTACTGGTGCTACGCCTGAATGGGATGAAAATTTCTCCTGGGCATTTGAAAGCCCACCCAAGGGCCAAAAGCTTCATATATCTTGCAAGAACAAGAGTAAATTTGGAAAGGTCGTAAGCCAACAAAGCAGATTAAAGCTACTTGTCATTACTAATAATTTTTTGGACTTGCTCATTTGATTTTTTCCCCCCAGAATTAACATACCTCTTTAACTTGACTGCAGAAAGCATTTGGAAAGGTGACAATTCTAGTCGACCAAGTTGTTGTACTAGGATCAGCTGCCGGAGAGTACCTCCTACTTCCAGCAAGCAAAAGTGGAATAGCTCGAAACCTTGAAATAGAATTGCAGTGGTCCAACAAATAACTTCTTTTACCTGTGTACCATCCATATAGTTTAGTGTGGCTGTTCTCCATTTGCTCCTTTTTTCTCCACTTGAGCAATCCTCCTTGTGGCACCGTTTGCTAGGAAATGTGTATATGATTTTTTCTGGTGGTTCTTGCTTCAATATGAAAAGAGTGTTAGTCAATCCTACTGCATGTAATGAAGTTTTTTTCCTCCCTTTTTTACATTCAAACATATTAAGAAAATTTACGAATTTGTATCTTTCGATTTTTGTTTTTGGGCAACTATAGTCTGTAATCTAACGGGCTTCTTTTATTATTTTTTCCTTGTATGTATGAAACACTTTTTTTGTTGAATACATTAATCAGCATTGGGAGATTATTTACTTCTTTTGATTGCACATTTTTCAGAAGTCTGCACATCCAATAACTTCCCTCCGCATGATTCAAACAGATCAAATGTTCCTCTTCGCATGATCAAACCAGTCATGAAAATAGCCAGTCTGCAGTAGTCCGTTCAATCTAGTTTAGAACATCCTTTTTTTTGTCAATATCTTATGAAGTTAGAGTAGAAACTCATGATTTAAGAGTAAGCATCCCACTATAAATGCAAGTCGGTAGATATATATAGCTATGTTTATCCTCGTCCACCTCATTGATTCAATCTGTAACTAATATCCACCAGGAATTTAGCAGCAAAGAAAAGCATGAAGTTGACCTTTGCAGTTGAACCTTCACAACATTAGCACATAGAATACAGGGTCCACTGCAAGCTTTCCTTCCCTGATATTTTTCCATGCATTGCAGCTGTCAGCTGTCAGCAGTCAGCTTGCCTCGAGACCATTGTCTGCTGCTGCCAAACCAAGTAGTTTTCTGATGATTGGAGCCACTTACTGCTTCATCAAATGCCACTGTGTTCACTCATGCAGTTTGTTCAGCCGTCAGTGTTGCAGACCAAATGGCAGCGCATTAATTCTTATCAGCAGAAATCTAAATAATAATAATAATAGTAAAAAGAATTGTTGACAGAGACTGCTTATATAAGTGAACCAATGCCACCCGGATCAGATTTGTCACTTTCAAAACTTGATCATTTTATCTAAGAAATATTCTTCCAGGAGTTCCACTAAAACACATCATATGACTCATGATAATTGTTAGGTTGGTATGATTCTGACACGTTGTGAGGTCAGAAACTTCATCCTCTTCATTTGGACTGGAGCAATTTATGATATCACAAATTTAACAGATGTGGTAGTTGTCAGTTTACGCTTGGAATGGATTTCAAACCTTAAATTTGACAGGCACTAACATCTGTTATTAACAATCGTCGTCCCTAAATAAAATTTAAAAACGATTTTCTGTCACAACGTTTGTTACATGAAAAAGTAAATTTTATCTATATCTCTCAGTACTCTAGATCGATCAAGAACATAAGACACTCCTGTGTTATGTTCTCTAATCATATCCTTAAGCTTCTACACGTAACTCAAGCTACTAGAAAAGTGTTTAAATAAGTCAACCCTCCGTGATTAATTCTTATTTGAATTAGAGGAACAAATGAAGTTGTAGGTTTGCAAACTTGTAGCTTGACTTTAACTTGGGCCTACAGGTTATAGCTTGCTTAATCATCTTCATTGATCTCAAATATTAAATCAGGAGTGTGCGTCAAGTGCCTAATTTACTACTACAGATATTATGAAAATCTATGCACAAACTAACTTAAGAACTAAAAATTCTGAATCCTATATAGCCACTTGCATGGTGCTCTAGAAAATGTGTTTGACACAATTAATTTAGGTTCATTGAAAGGAAACCAACAAATAAAAAAAAATCACAAGAAAAGGGGATTCCCGGTCCCCTAACCCTCAACACAAGCAATCTCAAAGCCATGGCTGGCTAATGCTATAGACAATAACAATTCATTACTTTATTGACAACAGAGGGCTAATGGCTTCCTCATCCACGGCAAGTTGTGAACGTGATGAACAAGCAGGAATACAATGAAAAGTGATCACTGTGGCCGAGATGAAAAACGTCAGTTACCAAACTCTAATGGTGACTTTTTTTGGCCTGGTCATGGCTCATGTTTTAAAAAAATACTGTAATCAAACGGCATGACGTAGAGATGATTTAGATGTGAGATTAGTCATTAGTGAAAGACACTCCTTTTGCAATAGGTTTTGTTTGGTAGTTGCAGATTTTAGGATCAAAATTTTCATTTGAGTTTTTTTTTTTTTTTAAAAAATAAGCTTTTGGACGCAGTTCTTCAGTTCATTAATGGATTGGTTTGGTATGAGGGAAAGAAAATAATTAGAGAAGAAAGAAAAACAGGATAAATGTGCGCATAAGTTCCGAGTAGAAACCAGGATCATCGATTGAGAATTTAGTTCCATAACAACGAAGCTTACACCTCGTTCCAAATTTAGAATGAGAGAATTGAACTTTTGTGTCACAAAGGATTCAAATGCTCTGGTGACTAATGTTCGAATTATTAGACATTTTTGGGTCTCCCAGAGCAAATGTAGTACAAGCCACCGCGCACGATGCTGAGAGAGAATCTAAAAAGAGATGGACCCCATGCCACGCCAGCTGACAATGATCCTATATTAGATCCTCAATCTCAATTGGTCGACAATTAATCAGTCTATTAGTTGAAGTTAATTATTAGTCGTGTCTATTACTCTTTAATTTCTAGTGATGTGCAACACGGAAGTTTGATAATTCCGCTATGATGATGAAAGTTTACTGAGACATCCAAAAAGAGATTCTTTTTTCATTCCGTGATGCAAGTGTTTTATCAATTAGCTTGCAACTTTGCTTCCTGATTGAAACTCCTGTTTCAGTGTTTAGTGGCCTAATACCGATCATTGGATCAATTTGTAGAGGAGCAGTTTTTTTTTTTTTTGTTGATCACCATTGCAATGAAATAATCAACTCAAATATGAATAACATCTCATTTTATTCCATGCCAAAAGAGAAGCATTTTACAGGAAACAGAGAGATCTGAAAGAGATTAATGGAGATATATAACATTCTCATAAGCACCAAATCTAACGCTTCTTTTACAGATTAATTCGTTGGTGCTGGAAAAATATAGAACCATATGATATCCCTGATGAAAAAGATCAAGCAGTCACTGCTCCACTTGTGTCGTCGTTATCGACCGAGGATTTGGCCGGGCACTTCTGTTTTCGTTCATCTAAATTGATGTGTTGCTGACGGCACTCGAGGCTGCAGAACGCGATCTCACCCCTGCAATTTTAATACGTTTAAAATATATATATATATATATTAAAATATTTTCTCTTTCTTATTAAAGAAATAATTAAGAAAGATTTAGCACTGAAGATTAGATACGTTAATCTTAATTAGAAAGATTTAAACAGCAAAATACATGCTTCCAAAGCGATTTTAACATTAATATTGAAGGGCAATTCGTACAGAGCTGTTAAATGGCCATTTTGAAAATTTTAAAGGTGAACGACCATGAAAGAGGAAATCACGAAAAGAAGTGCAAGGATAACTAGCTCTCATGATAAACCCTAAAAAGACGATCTTTGAAACAGAAATCGCAGAGTAAACTAAAAATATGTGGAAGGCGGTGTGGAGAGAGGAAGTACCTATACATGTAAGCATCCCGTCCGGGCCCGAGGCTTCGATTGCACAGTCCGCAGGCCCTCAAGAAGGGCGCCGCCCCAGGCAGTGCGGAGAAATCCCCGGCGCCACGTAGTCGCCGGCGGGGAGAGGGCATGGATCCCACGTTCCAGGAGGGTGATCTCTGCGACATATCCGCCGCACCCCACTGCAGATCAAGGGGTTGGCCTGCGATGGGTCCGTCCTGAACCAGAGGCTGGGGGGCCTCGACGTCGAAGAGGACGCGGGCGGGGAACTGAATCGAGCTGGTAGTGCGCTTCATCGGTGAACTGGACCGCTTCCCGAGCAACATCCTTGTCTGTGGAAGATGAGGTAGAGAAGTGATTGGAGGCCGCGCTGAGGGAGGGAGGGAGGGAGAGAAACTGGGAAGATTAGAAGAGGAAGCAGCACGAAGGTTTTGGTAACCAATGCATCGTCTAGAGAGGAGGGAGATAAAGAGAGAGAGGTGAATCGATCTGGACCGTTCAAAGTCCCGATGTCCTAGATGGCGTTTTCAAGATGGAGATAAACTTCAGGGGCATGTTTGAAAGTTACCATTTTATTTTATTATGTGGACTTCTCTAAATTTAGCATCCGTTTAACAATCGAAGACCAATTTTTTGTTTTATTTTTTTAATCTACGTATTCAATTCTTCAGATCATTTCAGTAAAAAATAAAATTCATCATCCTAATTATTCCACACGATGATCGATCATTTATAAAAAAATAAATAAAAAATATAATTAATTTTTTGAATCATTACACAAATAATACGTCGCTTCATAATCAGTATTAGTAGCCCTTAAAATCAATCCATCATATCTTATTAATTATTTTTTATATTCCTTAAAATAATTCAATTTATTGATATGGGGAAATTTCGCAACTTTTGCATTTAACAACCGGCTAATTTTGATAGAATAATTAAATATATATTTTAAAACTCGCCATTCACCACTGCAAAATAAATATATTTGACTCTTTTTTCTCAATCTATTATAACTTTTTTTTTTCTTATTATGTGTCCTATATAAACTAGTTTGATATAGTGATTATAATGGTTGGGATGGTTGATGAAATGGTTAGATAAAACATATTAGTAAGTAGCTAGTGTATAGTATAAATTAAATAAACTTAAATACTAACAACTTCAACTTATTGCATTGATTAAATAAGCTTTTTTACAAAAATATAATTTTGTTACAATTTTATTTTTATTAAACACATTAAAAATGTAACATTTTATAAAATTTACAATTTATTCAAATATATATATATATATAATATATATATATATATATATATATATATATATATATATAATGTAACATCCTGTAAACATTATAATATTAAACTATTTATAAAATGTTAAAAATAATACGTTTTATTTATTAGATTAATATTTTAATCAAAGTTGAGTTTGAAAATTTTTTTAATAAATAAGATTTAAATGCAAATCAATTGTAAATAGATATTGATGGTGTCTTTTTCAAATTGCTTGGGCTCCTCTTCTCCTGAAGTTACAATTGACTCTTGGGACTCTGAGATCGGATGGCTAAGAGATAAAGCATGTTAGGATTCAGCTCTATCGGTGTAATCTCTCCGACGTTCAAATCAATATCAAGTGATGGAAATAGATCATAAAGAGAACATGTATTAGCAAATATTAGGAAGAAAAGAGATAGTTTAGTAGAGAAGAGTTGCCTCCATGAATAAGAAGAAAATAATCATCCTCCTCTATATTTACCTTCGTCGATCCTTATATATCCGATGAAAGAGAATCTTCACGTAGTATCTGATATTGTCGGGTTGTTAGGTGGCCAAGGACAACAACTGTTAGACCGTACATTAACATTGTCGGATCGTTGACATGTAAGTTGTTGGGCCATTGGGAGTTGTTAAAGGTTGAGGTCGAGTTTCTGATTTTCTAAGTTCGAATGGAAAATCGTTGAATAAATATCAAGTACTCAGGAGAACAGACTCTAAATGACATTCCAAGTATTGTAGCTCTGCGGGTACTATAATTTCCCGAATACTATAGTATCTCGAGTACTATAATTTCGTAGGCACTGTAGCATCCAAGGTACTATAGTTTCACGAGTACTATAGTTTCACATGTACTATAACATCTCGAGTTGTAGGATAAAAGTCGGGTACTTGGGAAATAGAACTAGAGGATCTTGAAGAGAGACCGATGCTTGGAAATAATTCTGAGTACTATCACATATCTCCCTTTCAAGTCGGACTGAGGAGTAAAATCGAATAAAATCCAATTAAATACTGAATTGAAGAGGATCAACCCGGATAGAAAACTCCAGATTGATTTCATTAAGAAGCTTACAAATCTAAAGATGGGTCTCAAATACAAGCTTACAATTGTTTGGCATATAATTTTCCTTTTTCAAAACTATTATGTGGTCACTATTAAAGGAGGTGACGTGGCCAAGATTGTTTAGAACTCACCTAATGATTCGCGACAAGGTTGTTTAGACCTCTCCTGAGGATTTGTGACAAGTGGAGAAAGTTGTTTAGATCTCTCCGAATGATTTGTGACAAGTGGAGGTGGCATGAGTTGGAAGTTAGCAAGAAGAGGACAAGGATCCGAGAAGGATTTGAGTATGTCAACGTGACGAATTAAACAGCATGATCCGGTACAATAATTGACATGTTTTTGTTCCTCGAAAACTATAACTATAAATAAAGCGCTTTAAGAGGATCCAACAAATTTAAAGTCGAGGATAAGATTAATTATGGTAAATCTTGGAATAAAATCCAACGTATTCTTGGGCTTGAAAACGGTGGAGAGCATATGTCAATACGAAACTAAATTCTATAAGTGCAATTATTTAAAAGTATCTAAAAATTTTAACCATTAACTAGCTATCTCCATCCTCTGTGGGTGATGGATCAATAATTGACATTAATAGCCCATGGATAATGGTAAGATGGTTAGGTCCATCAACGACAAATAAAACATTTGGTACAAGGGCTACAACAGCTCCACAAAACATCACACTTCCTGGTCTTCATGTATCAGACCTCTGGAAGCTGGAGGACTAGGCATCACTGATCCCAGAATTCACGGCCTTTTACTGCTATGCTCATGGAGTCATGGTGGTGTAACCTCTTGACAGCCAGGTTCAATGATAGAAACTTAGCTAGATGGCTAGTGATACATGCTATGGATAGATAGGTGGCTAGGTGATACACTACCGAAACATTGTTGTTTAGTGGGTGGGGAACACAAAAGAAAGGTGCACAATGCTGAAGTGATTATAATTAATCTTAAAGTATCCGTGACTGAACCTACTGAAGTAGCAAACTTGTCCAACCTAAGAGATAGACTGGTAGATCACAGGATTCAAGCTGGAATTTCTGATAATATTCTTTGGAAATGGAGCTCGAATGGGTTATTTACAGTTAAATCTATGTACATTTTTTTCAACAGTGGCCCAACAATCCAAATTCGCTCCACAATCCCCTGGAAATCATTGTGCCCTTAAAATGTCAAAACTTTTATGTGATTGGTTATCCGGAACAAAGTTCATAGTAAGCTAACCTCCAAAAGAAGGGCATTATATATAATACAAGATCGCCACTGCATCTTCTGCAAACATCATGCCGAAGAAAATAGCCGCTTATTGTAGGTGTGCTTATTCACTAAAATGGGTCGGTTCCATGTTACAGAAGCTGTCGAGATACCAATGAAGAGAATGGTCCAATAGATTCTTGAAGAAGAGTGGACCAATAAGCATGCAAACACCAACAAGCATGGATATGGTAGGTCCGACTGCTCTGGAACAACATTTCCAAGCTAAACACGCTGGAGTCTCCTTCCACTCACGGCTGATCACAACTGTATGAAAGCTGGATATGGAGGCTGAAGGACAAGAAAAGGATAACAGCCGAAGTCTTGCATCAACAAGGAGAAAAGGCAGCAGCAAATTTTTACAAGCACGCGGTGTTTTCCTGCGTCATACTATTGCCTTCTTGATTCAGCTTGCTTGCAGGCAGGGTTTTTTTTCAGTTAATTTCAGTTATGGTAGTTGCAACCGCTGGAATCAGGGAGGCGACCTCCCATCAGATGTCAGCTCCATTTTGACCCATGCTCGGCCATTTCTCTGTAAAGCACCTGTCTTTTAACCTCATTATATATATAGTTTATGGTAGGAGTCTCTCCTAAGCTAAAATAAAAAAAAGAAAACCAATTTGCATCACTTGTTCTTCTTCTGTGGAATTGTTCGATAAATAATAAAGTCAACGAGCCAACCCTTGACCTTGTACTTCTTCCTAATTGGACGCCTAAAAACACCACGTTTCATTTGCTATTTTACTACAAAAAGTCTGCTAAATAAACATTTAAGCATATCAACAAGGAAACGAAGCTTTAATTCGGAATGAACCAGTTGTAGTTTGCTAGTGTGACATAATTACAACAATTAAACTTGTGTTTGGAGTTCATGACTTCAAGGTTGCAGCTCGCAAGTTGCTGCCGCATATAAACAAATTGATAAATAAATGGTTTTAATTAATGAAAAACTGATAAACAATGATGCTTTGGAAAAAGTATTCCTCTTCTCATTTTATGAGAAGATGGAATTTATTTGCCTCAAGCTCACACTACATTGCAACTTTACTGTGACCACTATTTTTGGGTCAACTAAACAACAGAAAAATACAGAAAACGATTCCTTGAAAGTTACAAATGAAGTCATCATTATTTTTGCTCCAAGGTTCGCCCTCGATTTGCAGATTGATGCAAGAAAAAAAAAAACAATCATAGAGGTTTCCAGTATGCTATTTGAACATAAATGGCACCGAGAATTTTCAAACACACATTGAATATTGTCAGCAATTAGAATGCTGATTTATGTAATGATCCTACTTATCAGTCTAAACAACTTTGTGTATGATGTAGAACATTAGCTACTTAAAAATTGACTGTGCCACATGTAGGCAAATCTATCAATTGGATAACTTTCAATGATGCTGAATCATCAATTGCAGTTAAATGTATCCTATATTGTTCTGTCATCAATTGATATCTTCAATGTTTGCAAAGAATAACCCTACATTCCACTATCTTAGTAATAACAGAAAGATTCATCAGTTTTTTTTTTTTTTACTTATATATGAAATGTTCTTCTTCATGAAATTACAGGACCATTTTCTCTGCTTTAAAAATAAGGAAAAAACGATGATTTGTTACTTTGGTCCACTCTTCAGATCAAGGGAAAAATCAGAAACAGCAAGAACTAATCCTCTGCCATGCCATAGCTACCACTGGGAACCCCATAAATGTATACTATGCGATCACATTTATATTTAATGATCTGATCAAATTTCATATCGATTCTTATTCCTTCACTGAAGCACAATAAAGTTCCCTCTAAGAAGAATCTTGAGACGAAACGGTTAGCAAACACTACTCAAATATATAGAACAATATATAAGTCCTCTTTCCCTCAAAAAACCTGAGTTCATGACCAGATTGAGTCATCTTTCCCTCAAAAAACAAACAACAAAAAAATAAGTTATAGCCTATTACTTTCCACTACTTCATCACATGTTCATCTTAAATGAGCTAATCAATTTTCAAGGCAGTTCACATTGCCTCACAGAAACACAAATTAAAAGTCATCCTGTGGCTTCCTGTCAGAAACATGTAGGATGAACTGCATAGCAAACATTACGACTCATATATAGAAAAAATTAGATCAATTCCATTAGCAGATAAGCTAATCAGTTGTAAGTAAGAAACTGCCCCAATCCAACATCCTTTCGGTTGTTTGGTTTTCTGTTCATTAATTGCTTTCTTTCTCGGGAGTGTTCTCGATGGATCTATGACTGGCAGCTGCTGGGGTGGTTGAGTGCAAGGGAAGAAACTATCACATCAATAAAGGGGCCAAACTGAGGCTTTATTTATTTGAGCTTTGGCTCCAATTATGGGAACTGCTTGCAGTGGACAACCGCTTTACACGCAGGAAATAACATGGATTGAGGTAGGCATGTTACTGACCCCACCCACTCAATAGGAACTTGTGCACAAAAGCCATGAGGCCTCAAGTGGATTCCAACTCCTAACCCAACCACACATTGATTCCTTTAAACCTTAGTAAAACCTTAGTTGGGGCCTCCCTCTCGGACTTACCCCCAAAGAATATTCCAACACCAAAGCTTATTAAATTGCAAAAGTCATGCATCGGTAGGGCAGAGATTCCCCTCCCCTTTAGAGAAGGTCCTAAGATCTAAGATGGCCAATGTAATAGCAGACATAACTATTGTATTTCTTTAAAGATCATAATTCAGCAATCAAATCATGTTATGGAGCTGCCCGACAACTGGCTCATGTGTTCTCTTGGTTCAAGAGCAAGGCTTCAGTCCAGCCTTTGGGTTATTAAACAAACTGTTAAAACAGCATTGCTTTTCCTATCGATCGTTAGTGTTCTCCTTGCATCCTATAATGGATGCAAGCATTATTTTATTTTGCAAGGATCTTTCCTCGTGCAGTTGGTTGGAGATCTCTAGAATACAAGTTCAATAATTGAACTACCAGTTTCTTTTTATCTCTTTGTTTGGAGAAGTGAATACAATGGAGATATTTTAGTTGCACCGCAAGAAAAATACTTATTTACTTTGATAAATTATATTACTGTCTCTTTTTCTCATACCTTCAAGCAGAATACTTCTAATAGGAACTGTCAACTCATGTGGCATGAGGTTAAAATATTGTTCCCCTACCTGGAGCTGCCTCACTACTATCTTCCACCACCATGCAATCTTGAAATCATAGATTGAGGGGCAGGAACAGCTTCCTCTAAGAAAGAGCTCAACTCTCCCAAATAAGATTCTCCTCAGTGCCAGTGATCTTTAATATAAACTCTCCAACTTCTTCTGCATGAAGCAAAGAGGATAAGATCAAACTTAGGTTATGAGTTGGAAACACAAGATTATTACAAAAACAATCAAAGAACATAAACCCTACTGGCATTCTCACAGTTATAAAGCAACCTATCTGGCTATCTCATAGTATAACAGTTTTATTTTATGAGACAAACTGTGGTTGGTGAGTATGGATTTGGATTAGGTAAAGATGATAAGAGGGCTCCTCAATTTGAGTCATCTAGATGTCTTCTAGTTTCTAGTACTTGAAGTGGCATATAAAGGTTGAAACCAATCATGTTTTCTTATAGAAACCCATTAGGTAGAGACCATGTGCAAGTGTGTGGTCATTTTCTGCAGCAATGGTTAGGAAGAGCAACATATAATGCAGAAGCTTTAAATATGCAAAGGATCTTTAATTCAATTATGCATGTTGAAGTGGAAACTTGTCATTCATCCATTGTAAGGCTTGTTTATGGATGGAATCAATATCCTCATAAAATAAGAGCTCAGTTTCATTATAAGTGTCAGATCAATGGAAATTGGACCACTCAAAGACTCACCATCAGTCTACCTTTTTGGCTACCAGGGATTGTTATTTGAATCTATGTTCTGCAGAAGGGGAGTTATTCAACTTCAAATATATGAAAATATTAAAATTTAATGGATACTTAAAACAGAACCAATCCTTCTGGATTTTACTGATTCAGAAAAGAATCATGACTGTAAAACTTTTCAAGTCAATTGAGTTACTGAAAGGAATTCAAGTTCCCATGGCTTTTATGTTCAATATTCAAGCACCAATCATCAGAATAATCAGTTGAGACACAAATAATTATGTTCAAAGTAGACAAATTTTCTCATTTATGTATACACACAAGAGTTAAAGAAGAAAATGACATGCCAATATTTGGGACCATCATCCATCCAACACTTTAAATAAATAACTTTTGTAAGAGAAAGTACATCCACATAAATGTTAAATTGCGCTAGTTGAAATGTCACGGCATGTGTGCCATTGATATATTTGAAGGCAACAGTATCGGGTACTCATTAATTAGTTGTCAACAGATTTACCACAATAAAAGAGACAGGTTCTGTATATCGCATGCAAGGAACTTGTTTAATAAGTATACGATTGTGAATCATATACTTTGTATTCATTTGGGATTCGTTACAATAAAAAAAAAGAGCATCCAGCATTCACTACTAAGATATAATATCCATTTTCTGCAGAAAGAAAATAATTCTCATTTCATCCTTTTCAGTTGTACAAGATCTACTTACATGATTCAGCTGCTTGTTAGGGAAGAAAGCTCGAGTTGCAGTGCTTTCAACCCCCAAGGAACAAAAAAAGACGAGATAAAAAAGGATGAGCAAGAAGGAAAACAGAAAAACCTCTTTATGAGGTGTTCTTATCCTAGAACAAAGTAAAATATAAAATTCCTATTTTCATTCAACCCCATCAAACATCTGAAAATTTCATAGGTGGTGGGGCAACTTGTATCCAACCTACACTTTTGACAGAACCTTCATTGATAGACGCTTCCACTCCACTAGCTGAATCAAGAAGTCCTTAACCTGGATAGACACACCAGGAATCATGTTAGCAGTTTGGCATTCTCCAAATATAAATAGAACTTGAAAGGGAGCTATATCTCTGTGACCACTTAGTGGTCCTTAAGGTGCATTGGACGCTAATAATATTCCCAAGCAAACAAAAGAGAAGGCTCATCAGCTTTGGCACTTGCCTCAGATGGCTCCTGAAGGTAATAAGTAGCATTTGTTTCCTTTGGAAACTTTGAAACAAGGATGCCAATGCCTTGTTCCCTATCTCTAAGAACCTGAGATAAAAAAAATAAAAAATTGTTTCCGTTGTTAGTAAGAGTTGAGACACTTCCTTGATTAACATATATCCATGGAATATCATATTTGTATATGGCTTTTAGTTAGAATAAGACCTACCTTGAATGCATCTTCATCAGTGCGATCATCTCCAATATAGATCGGCATTATATCCTTGCAGTTGGCAAATCCTGTAAATGCAAGAGATTATTTGACTGAGCATCTCGAATCAGAAGGGAATGACGGGTTAAAGGTCGATGATTTTGCATAAATATTCCATCAGCCAACCAAACTGCTGGAAATGATGTGACGTAACACGTTGGACTGTTGCTCAGCTTACCAAGTGACTCTAATAGGAACTCCAATGCCTTCCCCTTATCCCATTTGATAGTTGGACGAATCTCCAACACCTAAATATCCAGCCAACAGGTAGAACAAGTCACAATTAAGCTCTAATCAAACACCAAGATGTTGTTAGCCAAAGGAATCAAAACAATGTTTCACCTTTCTTCCTTGAGTAAGCCGCAATCTGGGATACTCCTTCAACACATATTTCACCTCCTCGATCAATGCGCCCCAATTCTGCATGAATTGACATGGAATAAGTTGAACTTTATTAACTTTGCAAAATTGCTTTGCGTTACTGGCATAAACAAGGAAGTTGGTGGCCAATGTGAAGTGGTAACTAGCCTTTTCATCCACACATCTGAAGTGCACAGATACACAAAATTTGTTGTTCTCCACTTTGGCCCCAGGAGTGGACTTGGTTCTGTCCAACAATGCTTTATAGACCTGAAGAGAATAAGAGGAAAAAAAAAGGAGAGAAATTAAGAACAAAAGAAACTTTGGGATTGAGAGAGAAAGGGAGATGAATTAAGAAGAGGAACCGACCGTATCTATCATGGGAAGAAATTCAGTCGCTGGTTGAAAAAGAACTCCATTGACACCCTGAACCACACAAAATGAGAAATCAAGATGAGCATCTCAGAGAAGGAAACTAAATGAGAAAAGGATGCCGAAGTTTTAATCTGGTCGAGATTGGGGAGGAGAGCATACTCTGGCCTTGGCGTGCTGGGACGTCTCTGGGCCTTTGATGTCCATGCCGTGGCTACCAGCGTAGTATAACTCGGCCAATTTCACGAAGTTAACAACCTGTTCGCCAAAAGAACCACTGAGGTAGGGAAGAAACAGGAGTCGTAAGTCGCACCGTCTACCTGAAATCGAAATCTACCTTGTCGAGACATCGCCCGCTCACGATCGCCGTGGGGAAGTCCCTTGCCACTTCCTTCACTGCTTTCCTCATCTGGCGTCCGAAGCGACAAAAAATCGATCAAAATCTCATTTTGAAGCAGGGAACAAAAAGTAAGTGGAAGGGGAAAAGGCAAGGCGGAGCAAAACGACTCACCGCATTACTCATGAAGGCCGAGTCGGGATCGTCGACGATGGGGGAAAGGGTACCGTCGTAGTCCATAAACATCACGATCTGTTTTCCCTTGGAGGCTCTCACGATGCGATCGAACTGGTTCAAAGCCGACGGATGCCGCATCTGCCAAGGAAGAAAATGGGGGGAAGGGGCTAAAACCCAAAAGTCACGTACTTCAGAAGAGAGGAAAGCGAGAAATTTTCAGGTCGTCGTTCACCTTTACTTCGAGGACAGAGTCGACGATGGGGCAGGAAGCGGCCTTGGGGTGGGTGGGCGAGGAGGCCTTCATGGACTCCAGCCAAGAGCTAGTTCTGACGCCGACAACATCTATCTGGGAAAGGTACTTTTTCCGGAGTGCGATCGGTGGAGAATAGAGGAAGAGGGGGGAGGAGCCCGCCGCCGCCACCGTGACGGCTGCGACGTCCTCCGCCGCCACAACATTCTGCTGCGTCATAGTGGACTTACGCTTATCGGAGAAAGGAACATAAATAATAGGCGATGAGGGTGGGTGGTTGAATCACAAGAGGCGATCTTGAGGGCCGTTCGCCGGAGAAAGTGGGCGGTGCGGCTGGGGAGGAGAGGTGGCGAGGGAGGAGGGCATTTTATAGGTCGGATCAGACGTAGTTGTGGACTCATCGTCGATTCACACGTGAGGTCTGGGACCCTACGGCACGTGCAGACTACTCGTTATGCTAAAAACACAAACAAAGCGGTTCATTAAGCTTTTGATAACTAATTTTTTTTGCTATTTTTAATTTACAATTTAACAAAAATAAAATAAATTTTAAAATAAACTTTTATCGTATCACTTCTAATAAAATATTAGTTAGATCGGAGAATTAGGAGTCTAGAGTTTAACAAATCTCATTGCTTAATCAACTAATGAAATGTTTGGCCCAACCTTCAACTGATCGAAAGCGCCACGAGCACTTGGAGAAGTTGATCACGTAAAAGTGGAATGATTTAATTTTCATGACAAACTAGTTGTAATTAATTAGATCTTAAATGTTGTTGTTAGGACGGGTAATTAATTATAAACATGCATGTTTATGAAATCCTTTCATTCGGAAAATCCCTCAGCCAAATTAATGATGAATGCTATATTGAGACGTCCGCATAATAAGTTAACAATGGGGATGCGTTTAGCATGTGAAATGGAATAAAATGGCCTATGCATCCATTAGGTTAAAAAAAAAAAAAAAAAGAGAGAGAGAATCACTCTATAGACTAAATGGATCGAAGAAATTAAATTTAATTGAAACACAGAATAATTTACACTATTAGTTATGCAGTTTATTGTTATGATTAAATAAAGATGAAATATAAAGCCTTTTATTTTATATGTTTTATATTTTTATTGCGATTCCATTTGATTATATTGCATACTGTTCTACATCATGCACTCTTCTTTTCTTTCTCTTGTAAAAATAACTCAGATAAAAATAAATTTTTAAATTTAAATATTAAACCATTTGTCACACTTCAAACCTTCAAAACATAATATAGTCTCCCAAGTATTGCATTATTATAATCCCTAGAAATTCAAAATAAAACTTCTTATATATTAAATGACCACGAGATGAATTTGGACCAATATATTATGCATTTGTCAATTAAATTAATAAAATATTATATTATATCATATTTATTTTTATATCTCTATTTCTTTGGGAAGTAAAGTACCATTATTCACAAATTAATGTCACCCAAATTATTTTGTCAAATCTTATTCAACATTAAATTATAGATAACATTTCAGTAAAAAGTGGAATCCGACACCTCAACGGCCCCACACAATCGTCCCCACAACCATCTATGAGGAGGTAAATCGAGAAGTTGCAATTACGTTGGTCACGACGAAAGAGAGTATTACCTAGGTTTCGCCGAGATTCGACCCTTGCTCATTTCAATAACTTTGCTTCGCCATAACCAACTCAACTATGTCCCGGGGGCATATCCTCCTAAGGGGTCATCCATCCTAGTACTATTCTCGCCCTTATTCAACATTAAATTATAGATAACATGATTGATTGATCCGGAGACTTAATAGTTTTGGGCATTAATATAATTAAAATATTATATTAAATGAATTGATATGAAAAATCTAATATAAAGATTTTCTTAATTTTTAAAATTTAACATAATATTCCTATTAAATTGAAATATTAACTCTATATTTAACAGCTAAATCTCAGTTGGAGTACACATACCATTGAATAATCAATTTTCTTCCAAATCTCGTTAATTTCATGGCATTTAATATAACCAAACATGAGAAAGCAAAATGTTAATTTATTGTTTGATGGCGGTGTCTCTTTCACCCACCACCGTGACTCTCATTTTCATGCCATCTTTCCTTCTTTCATACTCTCTACATCCAACTTTGTTTTTAATCAAATGATTATGATCTTTTCTAATGCAAAATTAAAGACATTAGGCCAACTTACACGTTAAAAGTCTGTAGTTTCTTTTTTAACTATGAGTGAAATGAATTGATTGTTTGAGGGTAGGAGCCAATGAGATATGAGAATGCTCCCATATATGTCTTCATCAACAGCTGTAGACGTACGTCTCATTAACCAGTCATTTTTAAATTTACTTTTAAACATAATCGTGTGTCCATGTTTCTTTTGGTCGTGTAGATTTTCTTCCTTATATTATCTTACAATGAAAACAAATTAAATCAGTGCTCTGGTTCATTAGTGACTGCGATCGAGAAGTTCGCACACAAACTATTTGATCAGAACCGCAATACGTTTGATGCAAGAAAGCAAATGGCATTGTCCTCATCTCAAGTCAAAGATATAAACCGAACATTTCTCCATCAAAAAAGATGGATCAAAATCTGAATCAAGAACACGTGGACTTGCAGAAATACTACTTGGATTTCCATTTTGTCCCAAGTAAAGCAGATCTCTCTCTCTGCCTCTATGCATGCGCGATGAATTGTATCTTATTCTTTTTGAGATAAACGAGGATTAATCCTTTTGACAAGGATAATCAAAGTAGCCTTCGTGCTCTTCCTTCCTTTCATATAAAGTACTTTTCGCATGGGCAAGGTGTTGTGCTATGATTGCTCTAGGAATGGTTAATATTTGGATTTTGTCAGTGGAAAATATATATTTCCCGACAAGAAAGCAAGAGTCCGGTGAATGTTTTTAAATAACGACAAATTAAATTTGGTAACAGAACCAAAAGTGTCTCTCTGCCCTTTTTTCCCGTTGTCCTAATGTTATAACAACCATTACCTTCTGACACAGTTCCTCAATCCTAATTTGTTTGGAGTTGTAATTGGTTAAGGAGTTAAATTCTTGAGAAAACTGGAACAATACTGGACTACCTGAATCAATTGTTTGTAGTGTCATTCCTGCATAATTGCTCAAGGCAGTCCTCTGCCTGCTGCTTCAAATGAGTCCATTTAATACAGACATTAGTTTCAGTTTTTCTTATACAAAATGCCTTGACTATTTCAGACTGCTCCTCTCGTGGGCTCTTCTTTCTAATAGGTTTCTCTTGAGAAAAATGAGGAGGCAGAGTTTTCTAACAGGCCTGTCACCAAGACCATGAAGGTTCAGTGCCATATAGATTTGAGGATCATTCACCGATGTGTTTCCTTGTATTCAAATGAGTTCCAATTCTTTCGTGGAATTATGGACATTTTATATGTAGTTACATCATTAAGTTGATATATATATAGAGTTGCATCTTGTGCTGAATAACGTTGCATGCCATTCAGAACAATACCAATCTTGAGAATGGTTAAGAAAAATCTTACAGACATCTCAAAGTGCACAAAAGGACAATCGCTGAATGTTAATATAACAAGCTTTGCAATACTATTACAAATTTTTAAGTAACTGATGCGCAATTTTAACCTTTCCAAATTCCAATTAAGCATATATCTTCATTTAACTTCTTTTTTTTTTGTTGCTCTCGGTGATCTAGCGAGCAACGGTTCAAACTGAAGATCTGTATGGTAGCAAAATACAAGGCTATCAACCAGAATCATAGTAGCAAAATCAATGGAGCAGTGTAACCACAATACTGTCTTGAAGTATAGGAGAGAACTAAATAAGATATATAATATTTCATTTCCTTTGTTTTTCAAGTACATAAAGCATAACATCATCGATCAGGTTATTTTTATTGCTTAATGTTAGGTTACTTTATTTCTTATAAAATTTAGGATGTTCACGTCTCTCAATTTTTTACAAAATCTAGATTAATATTCATTACAAGTTCTGGATTTTTTTTTAAAGGTTTCTAACACATCTCCTGAGACTTGAGAATTATATTGTCTTAGTTGCGCCGACTTGAATAATGTAGAAGCTTCGTGTTGATACAGTTAAGATAATGAAAATAGTTGAGAAATATATAAATTTGTAGAAAATCATAGACAGAGAATAATTTATTGGAATTTAGATGGATGGATGGGCAGCATTATATTGATATAACAGTTGAGTCTAATTAATAAGCTCGATGATGAGTTATTAGTTCGAATTGGTAGAGTTCGGTATGACAATGCGAATCTTAACTCGTTTATATTCTCGACACACTTTTTTGAATATCGAGGTATCCTTTCAGATAATAGATGTATCCTTTTTAATAGCGTCATTATCGACTTAATTAATCTCGTTGGTGGTAAGTTATCCTTTTAGATATTGACACACTCCATTTAGATAAGTTTATTTCTACAAATAAGAGTATTAATAAAGGTGAGACCTTCTTTCTTTAAAATGATATTGTCCCGTCAAAATGTTTATAGTTTATCAATAATCATCGCCCAACCACCTACATCTCAAAATATGAGCACTCTAAATTTTGAGCCTCGATAAATCTTAAAATTAGAGGAGAGAGAAGATAGCTTGAAGATTTGACAATTTGTGTTGGTGCAAGATGCACTAAGATCTTGCCTAGAGTTTCGATGTTTGACAATACACCTAGGTCTGGTCAGTTTTGACCAAGGGGTGATCCAAACAGGACTTGATGTTTGGATGTGTGGAAGTGAGTAAGAAGATCTAGTCGGTTAGACTAGACAGTGGAAGTCCTAATCTGGAAGATTGGGCAAGGGAAGTCCTGGTGAGTGAGGCTAGGCAAAGGGAAGTCCTGATTTGGAGGATCAGGCGGAAGTCTTGGCAGGGTCGAAAGACTTAGAACCAGACACCAGGCTGAAGTCCAGGGTGGTTGAGCCCTGGCAGGAAGTCCAGTTGGGTCCGCGGAGCCTGACAACTGGCCGAAGACCAAGTTGGTTGAGACTTGGCAGAAAGACCAGGGTGGTTGAGCCTTGGCAGGAAGTCCTGGTGGGTTAAGAAGTCAAGTAGAGCTGCACGAGGTAAGTGAGGTAAGTCACTGGAAGAGCGAACCAGTGAGGACGAGTCCAATTTTGGACTTTAGGCGCGGTCCAACTTAGACCCACTGGGGTGATCTAAGTTGAGTCCTGGTTAGATCCTGGTTTGGATTGACAGGATCTAATTAATTTAGAATATTTTATATTTTAATATATATTATTTTATAGAGTTTATTTGATATATGGATTAAATTAATTTTGCAAATAAACTCAATAAAATTAATCTTAATTATTACTCATTTTGTAAATCTGAAATTAAGAAGGATAAAATTAAAGAGCATGAATATTCATTTTATTTATTATTATCCATTGGATTAAATGATAAAAATTATTCATATAAAAATAATATATATATATATATATATTATTTAAATTATCTTTTAATCCTAGATAAGATAAACTGCTAGGTGTGGATCAAGTTTTGCAGTTTTTTTAAACATTTGCAGATCTAGATAAACTTGATAGTGTCTATATAAAGCTGCAGTCAGTGCATGAATCAGAACATCTTCGACCAACGTCCTTCTTCTGCGGCAGCCCGAGCTTCGACACGACAACTTTGATACGTCTTCCTTCCGACAAGAACTGCTACCGAACGCGAACGAGACCAGGCACAGGCTACCGGGGAAGATCCAGGAGGAGTGCGGGGCGCTCGGACTTCCAGATCGGCGACAAGTGCTTGGTTTATTTTTCTTTACTTGTTCTTTCTATACTTATATTGGTTGTATTACTTGGACTGTAAGACGGGTTGCTCCGCCTCCGAACGTAGTTCGGAAAGGAGACCACTAGTGGACGGGCGCCTCCCGAATTAGGCCTTGGACGTACTAACCCTGGGGGGTTAGGAACCAAGTAAATCCGCGAGTCCTTTTATTGTGTTTCTAATTCCGCTGCAAGTTCTTTTTATAGTTAACGAACGAATTCTGAAAAAAGCGAAACGCGCTATTCACCCCCCCTCTAGCGCGTACACGATCCTACAATTGGTATCAGAGCCGGTGCGCTTCTGATTGGACTAACCGCCAAGGGAGCAAGACAGCAAAGATAGAGGGGGAGAAAGGTATGTGTTTAAAAGTTCGTTTTAAATTTTATATAATATGTTTTAAGTGCAGGGAGAGAGGGCACTATAAAAATAAGTGTCCTACTCGTAAGACTCGGACGACACCACCGGCGGCAAAGGAGCAACCGATGCCAGGAGCCCGGAAGAACAAAGATCACATCCGATGCTTCAAGTGCCAAAAATGCGGCCACTACAAGAACCGGTGCCCGGAGAGGAAGACGGCGGAAAAATCAGAATTGGGGGAAGCGATTCCGGTAAGTCAGTTAAATTACGAAAATACCCCTAGGTTGCATGCCCATGCTAGATCTATTTTTTCTGCAGATTTAGATGATTTTTCTGTAGATTTAGAAAATTTAGAAAAAGTAAATTTGAACAAATCAAAATTAGAAAATTTAAACTTAGATTTAAATAATTTGACTAATTCAAATTTGAACAATTCAAATTTGAAAAATTCAAATCTAGATAAGATAGAATTATCTAATTCAAATTTGAAAAAGTCAAATTTTGAAAAATTAGAAAACTTAAATAATTTGACTAAATCAAGTTTGGATAATTCAAATTTGAAAAAGTCAGATTTAAAAATAATAGATAATAATTTAAATAATTTAAATTTAAATAATTCTAAATTAAATAAATTAGAAAATTCAATCTTAAATCCTAAAGATAAAGAAACCTTATCTAACTTGGATAAAATAATTAATAAATCTGAATTAAATAATAATTTAACTAATTCAAATATTACCAATTCAACTATTAATAATTCAAATTTAATTAATTTAGACTTATCCCAAATAAATAAAAAATTAGAACAAGACTTTAACTCTTTCAACCAAGATAATGATAAGTCTAATAAATCAACTTTAAATAATTTAATAATTCCGAAAATTACTAATAATTCAACCCAACAAGATAAAATTAATAAAAATTACAATAAGTTAAATAACTCAAAATTAGTTAATAATTCGAAATCAAAAATTCAAGATAATACTAATAATAAGAAAATTTTAAATTTCAACAAGATAAATCCTAAAATTAATAATTTAATAGATAAAAATTTGAAATTAAATAATAAAATTAACTATAATTCTGTACCTTTTAATTATGACACATTAAATAACTCCACGGTAAGTCAAGAAAAGTTAACTTCAATAATAATTAGCTTATGTAAGAAAATAGCTAAGTCCGAAGACTTGACTAAATCACTCCAAAAGAAAATAGAACTTCGCAAGAAGAAAATAAACAAATACAAATAAAATAAAATTAAAATTAAATTAAAAATCAAATTAAATTAAAATTAAAATTAAAATTAATAATAATTAAATAAAAAAAATTAATAATCATCAAGATAATTATGAAACATTAAATAACTCTAAAAATTAAATTCAATAGTTCGAAATTAAAATCCTAAAATTTAGGAAAATATTTTAATAAATCTTAAAACTCAAATTTATAATCACTCAAATAATTATTGCAAGGATTGAGCCCCGGGGAGCCATCCTTTGCGAATAATTCGAACTGCAAATAATATAAATTAATAATATTAAGTTAAATTAAAAGTAAATTAAATTAAATTAAAATTAAGTTAAATTAAAAGTAAATTAAATTAAATTAAAATTAAGTTAAATTAAAAGTAAATTAAATTAAATTAAAATTAAGTTAAATTAAAATTAAATTAAAATTAAATTAAATTAAATTAAATTAAATTAAATTAAATTAAATTAAATTACATTAAATTAAAATTAAATTAAATTAAATTAAATTAAAATTAAATTGAAAATTCAAATTCAAACTTAAATTAAAACTTAAAAGCTATGAACCTAATTAAAATAAATTACCTTTAATTATAAAACTAAATTAAAATGTTATCAAATTAAACCAATAAAATTCAAAGTGTGTCAAAGTGGGTTGACACGCTCGCGGGTCCACACGACATGTATCAAATCGAGAATTTGATACATCATTAGAAAGTAAAAACTATTGCTTGAATTGTTTGACTCATGCATATTTGCCATGACATGCATCTCTGTTTTATTTTAAATGCATATAACATGCCATGTCATCATGTTTACTTAACGCTTAATTTAGAACGGTTAGTTAAGGACACATGAATGGTTGATACTTGCCAACATAGTACCAGGGTAGGGCGAGATGATAGTACGTCAGGGAGGTTAGACAAAGTGGTCAAGAAGGGTAAGGAGTACCTGACTTGGTTCACGGAGTCGAACTGAACTGACCGAAGCTACCTCGCCACATCCTAGACTAGTTAGACCAAGGTTTTTCAATAAATTGGTTAAGTCCATAATTTCTTGAATTGAGTCTGTCTAGGAAGTGGTCGTTGCTCCGATAACCAAGAAGGCCCCCTGCCTCGCCACAACCTGGGAATCAATTTTTGAAATGTGTACTTAATTGGTTGAAGGCTAAACCTGAATCTAACTCAAGGTCAAACATTCATTAGAAATTAACTTAAATTTAATCAAGATAAAAATTGACAACTCATCTCACATAACCCATAAGGTTACCTGTGTATGCCATGTATTGCAACACTTAGTACAGGTGAGATGATAAGGACAAGTAAAGTACAATGTTTTGAAAAATATTTTCAAAAATTATTATAAATATTTTTATAAAAACTATTTTTGAAAATTTGATATTTCCTTGAATTTCATGCTTGCTGGGTGTATCTATATTATAAAATTTCAAAACTATATATCTTTGAAAAATTGGTTGACCAACACATTAGACACAAACCTTTAGGTCAACACTAAGTCTAAGAACCCTAAGACACATAGGCAGAAAATTCTTGTGGTCAACAAGAATGTCCTAAGGGAGTGTCTAGTTCAGGGGGAGGTCATTCTTGAAAGACTGATATTTAAAAAGGACCTCTTGAAAATAAACAAAAAAAAAGGACCAAACTTTAAAAATTCTAAAATTATTTTTGAAAACTATTATTTTGCAATATATATTATCAATTGTTCTTTTAACTTGGATTAACCTCTAAGACACATAGGGAGATTGTCTTGTGGTCAACAAGAAACCCTAAGGAAGTGTCAGATTTAGGGGGAGTCTAAGCTTAAAAGTTCAATTCAAAATTATGTGTAAAAAAAAATATTTTATAAATTATTTACTCTATTGGATTTAGATTAACCTCTAAGACACTTAGGGAGTTTTCCTTGTGGTCAACAAGGAACCCTATGGAAGTGTCAGACTTAGGGAGAGGTCCAAATCGAAAGAGTAAAATTAATTTCAAAATTAGTTTCTCTAAAATTATTTTCAAAATTATTATACATTATCTTTTTATTTTGAGTCAAACCCTAAGACACACAGGGAAGTGGCTTTGTGGTTAACAAAGAATCCTGAGGACGTGTCTGGTTCAGGGGGAGACTCTGAATTAAAAAGATAATAACTAGTCTTTCAAAAATCTACCTATTTTGAAAACACTTTTTTGAAAACAATATTTTAAAAATTATTATTGTACATTATTCTTTTGATTTAAAATCAAACCCTAAGACACACAGGGGAGTTTGTTTTGTGGTTAACAAAGGGCCCTGATGACGTGTCTAGTTAAGGGGGAGAGTCTAATGTAAAAAGGATAATAAATATTTTTTAAAAAAAAACTATCTATTTTAAAAATACTTAGTTTCAATGAAAATATTATTCAATTATTCTTTTAATTTGAGTCAAACCCTTACACACACAGGGAGATTACTTTGTGGTCAACAAAGAGCCCTGAGGATGTGTCAGGTTAAGGGGGAGAGTCTGACTTAAAAGAATAATAACTAGCTTTTCAAAAATTATCTATTTTGCAAAACACTTTTGAAAAATACCTTCAAAATCTATTTTAAAAATCAAACTTATTTTGAAAACTCTTTTGAAAAACTATAAAACTTATGTTTGCAAAAATATTTCAAATCTTACTTTAATCAAAATTATATAAACTGAGTTTTGAAAAATTAATTTAAAAATACTTATAAATTAATTGAAAAATTTTCTAAACTATTATGGTCTTTCAAGAATTGTCAAGACTTAGTTGTGACCATAGATGTTACCATTATTGTTGGTGCAAGAGTGAATGGACTTAAAATGTTAAATCTTTTTGATGTATGAAAAGGGGGAGAAGGGACCTTAAGTTAATAATATAGAATTTCTCCCAAGAAAATTAAACCCTGACCTATATTAACTTAAGAAATTGTCAAACATCAAAAAGGGGGAGATTGTTGGTGCAAGATGCACTAAGATCTTGCCTAGAGTTTCGATGTTTGACAATACACCTAGGTCTGGTCAGTTTTGACCAAGGGGTGATCCAAACAGGACTTGATGTTTGGATGTGTGGAAGTGAGTAAGAAGATCTAGTCGGTTAGACTAGACAGTGGAAGTCCTAATCTGGAAGATTGGGCAAGGGAAGTCCTGGTGAGTGAGGCTAGGCAAAGGGAAGTCCTGATTTGGAGGATCAGGCGGAAGTCTTGGCAGGGTCGAAAGACTTAGAACCAGACACCAGGCTGAAGTCCAGGGTGGTTGAGCCCTGGCAGGAAGTCCAGTTGGGTCCGCGGAGCCTGACAACTGGCCGAAGACCAAGTTGGTTGAGACTTGGCAGAAAGACCAGGGTGGTTGAGCCTTGGCAGGAAGTCCTGGTGGGTTAAGAAGTCAAGTAGAGCTGCACGAGGTAAGTGAGGTAAGTCACTGGAAGAGCGAACCAGTGAGGACGAGTCCAATTTTGGACTTTAGGCGCGGTCCAACTTAGACCCACTGGGGTGATCTAAGTTGAGTCCTGGTTAGATCCTGGTTTGGATTGACAGGATCTAATTAATTTAGAATATTTTATATTTTAATATATATTATTTTATAGAGTTTATTTGATATATGGATTAAATTAATTTTGCAAATAAACTCAATAAAATTAATCTTAATTATTACTCATTTTGTAAATCTGAAATTAAGAAGGATAAAATTAAAGAGCATGAATATTCATTTTATTTATTATTATCCATTGGATTAAATGATAAAAATTATTCATATAAAAATAATATATATATATATATATATATTATTTAAATTATCTTTTAATCCTAGATAAGATAAACTGCTAGGTGTGGATCAAGTTTTGCAGTTTTTTTAAACATTTGCAGATCTAGATAAACTTGATAGTGTCTATATAAAGCTGCAGTCAGTGCATGAATCAGAACATCTTCGACCAACGTCCTTCTTCTGCGGCAGCCCGAGCTTCGACACGACAACTTTGATACGTCTTCCTTCCGACAAGAACTGCTACCGAACGCGAACGAGACCAGGCACAGGCTACCGGGGAAGATCCAGGAGGAGTGCGGGGCGCTCGGACTTCCAGATCGGCGACAAGTGCTTGGTTTATTTTTCTTTACTTGTTCTTTCTATACTTATATTGGTTGTATTACTTGGACTGTAAGACGGGTTGCTCCGCCTCCGAACGTAGTTCGGAAAGGAGACCACTAGTGGACGGGCGCCTCCCGAATTAGGCCTTGGACGTACTAACCCTGGGGGGTTAGGAACCAAGTAAATCCGCGAGTCCTTTTATTGTGTTTCTAATTCCGCTGCAAGTTCTTTTTATAGTTAACGAACGAATTCTGAAAAAAGCGAAACGCGCTATTCACCCCCCCTCTAGCGCGTACACGATCCTACATTGTGTCCTACAAATTTCAGAATCATCTTTTTTATTCTCAATTGTTCAGTAATTAATGTTTTGTCCTTAAAGACTTGAACTGTAAAATTAACGCTTGACAAGCCTATAAATTAAGCTATTTCATCTTCATCTTTTACTAAATGAGCATAACCTTCAAGAGTGCAAGGATTGTTTATTGGATCAATGTAAACAAAACCAAACAAATTTGGATGCATTATTCATGGATGATATGCTCTGTTAGATAGCAGAATCATACTCCAGACGAATATGCAAAATGAGAGACAGTATAAGATTCTTGATCACCTACAAATTTCTGACAAACTCAGCCATGAATTGGTCATCAAGCAAGAGCTCAGACCAGAACGAAGTAGTATCGTTTCCAACGCCGTTAGAAATGTAACGATCGTCGTCTTGGATGGCCAGTGGGACATCAACGAGAGGAGGAAGTGCAGAGTGAGGCGATTCAAATGCTGTTCCTGGGCTATTGTTGATGTCTTCCTCGTTAATTAAGTTGAAGCCTTGGTTGGTCTCGTTGCTCACAGGTGCCTCAAAGAAGGGTGGCAATTGCTGAATCTGGTTAAAAGTGCCGTTGATCATATCGTGATCGACAGCAGGGAGAGAGGGCATTAATGGAGAAGGGGAAGGACAAGCCAACATGGTGTCCAATTCAATACTTGTGGAGGTGTGGAGACCATTGCTTATGCTGTTTGCGGAATGCAACAAGTCCTGGAAGTACTGGAGCTTGGCAACTTGGTTTGCGTCGGCTTGATGACCAATGAGTTCGCGGAGTTGAAGGAGGGCCAAGAGCTGGGGCAAGGCCGCGAAGAAGTCAGTTCTCGGGCGGTGAGTCATGGGGTCAAACCCCATTTGGATCAGCTTCTTCTTGAGGTGAGTGTTCCAGAAGTTCTTGATCTCGTTGTCGGTCCGCCCAGGAAGATGCATCGCAATTGCAGACCACCTGACCCCAAGTTTCTCAAAGGTGAATTGAAATGGATAGTTGAGGAATGAAGAATTGCTATTCGAAGAGTAGAGATCAGTACCTGTTGCCTAGAGCGGAATGGAGGCTGAGAATAGTTTGCTCTTCCTCTGCTGAAAACTTGCCTCTCTTGATGTCTGGCCTCAAGTAGTTGGTCCACCTTAGCCTGCAGCTCTTGCCACATCTATTGAGTCCTGAAATATAGAGATCGATCACAAACTTTGAAATGGTGTGAAAGAGTGAGAGAAGAGAGAGAGAGAATGTTACCTGCAAGTTTAGGGAGGGCTCTCCAACTGCCATGGCCATGCTTTTGGATGTACTGGACCAGTTTGTGGTCTTCTTCAGGCGTCCAGGGACCCTTCTTCAGGCCATTGTCATTGGAGCAAGGAGATCTCCCCATTTGATGCCTGAGAGGAGGGGTGGTCCTGGTGATTCTGCTGAGAGGAGAAGCAGAAGATGCATGGTTTGCTCATTTATACACTTCCTCATGTTCCTTTCTGTTGGATAAATAATTTTATTTTATTTTTTTAATTAGCATCAGTTATCTAATTTTTTGGACTGATTAATCTTAAACAAGAGTTTTGACATTTTAATAATTTAAAAATTCGAAAGATATTTAAATGAAATGAAATTTTTAAAAGGATCCTTGCTTGGCATGCTTGTAATAATCTTGTTAAAAGTAAATCAGACTGGATCATTAATTCCATCGAATCAGAAATCAGTTTGGTCCCATGCATTTTTTATATAATATCTCAATCGGTTGGTCTAACTAAAAAACTTCGAACATGGGATCACTTAGGTCACTCCCACACATGTAAATTATTTATTTATAGGATGAATATATATAATACTTTTTTTCTTTGTTGTTGTTGTCGTCGTATGTCACGAGTAAAAAATAAGATATTAAAATTATCTATAATGATTTTCTTGTCGGTCTGTTTATTGAAAGCAAATGGGCAAAAATAATAATAAAGGATGACAAAATATTATTTAATCTAAAACAAAAACGATCAAGTTTTCTTTAAAAATTTATGATCGTAATTATCAACTGGGGAAAATTTACAGTATAAATTTTATAATTGAATTGGGACCAATTTCAGAGGGCAACTTTGATTTTTCTTTTTTTCCCTTAGTTTCATTAAGCTTCGAATCCTCTGTTAAACAATCTCTTCCTGACAGAGATCAAACACCTAAAAAAAGATCAGTTAATTACAAGTATTTACTTACTACTGAACAAAATATATAGTCACAAGCATCAATGATTTTTATTGTTAATTAACATCAGTATTAGTATTATTATACGATCACATGATACACTACTTTAATTTTTCCCACCTGATCTAGGTGAATTTTGATGTACCAATTCACTAATGAATAGTTCTCCATTGCACATATGAGATTAGGTTGATGAATATTATATTATTATTATTTTATTAAAAAAACAATTCAGTTTACTAGCTCATTTGCGTTTGTGATATTGCCATTTAGAAGTAGTTCATCTGACAGTATATTCTATGCTTGTACTTTTAACCCATTCAGACTTAATAAAATTGTCATATGGTGCACATGTGGCTTGTTTTCAACCCCTTTCTCCTTATTTTTCTCATTTTCTTCTACTTCATTTAATTGCCGTAAGGTTCCTATTTAAATGTAATATATATTTATGTTTATCTTACATTATCAAGTGACATTTGGTGATTAAGTTCATACTTCTATAACAAAATTGCTGTGCATAAAAGGTAACAAAACTCTGACTAGCCGATTATTTTAGAATTGTAATTACTGATCCTGAAGCTTGTTAATGCCAATCATGAACAGAGTCACTCAATTTGCTAGTACAAGATTGTCTTAATTTATAGACGTGTTCAATTTCCTCAGCTAGATATTGAGGGCATGCAGTACGTAAAATACTACTGGTATATGATCAGTTCAAGTTTTATTACTAATTTATGGTGCTAGCTCTGCATGACAAAGTGGTTCATCTGCAAATTTTCTGAAGAACCTAATAAAGAAAAATAGATATGTACATATCATGCTTTTATGGCTTTCGTTTTCATGCATCTTTTTTTTTTCCTACTTAACTTGCATCATTTGACAATTAAGGGCAATAAGTTAACCGTACGTGCTTGGATATCATTTGTCCAAAATCTCAGCAAATCCTACTGACTCTTCTCCAAAGCTGAGGATCGGAGGATGTCTTGAGACATAGACACCAACACGCATGAAGATATAAATTTGCATCCTGGAACAAGTTTCTTTGTCTGATGGAGAAGTCAACATGTGAGACTCAGCCTTTTACAAAACAAAGTACATGTGAGACTCAACTCGAACGTCAATTACGTCAAACTATTTAATGCAAGAAGACGCAAGATCAAATCGGCCCCAACTAATTGAACATATATAATTAATTATATTGGTTACTTGTCGACATGGTTTCCCAACCATATCTCCTCGCTTGTCGACAAGATTTTTTGTCCTTAATTTCCGACTCTTGGGCCTGATCATTTTGGGCCGGACTTGGCCATGCCTCCGTTAGGGACTGCAAATTTTGTGGACTTGGAGCAATTAAAGTTTAGGAGTTTGGCGAAAATAGTGAAATAATGTCGAGTATCTGATCAGCAGAAATTCTTAATTGGAGAGTCCGAGAAAATTGAAAACGTGGTGTGGTAACTCTAGCAATTCAAAAGGCTTGATGGATTTTAATTTCTTGAACATTTGAATTCACTTAAAGAAGGGAAAACTCATCATGAGCAACATAGCACAAAGGTTTAATTTGGTGGACGAAGATAAGGGATGAAAATTCTACATATTTTCACATGATTGCTAATGAGAGGAAGCAAAGATGTTGCTTTGATTTATTACGCTAAAGGGGCAATACTTGTGGACGAATTAATTATTCTTAAATTAACTTTCACTACATTTTTTTTAACAGATGGGTGTTCCCTTTTCTTCCATTCTCTTTTCTTGGCACTCGGATTTCTTTGATGTTAGTGACATTTCATTAGACTTCTTGGTGGTGGTTTTCCGAGAAGATGCAAAACCCAGATTTGGATGGCCTCGGCATGGAAATTTTATTGGCAACGTGAGACACTATCAAGGAGAACTTGCTTCGGTTATTTGAAGATTTCTTTGCAGGACGAGCAGCCTTGCAATGCATATTTTTTATATCCCACTTATTCCAAAAATTTTAGGGGGAATGTATTAATCCGAAGTTGTGTATGTGTGTGTGTATCCGGTAGCACTTGAATATCACTGATAAAATTGATCAAAATTTTTGGCATGTCCTTTACAAGTCATCGTACCAGATCTCATTGGGGATTTACAATTTGCTTCCACCAAAAAGAGAAATACTAAAGAGTACATTATATACGCCTAACATAAATGGTTAACCATTGCTCGGCTAGACAAGAAGAGGCCGTTGTGCTAAAATTATATTATACAAAGGCGTATAATAAACCTTTCTTTTGGATCTACATTGACGGGAGTTTCATGCACAATGGAAACTTGGGCACACTCGATGCATTGGGACTTTGGGGCTTTTTGAATCTTTAGATCATGGATACTATGTCTGCACAAATTAAATGGCCCGTGTAATCAATAGCTAGCAGTTGTTTGGAAATAGGGTTTTCACGTATTACAGCACCCAGATAATACTTCACTATTTTCATGTACACCTTTATGGTGTTGAGTGCCAGATTTTTCAGTGTTTCATAAGTTCACTGATGGTCTTATATTCAATGGTTACAATCCTATTAATCCTGAAAGCTATCGATTTACTTCCGGGACATAGTTGAGTTGGTTAATACGGAATAAACTTGTTGAAATAGATAAAAATCGAATCTCGACGAAGTCGAAACAATTAATGTCCGCCTTTTATCAGTGATCAGAATAAATTCGTAGCTCCGTGTCCACCAATCAACGTTCTAAATTTTTATTTGCATTCCGCACCAAGTTGGTCTTACCGCATGCGCAAGAGATATAAAGGCCCGCGCCCAAGGTGATCTTGTCAGGGTTAATCTTGCAGAACAAGGTGGACTCCATCATAAAACATAGAAATAAAATGCATTTACCAGATTTTGGATCCATAATATAATATTTCCAGATCAAAGGGATTTCAAGTTGTCAAGGAAGTAAAGAAAGTCATTCAATACGACTGCCCCAGTTTAGTTGGCACATCTGTACGACTGTATTTGACAACTATGCCATGCAAGGATCTGCTAGGTTGTGGATTGGAATACCACCGACAGTTAGACCAATCTTTATTAATGTTCTGATACCACCGATTTACTACTTCGATAAAAAAATAATAATAATTTTAGTGCTCTTATAGATTGTCGATAAATAACATGAGTAATTTGTGAATAAACAGAGCATCGGCATCCACCCCATGTGACAGAGTTCTTCAATAATTAGGTCAATAAATTATTCGTGGGAAACAGTTAGATAAGGTTGCATGTGCCACCTTGAAAACTTTGTCATGTGCCAATTCAGAAAAAAGATAACTAAAGCAATTTCTTCAGAGAATTAAAATTAAAACTACGTCGGATCATACTCAGGTTGAATGAAACTAGCTAGATTTGAAGTCTAAATTTTTTTGTCATAATTTTTACTGACCTTACCAACGACATAAAAGATCTTTTATAGGAAAATAATAAAAAAATTTATTATACTATATTGTTAATGAATTATTAATGCAAATAAGCACTTACAAGAAATTACAGGAATGTAAATAATTTTAGCAATGTCAACTCCGAGTTTAATTCACACGAGCTTTCGTAATTTATATATTTGAAAAAGTAACTGGAGCATAAATATTTATCTTTTTAAATTTATAAAGGTGATTATTCTTGTCATAAATTTATCGATCAAAGATAAGCAACAGATCTACCTAACTTCAGCAACAGATCTACCTAAGGACGGACTTGTCATAAGTTTTTAAAGCATGTTAAGGTAATAATATTATAAATTTATCACCTTTTCAGTTTTTGACAGTTTATTTTCATGTTTGAGTGGGTTCAAATCTCTATAGATGCTATTTTCTTTTGAGTTTTTTTTTTAATTTTCTCTTAATAATTATTATGTGATCCCCAAATAATTATTATATGCGTCTTTAGAAAGTTAAATGGCCATATCTGACAAAACTTTAATATTTTTGTTCATATTTCAAGGCCGTTCAACAATTTTTATCACCCATCCATTTGCCTAACGGACGTGCCAACGACAAACACACCCTATATATTATATAGAGCGGCATGGGGATAATCCCGGTGCATGACATACGATTTGATTAGATCGTTCATAAAAAAACAATTTTATCGTTGACCAATTTAACTAACAAACATGCCGACGACACATATATCCTATATAGAGTGGTACATGATATACAATTCGATTTAGCAATTCATGATGATATTTTTTATTGTCGACCAATTTGACTAACGGATATGCTGATAGTGCATATATCCTATAGAGCGCTACGGAGGCAACTCTCGGTGCGTGACATACGATTCCATTTTACATAATTTTCCGCCCAATCTGTCTTAGTTCTTACTTACTCGTGCTTAATTAGTCAATTAAATATGATCCCAACTATATATTGTTTATTCTTATTCAAAAGCATTTAATTGTTTTTAGACGTCAATCAGTATATATTATTCCTCACTGCAGCTAATTTTTTAAAAAAGAATTAGTTAATTATTAATTAATATTAATATTTTTAAATGCCGATTAATTGTTTGTCGATGGATACAATTAATAATTATTTTTAAAAAATAATTAATAATTATTTAATGGTTAAGATTAATAATTAATTTATTTTATTAAAATTAATTAGAAATAAAGTAGTTATTTAATTAAGTTTAAAGTGTAAGTATATGTTATCTTTCCAAAATCTATTTAAGATAATTAATTAATATTAATAAGTAAAATTACTAGATTAATGTCTAACTAAATGTATGGAATAATCATATTGTGTGGTTAGATCATGAATTATATAAATTCAAGTATTAAAGATAATTAATTGATTATTGAGGAAATTAATTTATTAGTTAAATGTTTTAATTGAAGTTATGCATTATATACATTGTGAGTCTGAATAAAGTTATATATATATATATATATATATAGTTATTTAAAATAATTAACAATTTATATAATCTATAGCTAGCCATTAACTAAGATAATTTATATTATTAGCAATCAAATGCTTTCTATCTTAAATAAGAATGATTCTATTTTTACTATAAGTCTGATTTATCCATTATATTTTTGATAATTTTAATTGATTATTAAATATGTTAAGTCAAATTGTTTTTGACAGTTTTAGATTCTTTAAATTCATATAAATAGAAATTATGTGCTCCTAATATTTTCCAGTGTTTCATGTCAAGTAGCATTTATAAATTTTAAAGCATATAGAGTAGTATTAAATATTCGATAAAATTAAATGCATTAATTATCTTTTTTATACTCGTCAGCATGTCTATCCGAATACGTAACACTAGTTTTGTTTGAACTCTAACAGCAAATGGCCCCAGTCACGATTATCTTTGGTTAAAAATTAAGATGCTGGTCCATGTTTGCATTAGGATATTCAATTTTAAAAATAACAAAAGGACAACATCTCACTATAGCTGGTATAAAATATGTAACAATTTAAAATTTATTTTACTTAAAAATTATTATATAGACAATCCATTTATATCAAAATCAAACACCATCGGAAGATAATAAAACACAAGCAGCCTTGTAATTTTTGGCCATTATCTTTTACCTTCAATACAAGGCACCGCTTATATAGTCCCACATCAATCATCATACCATACCAGACGAAGGTTGAATTGGCCATCCTTTCGGAGGCAAAGATGGAGCACTCAACCAAAACTCATCTCGTGTGCATGGCGCTCCCCTTCCAAGGCCACATCAACTCCATGCTCCACCTGGCCAAAGTCCTCCACTCCAAGGGCTTCTTCATAACCTTCGTCAACACCGAGTACGTCCACCAGCAACTTCTCAAGCATAGCGGATCATTCTCCGCTCACGCCGGCCTCCCTGACTTCCGCTTCGCCAGCATCTCCGACGGCCTCTCGCCCCCCGACGACGACAGCGACGAATACAGAGAAGACATTAGAAATATCCTTCTTGCCACCCAAGAGAACTGCCCTGCTTCTTTCCTCGGGCTTATATCCGCGCTGAACGATCCGAGCTCGGGTGTGCCGCCCGTTAAATGTGTTATCTCAGATTCCTTCGCCAGCTTCACCCTCAACGCCACCACCAAATTGGGGATCCCTAATGTGTTCTACTGCACAGTGGCCGTGTGTGGCTTCACGGACTTCTACTATTGCAAGGACTTGATCGAGAGGGGCCTCGTCCCATTGAAAAGTAAGTACAACTTAAAACTGATATATACTAACTTGTCATAGAGAGTCAGCTAATGCATCTAATTTGTTGATATTAGGTGAAGACGATCTTGCAAATGGGTACCTGGACACAATCATTGATTGGATACCAGGAATGATAACAGTTCGCATGAGAGATTTGACTAGTTTCATTCGAACCACCGACCGAGACGAACTGTTTCTCAACTTTGTCATGGATGGAGCGCATGCATCTTCCCAAGGCACAGCAATCATCTTCAACTCTTTTTCTGAATTAGAATCACCGTTGCTCAACGCATGCTCATCAAAGCTACCGCCAGTGTTCGATATTGGTCCTATGTGCCTACTTTCTCAGTACATTCCCAATGATTCATCAACCTCATCGATCGGTGGACTGAACATGTGGAGAGAGGACTTGAGATGCATGGAATGGTTAGACGAAAAGGAGTCAGGGTCCGTGTTGTATGTCAACTTTGGTAGCTTGACAAACTTGACGAGCAAGCAGGCCCTGGAGTTCGGATGGGGTTTGGCTAACAGTGGATGCTCGTTTCTTTGGGTTATTAGACCTGACCTTGTGGTGGGCGACGCGGCGTTGTTGCCACAGGAGTTCTCGGAGATAACCAAGGGAAGGAGTTTCATTACGAGCTGGTGCCCACAACAGAGGGTGTTGGCTCATGCTGCAATTGGAGGTTTCTTGACACACTGCGGATGGAATTCTACAACGGAAAGCATATGCTCAGGGGTTCCCATGATCTGTTGGCCTTTCTTTGCGGATCAGCAAATTAATTCTAAGTACATATGCTCTGTATGGGGCATTGGAATGGAGATTGATGAAGATGTAACTAGGGAGGAGGTGGAAGGGCTGATCAAGGAGCTGATGGAAGGGCAGAAGGGGAAGGAAACGAAGAGGAAGGCAGTGGAGTGGAAAGAAAAAGCAGTCGAGGCAGCCAAACCTGGTGGAGGATCTTGGAGAAATTTGGAAAAGCTTATCGAGGGGATAATTATGAAAGACTACTGAAAGAAAAGACTAGTAGAGGAACAAGACTGATGATGTTAAATGGAAAATCTTTCTAGTACTACTCAGTATTCTATATTGAATAAATACACTACTTTTCTATTAGCTTATTAGCTTTGCAGTTCTTATCTGGTCAAAGAATAGCAAAAAGGCAGCTAGTTCTCACTATTAATTGCTGGAACGCACACTTGTTAGATCCCCTGTAACTCGTAATTATATCTTGGACGATGTTTGTTATCAGTGCTACAACCTTCGTGAACCCCTGTGAACTGTCGACGCCAATCCTTTATAGTTTAGTCCTGAGTCCGCTCTTTGGTGACATAAATCGCATAAGCATACTTAGTGAGTTGCCGATGGTTAAGATTAAATTGTGATTGAATCTGGACCATTCAAAACGATCTTAAAAAGAAATCCTATCCCTCCACCTCTACAGGATTTGCATTTGTTTGACAACTCGTGACCAGCACGGATTCATTTTCTAAGCAGCAAATCATTGTCGTCTTCTGTGTTTTTAAACTTGCAAATGATAACCACCACTTATATTGCATCATTGATTATTTATTTATTTAGTAGGAGAGTAGTCTGGAGGAAGAAACTGCTAAAATCAACAGTATGACATCATTCCTTTGTTTTAAAGTCAGGATCAAGTCGAGATAGATTTCCTTCCTTCACGACTCAACTGCGTGATATTATTTCATTAGATGCGCGACTTTTTGTCTTTAGTTTCCGACTCTTGGCCCTGGCCATTTTGGGACTTCGCCATGCTTCAGTTGGGGACTGCAAACTTCGTGGACTTGGTGCAAAGTTTAGGAGTTTGGCGAAAATAGTGAAATATCGAGTATCTGATCATGATAAATTCTTAATTGGAGAGTCCGAGAAAATTGAAAACGTGGTCTGGTAACTCTAGCAATTCAAAAGGCTTGATGGATTTTTAATTTCTTGAAAATTTGAATTCACTTACAGAAGGGAAAACTCATCATGAGCAACATAGCACAAAGGTTTGGTGGACAAAGACATGGAATTTTTATTGGCAACATGAGACACTATCAAGGAGAGCTTGCCTCGGTTATTTGAAGATTTCTTTAATTTGAAGGACGAGCAGCCTTGCAATGCAATTTTTTTGCATATCCCACTTATTCTAAAAATTTGAGGGAGAATTAATCCGAAGTTTGTGTGTCCGGTAGCACTTGAACATCTACTAATAAAACCTGCACTCGGGCATAAAGACGAAATTGAACGATAAGGAGATCCTTGAACGCAATCAATTAAAGGTGGATAAATGAAAAGTTCTCTGGCAATTTAATTAGTCAACAAAATTTTCTTAAAAAAATATTGGATGACCTTGCAATTCAAACTGACCTTGTAAAAGACATTTCAAATCAAAGATGGGCGACTCGACATCACTTACAAGCGTCAAAGCAATGACACGGTCCGCTGGCTTTTTGTTGATGCCATTGACGTAGAGCTACCTGAAGCCGAAAGAGAAGGACGGCAACCCTTTTTCTTCTTGACTTGAACGCTTTTCCGGATTGTGAAAAATATTTTAGTAAAAAAAAATTGTTGATAAATTACATAATTAATTTGTGAATAAATAGAGCATCCATCCCATGTGACAAAAGTTCTTCAATATTTAGGCCGATAAATTAATTATTCTTAGCAAACGATACGCTTAGATAAGCTTGCATGTGCACCGATGTGACGGATTTTGTTTAGCTTTGAATGGCAAGGAACATGATATGGCGGATTATGATTAATTTTACATGACAGAAGTAATTAAGGGGTAAACTGATGTGTTAAATAAAAAAAAATCAATAGTTAATAGTCATGATCGAATAGACCGTCATCTTGAGTCTCAGCCGTCCTACTCAGCCACTCGATCTCTCGATCACTTGGTCACTCGAGTCTTTCGTCCACTTCATCTCATTCAGCCACTCGGTCTCTCGACCACTCATTCTCTCGATCACACAGCCTTTCGTCCACTCCACCTCATTCAGCCATTTGGTACCTCACGACCTCTCAACCACTAGGCCTTTTGACCACACAACCACTCGGCCCTTCTGCCTCTCCGCATCCTATTTTGATCGTCGTCCTTTGCCTTATGCAGAACTGCCAAAAGCCCCCTAACATACGGTGCTTGATAAAGAATTAAGGTGATTATGAGATTGTCAAACCTAATTCCTTGGATACCTTCTTGTCTGTGTATACAGCCAAAATGATAAGAATAATCAATAGTTGTCAAGCTCCAGGGTGATTACGAGATTGGTAGACTTGATCCTCCAAATGCCCCCAAGTCGAAATCCCATGTCAACAATCATCAAAATCAATCTCCTTAGCCCCATCAAAGGTCTCTCTTGGATCAACATGGAGATGTCTTTTCCATAAGTATATAAGCTCCCTCGATAGGTATGAAAAATTCTCTCAACAACTTCATACACCTCTTATGTATTTTCATCTTCTTCTTCACGTGAATACTAACTTGAATGACGAAATAATCTGTCGGAAGTCTCCAATATCTATCTAACCTTCTCGCTCAATCTACTTTCAGATCCCTTCATAAGTGGAAATGAAATCTCGAGTGAGTCAAATGCTTTCCTGACTAGTGACTTAACTATCTTCGACATCCAACCTAAACATGCACCTTGCAAACTTTGTTAGAAATCATTTTAAACCCAACGTTGAATAGAGCATCCCCATTCTCATCGCCTTCAATCTCATTCACATCTTCCTTTACATCAATTCCCATGATTGAACCTTCATATAATTCATTATAATTATTTTCTTTTCTCTTAATTATCCAAATCTCCAAGTGATTGTATTTTTTAATTTTTTTGATAACAAATTTATCAATCATTCTAACAATTACAATAGGTATTAAACAAACACTTAATTATAAAATGCTCATTTTAGTTTTAACGATGTTAAATTAAAATTTATACAAATAATTATTTAGAATCCTCAAATTTTATATTTCATTTTTAAAAATCATATATTAAATTTTGAAGTATCGTATTTGATAATTCTAATGCATCAATCTTCTAAAATTAAATTATTCAATACTAAAATACATAAAAAAATTTAAATAAATAATTTAAAATTTTAAAAATTTCAAATACCATCAAAGGTCGTTTTCACAATCCAAATTCGGAAAAGTCTACTTTCGAATTGAAATAGCTAAAATAAAATTTAATTCGAAGTGGGGGCAACAATCAGCTGATGAGAAAAATTACTAGTGTTGGATGATGCTAGAAGGAAAATATTTTTGATGGTGTCACGGATTTGATATAGTTTTTTGTGTTTTGATGTAATTTCTTGTGTGATGAATCATATGTGTGTGTTTAACAGTTAGAATCGTCTAGACTATGATGCTGATCTTTTGATTGTACATTTAACAAGTTTAACATCTTTTATTTTATTTATATATAAATCATTTAAAAAAAAAAATAGAAGGAAAAGAGTTTGTTATTGGTTTTGTTGGAAGAACAAGAACCCTTGCTGGAAGAACAGGAAAAAAGAAAATGAAATGAAGAAATTTGCTGAAACAGTGCAAGAAAAGGAAGGAGAACCCTTTTTCCCTTTTCGCTGGTGGTCGCGGCTAGCTCCGGCGGCGGCTTCGGAAAAAAGAAAAATGAAATGAAGAAATTTGCTGAAACAGTGCAAGAAAAGGAAGGAGAACCTTTTTCCCTTTTCGCTGGTGGTCGCGGCTAGATCCAGCGAGCTCCGATGGCGGCTCCGACTTGCTTTAGCGGCTGCTGTGGTTGGTTGGAAAAACGAACAACAAGATGCTGCTCTTGAGAAGAGAAGAGAGGGAGAGGTTGTTGTTTGTGTTCCTCTTGCTTACTAGTGAAGAGGAAGGAGAAGAAGAGATGAGGTTGCAACGTTGCTGCGGAGAAGAGAAGGAGAAGAAGGAAAAAGAGAGCAAGAGGATGGGACGGTACAATGATGGCGTGCGGTAGGACGACTACCTGCACGTAGAGGAAAGAGGAAGAGGAAGGCTGGGACGGTACGATGGCGTACAGTAGGACGACTACCTGCAGGGAGAGAAACGAAGAAGGGAATGGGAATTTTTTTAAAAATATTTTAATTTATTTAAATAGGTCGAATCAGTTATAATTTTAAATTTGATCAATTAATTGTTTAAATCCGTTAAATTTAATTTGAGCTCGATGTGATTTTAATTTAGAGAAGTAATCTTTATAATTCAATTCGTGTCTTTATTATTATTATATATTTTATTTTTTTAATTTTTAAAAAAATTCAATACTTAACACTTTTATTTTAAAAAGTACTTAAAAAAATTTTTGGGGCCAGCGGAGGTGGGGCCCTGTACGACGGCCCACGTAGGCGGACTCTGGCTCTGCACTAGATAGCCACCACTTAAAAAAAAAAATTGCATCGTTGTATTTTTATTTATTTAATAGGAGAGTAATCTTGAGGAAGAGGCTACTAAAATCAACAGTATGACATTATTCCTTCGTTTTAAAGTTAGGATCAAATCCAAATAGATTTCCTTCTTTCAAGACTAAACTGCGTGATATTATTTAATTAGATGCGCGAGTTTTTTTTTTAATTGATAGATCATATTTTAAAAAATATATAAACAAAGTTAATATTAATAAAATATATAAAATTTTAAACATACAATTGCAAAATATATAGAGAGAAAAATACATATGAATTAAAAATATATTTAAAATTTATATTATTTTTTTAAAAATGTATTTGAATTTAATTTTTTTTATTAAAAAATAGTATTAAATTATAAAATGGTTCCATTTATTGTAAAGTATAATAATAATATCTAAAATATAATCTAATCTGCAAGTCTGATTATTTTCCTCCGCGCATGCGTTTCCCTGCTTCAGCTTTGCGCCGCCCACCGCGACCTCACCCGAGCCAGAGAGCTCCATGCCCGCCTCCTCCACTCCTCCTGCCTCGTCATCTCCGCCCTCATCTCCTTCTTCTCCAAGTGCGTCAGACCTATCGAAGCCCTCTCTGTCTTACTCTTCGATCTATTCCAAATCCCCACCTCTTCGTCTGGAATGTCACCCTCTCTGCCGTCGCCTCGAACGCCCTCCCTGCTGAAACCCTCCGCCTATTCCACCGCTACGTCTCGGAAGTCGGCCTTTCCCCGGATGAATTCACCTTCCCTTGTGCCACCAAAGCCTGCTCCAACCTAGGCGCTTTCGATGTGCTCCAGGAAATTCAGGTCGCGCTGTTCAAGGTTGGGTTTTCAAATGAGATGTTCGCTGCTAGCGCTCTGGTCCATGATTACTTGAAAATGGGGTTATTGAACGAGGCGGAAACAGATGTTCGATGTATTGCCGCAGTGGGATGTCGTTACGCAATTGAGTCAGTTTGTTCTCGGGGGCATTGTGCTGGCTGAGTTAAAGAGAAGATCATTTATGTTCTTTATGTCTTTGTTATCACTTGGAGTTTATTGGTACTTTTCCCTATGTTACTAGCATTCAGGACATTCCTTGAGCAACCGAATTATGGCACTGCTCCTACTCTAAAAATTTTTAAGTAATTAAGCACAATTTTGACAGGTTGAGAAACTTCCCAATGAGAAAGAGGTTATTTATAGTGCGTTGGACAAGTGGAGTGCTTTTGAAACTGAATTTCCTGTCATTGCTGCTGCAAAAGCCTTGGAAATTTTGCGAAGAAAAAGAAAGTGTCTCCAAATCATTCATGTAAGATGTACTCTTAGTATTCCATGTCAATGTACAAATTCATGGTTTTGTCGTTGATAGATTACTTCTATTTTATGAATTTACTAACTGGTTTGGTGGTGTTTTGTGAATCAAATAACTTCTCCATTTTGACCTCTGATGAAAGGCACATTATAAGAACTTTTGACTTGTTAGATGTTTTTTTTTTTTGCATAAATTAGGTTACCAAGTGGTTGTTGAGCAAAGGCCAAGTACTTACAATGGGAACATATGACACATTGTTGTTGGCATTTGAAATGGACGGAAGTGTAGATGAGGCTCAATCAGTGTGGTTGTTCGGTCTCCAGAAGGTCCTTTGCAAGGATAATTGCAGTGTATGACCATCATCATTACCTTGATAAAATTTTGGAGGTAAGCAAAATCAGTCATTGGACTCCCAGCTTCTCAGCTATCTTTCTGTGTTTTTTGCTGGTTATAAAATGACGACACTAAAATTTTACACTATATATCATCGCAAAAATTACTAGTGTGTTTCTGAAACACCCTGAAAAACTCTAGTTAAAAAGGCTCCATGATACATTTGGCTATTATTGCAGATTTCTTTAACTATGGATCGATAACTGGCATCAAGTTAGTCGTGCCTTTGGGGGTTGATTATGCTAATTGAGCTTGTTAATTCAATTGGCTTAGTTAGTTTGAGCAGTTTGGATAGTCCAGGTGAGTCAACTAGGATGTTCTGACCTGAGCGGGTTGGTCAACCTAAGAAGGCTGAATAACAGACAACTCTAGGCGTGCTTGGCAGGTTCATCAACCTAAGTGGGCTAATCAATCTTGCAGCAAAGTAGTTAAGTTGATGGCCTAATCCTCATTGTACATTTTTGATATCTCTTAAAATATTATATCAACAAAAGGAATAATATTTATTACTAAATTATATTTTATATCTATGAAATTATATAATCAATATTACTATACTGAATCATAGCTACTATTAAATTGTAATTAAGTGCTACTAAAGTATAAAAAATAATGTTTTAAAATTCACGTGCAAATAAAAAATTATCATGTGCAAAAAACACTTGAATTTCAAGCTAATTAATTTTATGGCGTGAGGTGTGTAATCTGTTAGATTTATTTCACGGTTGTGAAACATGTTCATATAAAATATAATTTGTATATATATTAATTTTATCACCACAATGCAGGCATGAAAAATAAAAAATTATATCAACAAACTTTCTGGACGTAAAGACTTCAACGCCGTGAATCTACGAGAAGCAGCAGATTCGCTCCCTAGCTTCTTTTTGACGATGCGACCGCTGGCTTTTAATGGACTTATAGACATTTTTTTCTTATATTCCTCCGCTTTAGAATTACTCAATTACTGGACTTATAGACATTTTTTTCTTTTGTATCTTCCTTCAGGATAATTTTAATTTTAAAAAACTTTAAACGCACTTTTTTTTTCTTTTGTATCCTCCTTTAGGGCAATTTTAATTTAAAAAATGTATCTATTTAATTCCCCAGAATACACTTTATTGATTTTTTTATCTGAATTAAACAGGTGTAAAACAGAGTAACAGACTGTGGAAAAAACTGAAGACCTCGTGACCGCTCCAACACGAGATTGCGGACTTGCGGTCAACTTACGGCGGTGATTTCACGGCCAGTGTGGCCTCTTGTGACCAATTCAATATTTTAGCTGCGATTTTGTACTGATTAAATTGTTCAACTATGATTTTATAGATTAGTTGAATTGGTTATGATAGAATAAATTTATTGAAATGGACAAAAGTTGAATTTCGATAAAACTGAGATAATATCCTTTTCCGTAATGACCAATTGTATCTTTTCGATTTACTTCCTCATAAATAATTATAGGACCATTTGTGTGAAACTGTTGAAGTGACGGATTTTACATGTTGAAATTGTCTTCTAGCTGACCACAATTTGATGGGGACACCTGTCAAATTATCGTGATTTTACAGTAACCTTGATTCCTTGGTTGTGATTTTACAGCCACCTATTTGAACGCCCTTCAGATCAAGTCAAGTTGCTACAAGGTCACCAACTGGCTGGGAGATATTTTATTTTATTTTTTCTAATGTGATATTTTCATCCATTTGGTTCGAGTAAAAAGATTAATAAAAATTATGTTAGAAAAGATATATATATATTTTATAACATAATAAAATGACTTTTTAAAGTTGAGTGTGAGATTTGATAAATTGTCCTGTAGAAAGAGAAATCAATTTGTCTCACTGCTCCAGAGATATATGCTGCTTCCACCCTGCCATTGGTACGAAGGAGACGACACAAATGCACCACTGTAGAATCAGGCAATGAGCCTGACGGCCACGTCTTGCTCCGTTCTCCAATGAGATGAGAGTTTTCAATGAGAAAGTGCAATGGCTGCCCACAAAAGTTGGAAGTATAATCACCAACGACGTCGTGTTGGTATTAGAATGTTAAATTTCAATAATATAACCAGATTTGAATATCAGCGGTCTATATCAAGAATTAATTCACAGAAGTTCTTTCATAAGATGTTGGGACGGATAACTGGAGGTGAAATTATCATTTTTTACAATAATTTATACAGCAATTTAACGTAACTATTATCATTTTTGGAATAATCTTTGAGCCGTCTTACTTACGCTCACTCAATTAGTCAATTACCTACTATTTCAATTGTCTATTATTTATATATAACTCATCTCGTGCATGGCGCGCTCCCCTCCTAACGGAATTATTATATATAAAATACTGTTATATCAAATCAAACACCGGAAGAGCGGCCGTGTAAGGCAATCATTATCTTTTACCAGACGAAGGTTGAATTGGCCGTCCTGTCCGAGGCAAGATGGAGCGCTCGACCAAAACTCATCTCGTGTGCGTGGCGCCCCCCTTCCAAGGCCACATCAACTCCATGCTCCACCTGGCCAAAGTCCTCCACTTCAAGGGCTTCTTCATAACATTCGTCAACACCGAGTACGCCCACCAGCAACTTCTCAAGCATGACGGATCACTCTCCGCTCACGCCGGCCTCCCTGACTTCCGCTTCGCCAGCATCTCCGACGGCCTCTCGCCCCTCGACGACAGCGACGAATACAGAGAAGACGCTAGAAATATCATTCTTGCCAACCAAAAGAACTGCCCTGCTTCTTTCCTCAGGCTTATATCCGCGCTGAACGATCCGAGCTCCGGTGTGCCACCCGTTAGATGCGTGATCTCAGATTCCTTCGCCAGCTTCACCCTCGACGCCACCACCAAATTAGGGATCCCTAATGTGTTCTACTGCCCAGTGTCCGTGTGTGGTTTCACGGACTTCTACTACTGCAAGGACTTGATCGAGAGGGGCCTCGTCCCATTGAAAAGTAAGTATAATTTAACATTGATATATACTAACTTGTCATAGAGGGTCAGCTCATGCATCTAGTTTGTTGATATTAGGTGAAGACGATCTTGCAAATGGGTACCTGGACACAATCATTGATTGGATACCAGGACTGATAACAGTTCGCATGAGAGATTTGACAAGTTTCATGAGAACCACCGACCGAGACGATGTATTGCTCAACTATGTCATGGATGGAGCGCATGCATCTTCCCAAGGCACAGCAATCATCTTCAACACTTTTTCTGAATTAGAATCACCATTGCTCAACGCATGCGCATCAATGCTACCGCCAGTGTTCGATATTGGTCCTATGTGCCTACTTTCTCAGTACATTCCCAATGATTCATCAACCTCATCGATCGGTGGACTGAACATGTGGAGAGAGGACCTGCGATGCATGGAATGGTTAGACGAAAAGGAGTCAGGGTCCGTGTTGTATGTCAACTTTGGCAGCACGACAAACTTGACGAGCAAGCAGGCCCTGGAGTTCGGATGGGGTTTGGCTAACAGTGGATGCTCGTTTCTTTGGGTTATCAGACCTGACCTTGTGGTGGGCGACGCGGCGTTGTTGCCACAGGAGTTCTCCGAGATGACCAAGGGTAGGAGTTTCATCACGAGCTGGTGCCCACAACAGAGGGTGTTGGCTCATGCTGCAATTGGAGGTTTCCTAACGCACTGCGGATGGAATTCTACAACGGAAAGCATTTGCTCAGGGGTCCCCATGATCTGTTGGCCTTTCTTTGGGGATCAGCAAATTAATTGTAGGTACATATGCTCTGTATGGGGCATTGGAACGGAGATTGATCAAGATGTAACTAGGGAGGAGGTGGAAGGGCTGGTCAAGGAGCTGATGGAAGGGCAGAAGGGGAAGGAAATGAAGAGGAAGGCAGTGGAGTGGAAAGAAAAAGTAGTCGAGGCAGCCAAACCTGGTGGAGGATCTTGGAGAAATTTGGAAAAGCTTATCGAGGAGATAATTATGAAAGACTACTGAAAGAAAAGACGAGTAGAGGATCAGGACTGATAATGTTAAATGGGAAATCTTTCTAGTACTCAATTTTCTATATTGAATAAATACGCTACTTTTCTATTAGCTTTGCAGTTATTATCTTAACAAAGAATAACAAAATGGGAGCCAGTTCTCACTCTTTGCTGTTGGATAGCATAAATTGTTGGATCCCCGTAATTATATCTAGGAGAGTATTTTCTTATGAATTTTCTTTGATAGCGGTTGATCTATAAATGTTGAAAAATTTCTGTAAAACTAAATAAATTTTCTTTTTTAAGACTCAATTGAGTGATATTATTTGATCAGATGAGTGATTTTTTTATTATAAAATTAATAAATCGTATTTAAAAAATATATAAACAAAGTTAATATTTTAATATAATAATCGAATTAATATTATGAAAGTCAAAAATTAAAATTAGGGACCTTTAATTTTACGGCAATTGATAGATGTTTTTACGTACGTTTAAAAAAAACATAGTATTTTTCTTACTTGAAAATTGTAAAAATAAATTTGAAATAGTTTGGACAAATCAAATATGAAAACAACAACTGAAATATAGAGGATACAAAAGATGAAGCAACAAAAAAAATAGAGGAAGAAAAAATAATAAATCTTATAATCAAGTCGGCATTTTCTTAAGTTTCTCTAAACTGCACCCTTAAGAAGTTATGTTCTATATTATATTTTCTGTGTTATGATCGATATTTTTTTTCACATTTTGTTCTTTTTTATTTTTTATTATACATTTATATTTGTTTTAAATTTCTGTAGAAAGAGAAATCAATGTGGTATCACGATACGAACTTTTAAAAATAATTTCAATCACACTTGAGTGCGGAATCCCCGGCGCGGGCCGAGGAGTGGCTGGCCAACGTGTAACTGTGTAAGAGCATCCACAATGGATGTTTTAATCGGGTGTTATAATATTTTATTGATATTAAATATTATTGTATAGAGATGTTAATTATAATACCCTTCCAATTGAATATGATAGATTGAATTATTGTGAACTGAATTATTTCACGTGTATTCGGATTATAAAGTATATATAAAAAAAACCAGTAGCAACGTAGATGGTCTGCCGTTCTTCAATTTTACCACAAAGAAATAGGTAGATAGATTTCGCCGTTTCTGATAAATCGTCATTAACTTCAATAAAAATGGCAAATTAATGTCACACAACTGTCGCCCTTAATTAAAAATGATAATTTCAGTAGTCACATCTCTAGGGTGGTTGGTCCGGTCCACGCCCACCCTTGATTAAAGAAATATATAGGCTAGCTAGCTACTCAAATAATTCATCTGCACAAACATTGATTGTTGTTGTCCAGATACAGAGCGTTAAGGGGAAGATCGATATATCGATCCCATGGCCAACACCAAGCCTCATGCAGTCTGCTTCCCGTTGCCAATCCAAGGCCACATCAATGGCATGCTCCACTTCGCCAAGGTCCTCCACTTCGTGGGCTTCCACATCACCTTCGTCAACTCTGAATTCAACCACCGCCGCGTCCTGCGGAACGCCGGCCCCGCCTCCCTCGCCGGCCTCCCGGGCTTCCGATTTGCCACCATCCCCGACGGCCTCTCGTCGCCGGAGGACGACACCGACAAGAGCCAAGACCTCGCCGCCCTCTGCATCTCCACCAAGCGCCATTGCGCCGCTCCTCTCCGCGACCTCATAAAGGGCCTCAACGACCCCTGCTCCGGAGGGCCACGCGTCAGCTGTGTGATCTCGGACTCCTTCGCTAGCTTCACCCTCGCCGTCACCGCTGAATTGTCCATCCCGAACATCTTCTTCTGCTCGGTGAGCGCCACTGGCTTCTTGAGCGGCGTCTACTTTGAGGAGTTGAAGCATAGGAGCATCATCCCTTTAAAAGGTAATTAATTATTAATTAACCACAATTCTATGCCTTTCTCTCAATTAAAATTAAATCCTCGTCACTGTTGAAACACAGGGAAAAAGAATAAAGAAAAAACTATATTTATACAACTTAATTAGATCATATATAAAAATAATATGATAAATATAATAATAGTTATAAAAATAATTAATAATAAGTATGATGTGACTGTAATGTTAAATATGACAAATTATAAAGATTAAAATCAATTTTAACTATTAAAATCAACTTATGATTACTATTATTTTTATGATTATTATTCCCAATAAACTCAACTGAAGATCAAACGAATCAATTTATAACGACGGATCGGGTTAATTTATTAAAAATCTAATATATAACAAAGTGGGATGAGGCAGACCGATCAATCAACTTAACAATTTAAAAAATCTTCAATCTAACTTAATCAAACGGATTGAGGGTTAGACGATGGGTCAATTCACTAACTTATCAAAAAATAAAAATTATTAAAAAATTTAAATTTGGATTATATTTTAAATGGGTTAATTTGATTTTTAATTTTGAATTATGATTTAAAGAGGTCAAGCTACTAGTCTATTGAATTTTTATTTTAATTTTAAATTTTGAAAAAAAAAATTCTCAACTCGTCAGCCAATCTAAGTCCTCTACAGACCAATCCACATAAATTGTAGGCCTAAGCAAGTCAATCCATCTAAATTCACTTTAAAATGGATTTAATAAAAATTCAATTCAATCTGTTTAAATTATTTGACCGGACGAGCGAATTCAATGGACCCAATTCAAATTAATTGCTCTATTTGAAATATTAAATTTAATTATGAATCTATTAAATCACTATTTAGATAATGATGGGGGAAAGATGTCAATAATTTTAGAAGATTAATAATTGTCTAGCTGTTATACTTTTCTATACAAAGCGAAAATCTATCTTCATCTATTTTATGCGAGCGTGTATAAATTAACAAACTCTTCTCGATTGATAATAAAAGTATATTAAATTGTGTGATAGTGATATATTGCAAGCTTCTAATAATGCTTTTTTTATTTCAGGATCAACACTTCATCTTAGTTGTTGTCGGTTCATGCATGGTAGAATCCAAGTAATATATATATTTACCTTTTGAGAGGAGATAATTTTCAGAATTTGAGAAAAATTTAATAATCGTGTGTCATCCTCTCTAATAGAAAATTTATGATTAAGAAGGCGCAGCAGAAAAGTTATTTTTATAGTCATTAATCAACTCTTCGATATATTAACTGTATCTTTACAAATAGGCGAGGAAGAACTCACGAATGGATACCTAGACACCGTCATAGATTGGATTCCGGGAATGCCAAACATCCACTTGAAAGATCTACCGAGTTTTATACGGACCACCAATCCTGACGACGTCATGCTAAACTTCTGCGAGGAGGAAGCGCGCGCGTCTTGCGGCGCCTCGGCTGTCATCTTCAACACTTTCCATGACCTCGAAGCCCCCATCATCGAGGCATTGTCGTCAGTGCTGGTGCCGCCGGTGTATGACATCGGCCCCGTGTCCCTGCTTTCTGAATACGTTCCTGATCATGATTTGCTTGGAGTTGGAGTAAGCTTGTGGAAGGAGGACTCGAGTTGCATAGAGTGGCTGGACGAGAAGGAACCCGGCTCCGTGCTTTATGTCAACTATGGTAGCATCACCGTGCTGACGAATGACCAGCTTATTGAGTTCGCTTGGGGTTTGGCCAACAGCGGGTGTGAGTTCCTGTGGGTGATTCGACCTGATCTTGTGGAAGGCGAGAATGCATTGCTGCCGGTAGAGTTCGCGACTGAGATTAAGCCAAGGAGCTTCATCACGAACTGGTGCGCCCAAAAGGAGGTGCTCTCTCATCCTTCCATTGGAGGCTTCTTAACTCACTGCGGATGGAATTCTACAATGGAAAGCATGTGCGCGGGGGTCCCCATGATATGCTGGCCCTTCTTTGCAGACCAACAGCCAAATTGCAGATTCTTATGCTCGGAGTGGGGCATTGGGATCGAGATTGGAGAGGATGTGAAGAGAGAGAAGGTGGAGAGGTTGATCAAGGAATTGATGGGAGCGCAGAAGGGGAAGGAGATGAAGAGAAAGGCATTGGAATGGAAGGCAAGAGCGGTGAAGGCAGCTTCACTTGGTGGAGGCTCCTGGATTAATTTAGATAGAGTTATTAAGGAGGTAATAATGAAGTAAATTAAATGAACAACCTTAAGAACCAAAGGGTAAGAGTCACTAAATAAACATCGACGTTCTTCTATGAATTGAAGAAGGTCCTTGTCTTGTCTTTGTCATCTTTGGTCGTCATCATTATGTTCAATCCTTGCTTGAATTTATTTTCTTCAGATGCCACCAATAGATGCTGGCCTTGTTGCCCTCCATCCCTGTCTTGTAGATATTGTGCATTAAAAATTGACAACCTCACCTCACAACTCTTGAGCATCAGAATTGAAGGCCCTTGCCTTGCAACTCTGCTAAATCATCATTGGATTCGCTGTTGGAAATTAAAGTGATTTCTGGAACTATATCTTCTTAGAACTACATCTTATTAAAAATTAAAATTAACTATTTGAAACTATAACTACATTTTAGAACTATAAATAATTTTAATCTTTTTATAATTATCCTCTTGCATCAGTCAGGAGAAGGAGATTTGGCAGGGCTATTAGAGCTATTTGAAATTAGAACTTTAAGATTAAGGGTATCTAGGCATGTATGAGATTTTAGAGTTTAAATCATATCATAGATGATCATAAATTAAGACGTATAATTCGTTATGTTTGAATAGGTCACATTAATTTGTATTTAAATTGGTCGCACTAAAGTTTAAACTAGGGGCAATGTACAAGATGACAGATCTCTGTATCGAACAAAGAAGAAGGCATGCCATAAAACAGGAGAGTAACAGATAGAAAAGCAACAAAGTTTTAGGCTTCCACACACGGAGTCCTCGGTCCTTATCATACTCCTCCATCTTTTCTTCCGTGCATCGTAAGCAAAATCCTTTTCAAGTTTCCTGCTCGAGCTCTGGCTGCCACCTTCCCTTTCCCCCATAATTAGCTCGAAGGACAAGCTAAATTCACGAAGCAAAGTCAAAAGTTTTGGTAATTGAGAGCATCGCGTAGTTGACAACAGCTGCAGGAAAAAGTAGACTCTGCTAGTCTGCTTCAGTAAACAAGCCCGAGAAGAAGAGCCATGGGTAAAATAGAGTATTGTGTGAAAGAAGGAACACAAACCAGAGTTCAATAAAAGAACTAAACAGAAAAATAAGACATGTTTTCTTGAGCACTGCCAGACACTTCTGAGGTCAACACGACCCAATTCAACCTAATCCAAGCGCAGTTTGAGACTCTAACCGACTCAGATACTTATTGACCAAATCAAGAGCACGTTACATAGAAGCTATGTTCAGTATCGAGGTATTAAACCCTCGAGTCTATGTTGACCTAATTAAGATCGTGTCAGGTACCACCCCTATTCATTTCCCTATCAATCATAATGCGCATGAAGTTGCTTTTGTCTTATCTTGCTGAAATGCATGAAGTTGGTTTTGTCTTGCTGAAATGCGATATATCATTTTCAAGAACACAACAAAAGAAGAGATAGTTCATGGTCTCATGCACAAATTTAATTCCATTCTATTTAGATTTCAAAACGAGTCCATGTGACAAAATTCAAAATTCTGAACAAACTAATTCCAATTGATGCATTTCAAATCCATTTTATAAAAGGAAACGTTATCAAGAAACTAGAAGCTGCTTGATAACAAAGCAATTTTAATCTGGTGATTCCTTTTACGACATAACCAGCTCAACTAGTAAAAGAGCCGACTAAATTAGAAAACCAAATCAGCAACTCCATAAGCAAATAAAGAGAACTCATTACACTTGCAATTTGAATCTTCACTGCTGACATTCTATCATGTTTTTAAATTTCTAAAAAAAACACAACGAACTGGTTTTTAATTTATTATGCCCCTATTCGAACTGCTTTTTAATCGTTAAAGGATCATTTTTGATCGCAAAAGCATTGCATGCAATGTTCCTCCCCAAGGTGAAGCCCTTCCCATACACAACTTGCCCACCTCTGTTTCATGTCCTTTCTATCTTCCTTTTATTTTTGCTATTGCATATCAAATATGATACGTGTAGCTTTGAATGGTCAGTTTAGCGTGGCACTCATGGACGTGCCCGTCACTGCTATGCTCTACGCGTAATGCCTAACTAGTAAGCTCCTTTATCCCCTATATATATATCGTCCTGCAATAGAACCTCTTACTGGTTGCTCTGCTTCCACTGCTGCTCACGATAATGACCTACTCTGCCATGGCTTTCTCCCCTGCTCCTCGTCCTTCTTCCATGCTTCTCTTCCTCTCCCTCCTTCACCTCCTCGCTCTGCAGTCCTCCGCCATAGTCCCCCGCATGCTCTTCCTCGTCCCCCAGCAGCCCCTCGTTCTCAACTACCACAAAGGTGCCCTCCTCAAGGGCAACTACTCCCTCAACCTCCTCTTCTACGGCCGCTTCTCCCCCTCCCAACGTTCCATCGTCGCTGACTTCGTCCGATCCCTCTCTGCCACCTCCGTCCGACCACCCTCTGTCGCATCCTGGTGGTCCACCACCTTCCTCTACTCCCCCGTCGGCACCACTCGCCTTTCCCTCGGCCGAGTCTTTCTCGACGACTCCTACTCCCTTGGCAAGTCCCTCGCCCACTCCGACCTCGTTACCCTCGCCGCCAGCGCCTCACCCCATCGCTCCTCCATCACCGCCGTCCTCACCGCACCGGAAGTCCTCGTCGACGGCTTCTGCGTCAGTCGCTGCGGCTTCCACGACTCCGGCCGAGCCGGCCGGCACGGCCGAGGGCGGTACGCGTACCTGTGGGTGGGCAACCCGGCGACGCAGTGCCCAGGCGAGTGCGCTTGGCCTTTTGCGAAGCCGATCTACGGGCCGCAGACGCCGCCCCTGGTGCCGCCCAACGGCGACATCGGTGTCGACGGGCTCATCATCAGCCTGGCCACGCTGCTGGCCGACACGGTGACCAATCCCTACGGCGACGGCTACTTCCAGGGCCCTCCGACGATGCCCAATGAGGCGGTCACGACCTGCACCGGCATATTCGGCGCCGGCGCATTCCCGGGCTATCCGGGTAACCTGCCCGTGGACCCCACGACCGGGGCCAACTACAACGCTCGCGGATTGGAGGGGAGGAAGTACCTGCTTCCTGCCATGTGGGACCCGAAGACGAAGCAGTGTAAACCCCTCGTCTAGGCTGTGGAAGAAGCGATCATGGAGCTATTGTAATAGACTCATGCTGCTGTAATTCTTCATGTACCAAGATCGTACACGTCTGCATTTATATATATTTGGATTTTTGGTGTTTCTAGTTTACTCTTCTTCTCTGTTCCCTGTACCGTTTACTACTAAATTGGCTTTCCTTGTTGAATCAATCCACATCTATTATACTTCTATGGGGAAAACAGTATTTACAAACCATTATAGATTTTTAGCCCATCAAGAACACGCATATTATAGCTAGCTCGACTTGATGAAGTATGATAATAAGAAACACTAGATAAAAAAGGGGCAGTCCCTCAATGCAGGATCCTAGAGAAGCATATACTTGGCATTCAATCCACTAACACGTTGGAATGATGAAAAGATATTGCTGTAGTTTTCTGGCGAATTCTGTGGATTCATACCTAACTGATATAGAAATATACAATTTTCTTAAACAACCATTCGAAATATTATTTTGATCTTCTGATCAGTAATCCTACTTTTCAGCCAAGAGATTATAGATAACTTCTGTTTCCTCATCAATTCGATCACTGTTCACTTCACTCTTACCATCAACTAATGTGAGTGAGTCGTTCTTATCACTTTCTAACGACGGGGAGAATAAGTTTATTGATGCCTTTTTCTTATTTTTGTCTTTATCTCAATTAAGAGAGAGCTGTGATGGCCGAAAGCTAAAACTGTGGTGCTTGCATGATTGTTGAAGTTGGTCCCACTAAGTCTCCGGTTCCAATAAATCCATTAAAAGAGAAAGATATATATATTGCCGAAGGATTAAATTGAATCAGATTTGAACGTATCATTCAAATAGTCTTAAGTGGTTTCCAGTTGGAGCAGCATATATTGCATATATATATTTTTTATTGATATAAAATATATAAGTTGTCGTGCAGAATATTCATGCCAGCTGCTCCATTAAAGCTTGCATAATGTCTGTTCTTTGTCTTGTGCACAAATCATAGCTAGCTAGTTCTATGATTGAGCCAACAATAAGTGGCTAAACGCTAAAGCAATCATATCTGATTCTTATAAAATATTTTAGCTATTTTTTTCTTCTTTTCAGTTTTTAAATTCATTACGCTTTCTTGCCGATTGATGATGCCCATGCATCATGCATGTAGTGAACTTGATGTCTAATATTTAAAATATAACATGCTTGATGTTAGAATATTAATATAATATATATTAATATTATTATGTGACCCGGTCATATGAACCGGTCTGTCCTAACTATCTATATATATGGCTGTAATCCTCTTTGTTTAATTCATTCAATCAATAGAAAATTATTTCCGACAGTGAAGTCTGAATGGCACTCTGACTATCACAATGAAGATCGGTGGCAGGCGGTTGAGGAATGCCAAGATCAGAAAGAAGTCGTCGAATCCAAAGAAGCTCAGAAGTAGAATCATTATATTCCAAAGCATTGTCAGTGCGAAGTGTTTTAATAGGACATGAGAATTGTGTTTGAATCATTTTTGCAAAAGTGGAGTAAGTAGAGGCAAGTTCAGACCGATTTTTCAAAAAATAAATCCAAGTAAATCGGGAATAATCATCAACAAAGATTACAAAATATCGATAACCTTTAAACGTACCAACAGGAGAGGGCCCCCAAATATCTGAGTGAACTAGGGAAAAAGGTTTATCAGCAATAGAATGATTATTTGAGAAAGAAAGTGCTGGCTGTTTGCCAAGCTTGCAATGCACACAATCAAAGGATTCAAATTTAATAGAACCAAAAAAACCTTTAGCAGCAAGAGATCGGAGATTATGTGATGAAGCATGCCCAAGTCTGAGATGCCACTGATAGATGGAAGAAGGAGAAACGACAGCAGAGATAGAAGGAAAAGGTTGAAGGGAACAAAGCTCAAACAGGCGACCTGTCTTGCGCCCCGTCCCAAGAATCTGACCCGTATGCGAATCCTGAACCTGTACACCAGAAGACGTGAAAATAACAGTAAGTCCCTGCTCAACCAACTGACCAATAGAAACAAGGTTTAATGTTAAATGGGGAATGTAGTAGACATCTTGGAGAGATGGTGAAGTGGCATGACCAATGTGTGTGATATGCATGGGGGCACCATTTGCAGTGTGAATGGGAGGCGAAGTGGTGAGAGGTTTTAGAGAATGTAATAGATTAATGTTAGAGGTCATATGGTTGCAACAAGCAGAATCTAAGAACCATTGTTGGTTACCTGATGTGGTGGCTAATGAAGGATTAGTAGATAAAACCTGAGTGAGCAGTTTATAGATATCCATAAGGGTGGGAGTAGTGGACTGAGGCGGCTGCAAAACATTTGTGACGGCGGCCATGGAGGAGGAAGAGCCAGCTGTAGAGGATGTGCGACTCAGTTTTGGACAGTTCTGACGGACATGACCCTTTTTGTGGCAATAACGACACTCAATGTTGGGACAATGAGTGTAAGCATGATCAGCATTAGAACAACGACGACATCTAGCAGACTTGTCCGATCGAACCTCCTTGTAAGCATTAACACGATCCATATTGAGAGACATAAAGTAGATTTGGAGCCCCTGACAGCAAGTGGAAGAAAACCCGAACAGAGATGAAATATTGCGGTGAGTTGACGGCAGTATCTTCTCTGCACGAACAAGGCACGAACAGGACACGGAAAATGCGATCAGGGAGCGGCCCGCTCTACAGAAATCCCACACGGCTGCTGCCGAAACCAGAGATGCTTCATCGTCCGGCGGTTCTGGCTGTAGTTATGGAAGAGTAGGCCAGCCAAATGCGAGCAGCCAAAGCCACAAGAGGAAGGCGAGGGATGGCTTCACACCATGTGCTCTGAAGCAGTCCACTATTCCTCTCTCTCTCTCTGCTTTCGCAGCTGTTCTGTTGTTGCAAATCGGCAAGAGAAAGAAGCGGTGGAGGCGAGGGCCTCTTTCAGTTCTCCAACTTCCTTAGATGCATCTGCTGTAGCTTTCTTTGTGTCGGAAATTAAGTTGAAGGAAGCCAATCAATCTAAGAAATCTGCAACTGAATCTCTTGAAACTGCAAGAGAAAAGCTTCAATAATCCACCACTTTACTGCAAGATGCGAAAACCGAGATCGCTGATCTTAAAGGAAAGTCAAACACATGGAGATTGAAGTGGCCAATTGCAAAATTGGATTCAAGGATTCAGAGAGAAATAGATCCGGAAAGACAGCGAGCAGAAGGACAAAATCCTGGGCGCGGTGCTGAGGAAATCCAAGCTTGACGCGACGGAGAAGCAGGCGCTGCTCAAAGACGTGAAGTTGCTGAGGGCGAAGAGAAGGTGCGGCGGTATTCGGATGGTGGCGACGGAAGAAGGGATCTAGGGTTTTTCTAGATCTTTAGTCGCGGCGCTCTGAAAAAAAACTGCTCTGATACCATGTCGGAAATAATTTTCTATTGATTGAATGAATTAAACAAAGAGGATTACAGCCATATATATAGATAGTTAGGACAGACCGGTTCATATGACCGGGTCACATAATAATATTAATATATATTATATTAATATTCTAACACTTGAAATTTTTGATTCTACATTTGAGCTCAAAGAGAAGAGTATTTAAAGTCTCAAATGGGCCATATCCTTATTTTAGAAGACAATCTTGCTAGAATAAAGGGAACAAGTGAAGTTGCTTGAAATTATTTTATAGATTCAATTATTATATGATTTTAGATGGACCATTGTTAGGTTAGGTTTCCCCTATGATGAGTTATAAAGAAATCAGCTAAGAACAATGCTTTCCCTGTCCACTTGTTCAACGAAGCTAATTCATTGTGAAAGATTATGCTACTTTGGTGAATATATATTGCACGTCTTAATCTCACTTGATGCAACATTTTTTCCCGACATATTATGAAATTAAATTTCATTTTTTCAGCATTTTATCAACCTAACAAATATAAATATTTATATGTATGTCTGCTAAGGTAAAGCATCCTTTCTAAAATAAATGTTTAGCAAACATTTTATGAGTTAAAAATCATTCACAATATAATTTTAAGATATAAGTTGCTAAGCATTAATTTATTAATTTATATTGACACAGTATACAGCATAATGTGCTAAAGTGTTTTTTACCGTCATCATGATTTATTTTCTATATATATATATATATATATATATATATATATATATATATATATAATTTGATACTCATCCCACTAATCACCTGAATTTATCCATCCGATTAATTAATAAAAAGCTCATATAATCAAATCAAATCAAAGCCTAATAAGCACTACTAATAAAGTAAGAATTAACCAGAATTATTACTATCGACAACTTTTAATTATGTGAATTAATGTAAATAGATACACTGGGGGTGCACAATTAGATAGTCATCTATTATCAAAGGATGCTTGACGTTTGGGGTGATCGTTACGTGCACTTCCCGATTTATCTTAGTAGCCTGTGGGAAACTTTCGTGAGACCGAGCCGATCATTTTCAGAAATAGTCAATAATACTAACTGGGATTATCATTTTTTTTTTTTTGGTAAAAGGGAAAGAAACCAATAGAAGCGCCAAGTGGTCCGGACCTTCACGGTCCGACACACCACGGCCTGGGCGCAATACAAGCCTAAGCTGTGGAACATCCGGGCCAGTGCGTTGGACTGTGGACATCATGGCCTGGGCTGTGCACGATACAGCCTGGGCTGTGGACAACACGGCCTGGGCTGTGCTCAATACAAGCCCAGGCCGTGGACATGATAAACTGGCCCACGGGCTTAATTTAGACGAATTCAACCCCAATACATCTGCGACTCTGCAAGCAGTCGCCTCTGCATCCCCCTTCTGCTTTTCCTCTCCAGAATGACCGATTCCGATCACTCCGACGCCGCACCTTCTCCCTCCTCTTCCGCCTCCACCGCTACCCCTTCTTTTCCGGTGCTATGTTCATCATGTGCCGCTTGCGACGCCGCCACGGCCTCCTGGTCCTCCCCTCCGCCGTGGTCCGAGTCCTCCCCTCCCCCGGTCTACCGCCCCATCCGTGCCCCCGCCATCAACGCCCCCACGGCTACGGCTTCCATCGTCCTCGCCCCCGTTCCCCAACCTCTTCCTGTCCCCCCAGCCGAGCCCCCCTATCATTTTGAGGCCCCATCCAAACGCATCTCCTATCCCGACGACATCCGCCGCTTCCACTCATCCACCTCTGGCCGCCACTTCCTTGGCTTCATTGCATCTCTCTCCCACTCCGTCCGCGGCCGCAAGCTCTCCGATCCTGTCCCTTCCCCGCTCTCCGCCACCCTCTCTGGCATCCTCTCCCTTCTTCAAACCCTCGCCCGATGGATCGACGAGATCCCCCCTCTCCCGCACTCCTCCCGCTATGGAAATCCAGCCTACCGGACTTGGCACGCCCGCCTCACTGACGAGGGGCACGGTCTCGTTCTCGCCCTCCTTCCCGAGTCCGACGAGTTCCGTCCATCTGCGGACGAGCTCTTCCCGTACTTTCTCGATTCTTTCGGCAACGCCTACCGCATCGACTACGGCACTGGCCATGAGACCAACTTCGCCGCCTTCCTCTACTGCCTCGCCCGTCTCGAGCTTATCAAAGAGGAGGAGTATCCGGCGCTAGTCCTCCGTGTCTTCTCCACCTACCTTGATCTTATGCGGAGACTCCAGATCACCTACAGCCTTGAACCAGCTGGATCGCACGGCGTGTGGGGGCTCGATGATTACCACTTCCTCCCTTTTATATTTGGATCCGCCCAGCTGATCGATCACAAGTACATGAAGCCGAAATCGATTCATAACCAGGACATTCTTGACAATTTCTCAAATGAGTACATGTACTTGTCGTGTGTGGCGTTTGTGAAAAAGGTGAAGAAAGGGGTATTTGCAGAGCATTCGCCCATGCTTGATGATATCAGTGGTGTTCCGACATGGAGCAAGGTAAACAGTGGGATGTTGAAGATGTACAAAGCCGAGGTACTCGAAAAAGTCCCCATCATGCAGCATTTCCTCTTTGGATCTCTCATCAAATGGTACCTTCGTATCCCTCCCATTCATTCATTGCTAGTTGTTTGTCCTTTCATAAATTGTTTTGTTTGAGCTCCTATTTATGTTAATCCAATTGAGTTTCCTAATGTTATAGTTTAGTTAGTCAATTTAAGACCTGGAGGAAGTTCGAATACTTGACGTTCTGCTAATCAGGAAATGTGTCGTTATCATAGGTGAATATCTATTTAAATCTCACTAAAGCCATCATTTGGTGCAATCAGAAAGACATCGTTTTGGAATTAAGAAAATTCATGGCAATCTATCCAGAGGATAGCCCATATTATGTTGTCCAAGTCTCTTTGATATGTTTGGAGGCCATATGGTAATAAGTAGGACCAAAAATTACATAGTTTCTTACGATTATATTTCTACATGCATCGAATAATAGAAATGGTATAGTGAAATATCATTCCTCAAAATTGTGCTCATGGCTAATGATGGTTTTGCAAAATAAACATAGCCTCCTTAATCAATCACTAGTTGTTAAATTCATTAGTTTGTTTTCTAAAAATAGCAGTCACTGTGGAGGTTTTGACCAATAAAATGATTACAATTGATCAATGTGTGAAGTATGTGATTATTTAGACAGTGGGATAAATGTAGTTCATGATAGACATTTAGGATCTACTCATCCTTCATTGTACGTGCCTGTAGTGGAGAGCTATTCATGAAATATTTGTTTGTGTAATGTGATGCCATTAAAAGACAAATATAGTTAGTTGAGTTTGAATTAAGTTCATTTGTAAAACTAGAAGTGCCAATTTGGCCAAACTAGGTTGGGTGCAGTTTGGCTTAGAGTCATGCCCAACCATCTTTCCCTATTTTTTATTCACATGATGAGTTCTCAACAAGCTCGAGTCGCTGCATTCCCTGTGTGCCATCATCCTGAATTACTCTAGCAGGAGCCTACAGCATCTATTTTTCGCTTGATTCTCTCCAGCTCAGTTCATCTTTACTGGAAACATATTCCATTTTTCAGATCAATGTTGATGCATTTCTTGATGTTCATTGATATTTTATTGTTCCATTAGAAGCTTCCTCAGATGTTATTATACTTCGCTAAAGAAAATTATGATTTATTTACAATATAATTTTGCGAAGTTCCTCAGATATCTGCCCTGTGATCACGAGTTCAATTGGACAGGACTGTACTGACTGGCTTTTTGATAAAATGTATGAAGGATTGGGAAGTTCAATTCTTAGCCTTGAAGTCTACAAAGCTGTTTAAGTTTAATTCTTAACCTTAACAGCCCACTAAATGACTGCCTAATCTTGAATGCTAAAACCCTACTATGTCCGTGTGGTTGAGAAGTTGCATTGTAATACTATTGGGCATCTGAAACTTCAACTGCATCTCATGCTCTGACTTGATATTTTTTCCATCTGCCAAACATTGCAGGGAGTGAAGTTCTCTTCATCGAACTGTCCTGTTGGCTTACCTTCAAAATGCTATCGAGGTTCTCTTATCTAAGCATTTAATGGACTCAATTTGTGTACTTGCACTATGGTCTTACACATCTGGTTGCTTTGAAACCTCAAAGCAGATGACAAGTAGTCTTGTCATATTGTTTTTTCACTTGATATAATATTTTGCATCTGAACGTGTTCATGTTGTGTGGTCATATCTGCATGTAAAATCTGCCTGGACGCTATTTTGTTTAACATCTTGTATGTCGTATGATCACATGGCAAGTAAAATATCCACATCCGTGACATTATCTGTCTTTTTATACTTTCAGATTCAGCGTTATTGAATCAACACTACTCAGCAAAGTCATTATGGTTTGTAAAAAAATATCAGTCTCTAGATTTGCTTCTATTCCATAGCACGTTCTGTTTATCTTGCTCTAAATTTGCTGTAGCTGGCGGGCAAATTTCTCAGCCAAGAACCATTAAGTTCTTCTAGCCATTTCAAAGAACAATCTGAAGAATGCTCTGAGTATGCTATTGCTTGAGATCTAGTAATTTTGCTGGTGTTTCTACTGTCATTATTTGAATTCTTTCTGCACCCTTGTTCAGTCTCTAATGTTGGGGATTTTGGAGAACGGGTGAAACTACCATTCATTTTGTCATCAAGCAATTGGCTGTTGAGCTAGAAACAAACAGAATGAGTGGGGATACGATTGAAAGCTTTACAAATCGATATAGAGCACTTATTTCGTTTGATTGTTGCAGTTGTTACAATCAAGGGTTTTTGCGAACTTTTAAATGTTCATGTAGAAAGCGTCAATGAGTTTTGGATCAATGTCCCACAGAGTTGAGCCAAAAGTTATTGAAAGCTTCACTTTCAGAGATTGCGTGAGACAGCCGTTTTCCATTAATCGACTAATTCCAACCGTCTTGGTAAATTGGTTTTATAATAATATATAAACAAATAAAAGGTCAATTGACTGGATCAAATTGGTTTTTATTTTTTTATCAGTAAGATTTTAAACACATGATTTTCTTTGGAAGATTCGAACTTCTTTTTTACTTTTTTTTTTTTCAGAATACTAATTATTTTCATAGGGTAGGTTTTGGCGACATCTGTTTCGGTTTGACTTTTTCAACCAACTCTAAAAAAATTGAATTCAAGTCGAATCAAGTTTGGCAACCAAAAAATAACCACATTGTGTCTCAAGCTTTTATTCAATCATCATTGTTAAATTGTATTTATTTTAGTTTTTAAACTATTCTTTCATTAATGTTTAAATTAATTAATATTCGACCTATCTTTATTTTTTATTTTTACATTTTCATAAATCTATTCTAACTATAAAATAATTTCATCATCTTTAGTTATATATCTATTATCTTAATCTATTATCTATCTCTCCTTTGTTATTTATTAAAGCTATATATTAACGTCTTTTCTATTGTGAATTAGTTCCTTTTTTTAGCTTTTCCCAATAATTCTGCATCTCTAGTATATTATATTTTTCTTACATGAAATTTCATAATTATATAACACGTTATCAATAAAATCGTACTAGTGATTTATAAAATTTTCTTATTAACTTAAAGAAAGATGGTTACATATGACTTTATAAGCTCTTTATTTAAATAATAAACTTTATCTTATTAATTATATTTTCATTAATACTTGTTGTTGAATAATAAAATTAAGATACTTAAAACTTTTTAATTTTTTCATTTACTTTACATTACTCCCTCAATTCATTTATTTATTATTACTTATTCAAGTTCTCTTCTATTTATTTTAAAACATAGAGAAACAAATTGAGGGATCAGGATAAGTCAATGTTTAAATTCGAATTAGATCCATCAATTCAACGTATTAAATACAAAACCAGAGACTAAACTCATCGGATTAGATCATTGGAGTAATCCCTAAATCAGAATTCGGACCAATTCAAGCTAATGAACTTTAAACCAACAAAACTAATCATTACTCGACGTCCAATCTCAGAAAAAAAACAAACAACCAGTGAATTTCACTATGAATCTCAAGTTTTAAAACAAAAAAAAATAAAGCTTCAATGTTTCATTTGATCCTATTTTTCTTAAACATAATGAATTTCGAACTTACATTATACATATATGCAAGCATTATTGCAGAGTGATGCTACAACCCTGTTGTATGGTTAAAAGCTTGCAGATTGACACGGATAAGAAGAGGATCTCGCAGTTTATTCACCAAAGAACTACCTGTGACGAATTTATTCTACATTTAACTTCTTTTTCTTCTAAAACTCTCTCCAAATCTCCGAAGAAATGTCTTCTTTGTTTTATTTGCAGCTGCTGGCTCAGTATCATCCAAATGACTTGCATCTATATGATCAAAAACATCACGGTTTACTGACTGCTCGTAGTCAGATACAGCAGAGGAAGCAACCTTAATTTCATACGTCCTGAGCTTCCCAGGTTCACCCATTGAGTGCGTATGATCATGTTGCAATCGTTTATTATGTCCAGGCCATCTTTCCGATGAAAACTTCGCTAAAAGTTTACCGGCATCGCCATCACTTATCGCAATGGGTTCACTCTCATGTGAAGGGGCTCCTTTGTCCATTGTGGATGTTGCAGCAAGCAAGCTCTTCAGCTCGTGGACACTATCTGTTGCTGCAGCTTCACTGACCTTTAGGCATTCATATTCTTGTTTTAGCCCCTGCAATGCTTTTTCCTTCTCTGATAAAAGGTCTTTTAGTTCAGTGTTATCTTTCCTAACAATCTCCAGGGATTCTTTGACAATGCTGGCTTCATTTACAGCCTGCTTTAGAATATCCCTCAAATTGGAATTCTCCTCCCTGACTGATCTTTGTGATCGGAACAACTTATCGTTCTCTGCTTTTAACTCAGTGATCTCCTCTTCGGACATTTTGATACAGTTTATGAAGCAATTCTCTTTCTCACACCAAGCAATGGTAGATTCCTCCAATTCATACTTGAGTCTTTCAGATTCTTCGGATGCTGCTTCAAAATTTTCTTCCATGCTCCTTAATCGTGCCTTCAAGTCTTCTGCTTCACCTCTTGCTTTCTCCAGCTCAGATTCGGTCGATTTGAGTTTTTCCTTCACCTGATTGGATTCTGTTGTTACTTCTTTCAGGACAGATGCTAAACCATCCATCGCTATCTTGCTTTTCTCTTCTGCTTCTCTGCTTAACCTAACCTCGTTCCTTAGTGTTCTAATGTCTTCTTCCGCAGAACCAATGCGCGCAAGATCATTCCCAAACAAATGCTTCTCAAAGTTCCTGAGGCTTCGGCTGCCAAACCGTCTAGAACTCTCCAAGCTTTTGCTGTTCTCTCGCAGAAACTTGTTCTCGAGTTTGGCCTCTTCGAGGGAGATATTTATCTGCTCAAGGAGCTTTGTCTGGGACGCGAGCGACCCAAGCAATTTTCTTTCTGATTCCTTCGCTTTCTGAACTTCTTTCTCTAGAGACTCCACTTTTGACTTACTTTCATCTGTGAGTTGTTCAGGTGCAAAGCTCTTTTTCAGAGAGGTAAGTTGTTGCATTACTCGGGATTTCTCCTCTTTCTCCTTCCTCAGCGCTTCCTGAAGCTTTTTTAATTGTTGTTGCAGATCAGAAGCTCTCAGACGTTGCTTCTGAAAATAATTAAGTAGCGCACAGAGAAGAAAAAAATTTGCAATCAATAACAACCAATGCAAGTTGAAAAAAAATGGAGCAATCTCATACGTAAAGTCATAAGCGAGAACTTACAGACAATGAGTGAGCTGTCTTGTTTAATGATCTTGGGTCTGATGAATCCAATGAGGAAGAAGGTCCCTCGATTGTTTTGGATTGAGATTCCTTATGCGCCATTCGGAAGAGCTAGGCATTAACACATGTGATGCAACGAATTAGTACACATTCAAAATTATTGAAGAGATCAAATTTGTACTCAAATACTCGGTAAAATTGAGAAAATAGAAAAGAAAAAAAAATGCCACAGAGAAGAGGAAATAGTGTTGGAATTACAATCAAAGTCCCACATTGGAAATATATGGAAAAGATCCTGGGGTTATAAGATGGAAAATATCTCATTGGTACGAGGTCTTTTGAGTAAAGTTCAAAAACAAAACCATGAGGGCGTGGGCTAAAAGTGGACAATATCGTACTGTTGTGGAGATATATATGGATTCCATCGGATCTAACAGTGATATCAGAGCGGGTCCATGTGGTGGGAGTTCCTATTAAGGGGTCCGTTGGGATCGTTAAGGGGGCGGGTCCGTTGGGATCCGTACCAATAAAGAGTCCGTTGGGACTGTTAAGGGGGCGGATCCGTTGGGATTCGTACCAATAAGGGGTCCGTTGGGACCATTAAGGGGGACTCCCAGTGGTCCTTTGTTTGAGGGGTAGATTCCCAGTAGTCCTTTGTTTGAGGGGTAGATTGTTGAAATTACAATCAAAGTCCCACATTGGAAATATATGGAAAAGATCCTGGGGTTATAAGATGGAAAATATCTCATTGGTACGAGGCCTTTTGAGTAAAGCTCAAAAACAAAACCACGAGGGTGTGGGCTCAACTGTTGTGGAGATATATATGGATTCCATCGGATCTAACAAATAGAAGACTCAAGAATCGCAATAACTTTCCTTCTTGTCTTTCTATCTAAAGTCAGAAAAATATGTTTGAAAGATGATTTGATCTCCAAAATCGTTTAATCAGTTGTAAAGATGGAATCAACGAAATGATGTCGAATTAGAAACGGAAACCGCTTGTTCCGCAAGCCACTAGAAAGCACCGTCAAAACAGAGAAAAAGATGTGAACTTTAGGGTACCTGAACTAGTAAGGCAGCATCATGAACTAAACTAATGACTATGCCTAGTAAATCGCTCGATCTCGAAGCCGCAGAAACAAAACAGAAATGACGGTATCGAACAAAAGTGCGAGCAAGCAAGATGGTGAACTAGTCATCGATTATACCAAAGCGCGACCATGATGCTGATCTCTTAATCGATTTGATCAAAACGGGAAAAGCCGGCACCTTGAAGGCGCAAAACATCTACCATATCGAAACGGAAAAGAATCGCTGGAAAGAAACAGAAATCGAAGGGAGGAGTGCTCACCACTGGTGTTCCTCGGAGCTCCAGCAGCGCGATCGAAACCGAGACAGGGGGACTAAAGCAGAAGGCTTTTCAAGAGAAGCAAGCCCTCAAGTCGCTTCACGACGCCGTTGGATGAAGGAGAAGCCAACGAAGAAGCTGCTCAAAAAGAAAACAAGCGAAGAACGAGTAAATGGCGTGGGGTTGGAGGCGCCGAGGCAAGGGAAGTTGAACCGGTCGGGTCCACCATCTGCGCGTTGGATTCTTCTCCGACTCCCACAAGGTTTCCCCTTGCCGGGTCACGGTCAGACTTAACGGCCGGTGATCATTGAGATTCAACACTTCCTCAGTGTTAATGTTCCGTCTATGGCCGTTGTTTATGTCATCGTGCATTTTCTTTTTTTTTTTTTTTAAATACCTTCCTGAATCCGATTAAATAGCAATCAATTGATATTAACAAGAATAAAATTAATAGGAAACTTACCTTTTCCTGATATAAATGCTTCCACATCAATCGAGTGATAGGGCGAATTGATATGGACAATCTTTCATTCATAGCCTATTAAAGTTATTCCGCCCGTGTGGTAATTCATGAGCTTCTGAATCAATCATGGACTGACTAATTTGATGCACCACCATCAAACAACACTCTCTCCATTTTCTTTTTCTTCTATATAAAGGTGAAATTTGTCATCCCAACAATTCTACACAGTCAGTCCCAATACCATCTATGAAGAGATAATCGAGAAACTGTAGTTGATCATGACGGAGAAAGGTATTGTTCGATTTCATGGAAATTCGAACTCTTGTCCTCTTCTACAAGTCTAATTCGTCGTAACCAACTCAACTATGCCCCAAGGACTCCGTATATAATGTTCGTTTCGCCCAAACCAGCAATCACTAAATTAGGCAGGGAGTCCAACTGCTTGAATGGATTGCGAGACTTTGATGCGATCCTCCTCTTCCTCAATCACTCAGCGATAATGAATGCCTGCTCGAGAGACTGGAAAGCATTGAGCCGGGGGTTACAATGGGTGTGGTAGCGCGAAGACAAGAACTATGACCTGTAGGGTAGTAGACATGAAAGAATAATTAAACCAAACCACACCAATATAATATAATTGAAAATATGGTCAAAATATTACCTAGCAAGTAAACAACCACCCTAAACTTTCAAGACCTTTTCATCAACAGATACAGAACAGGATAAAAGTTCAATCTTTGTTAATCCAGTATGTCAAAATTTGATCCGGTCAGATATGACAATTGTAACGGGAGATACTCCATAGAAAATCCACTGGAGGGCTCCTACGTAGCATTCCCGTTCAAGTTTCAGTGCCTATATGTTCATGCATGTGGTGCAGCCTTTGTAGCGAAATATATATAATTATTCAAAAACAGAAAAGAAGGATGTGAATCTACCAGAATTGAGTCAAAAGGTCGAGTCTTGAGACCGCAAGGGGCCTTGATGGTGTTCCCGTGCATGGAATCACTGACCCAGGTTACAATATGTCCAGTTCTTCGGACGGTCCTAATTTGATGAGGGAGCTTTACTCTCATCTTGTCTGCCCCCATCCTTGTTATAATGGTTATCCTCCCAGGCTTGTTCTGGGGATTGAAGATCTCAATCAGCTTCACAAGTTCGTTAGGATCCATCTCATCACTTACTTGAAACAATTGAATGATTCAGTTCTCAAGTCAAATCAGGAAATTCTGTTATTGTAAGATGAAATTTTAAAAGAATTGGCGCGGTAAACCAGAGCTTTTGGTTTTAGCTATGAAAATGCTCCTATAAATTATCACTTTTAAAACATCTATTCCATCAACTGTCAGGAATTCAATCTTTCAAATAAAAAAAAAAGTCAAATTATTCAAGGTCATCATTTTACTCATTGGTATAGAAAAATTAGTGCGAAGAGGATTTCACACAGAATAATATGAAGGCCCTTTTACGGCCATTAGATTTGTGCAAAACAAAAAGTAATTAATCCTAATAATAGATGCAAAAAAACGACCTTTATATAAAACACCATTCCATCATACTAGAATTTGGATAAATCTAGAACAAAAAATCTGGGTCGGTGAATACTATTCTCACATTGATACCGAGAGGATTGGCGACACCGCGGAGAAATTCAACATGCGCACCGTCAAGTTGTCGGGTTCTCTCTCCCACCCAGAGGAAGTGGGCGGAGCAATCATAGAAGAGACCGGCGGTGGAATCCTTGCGAGTGAGGGCCTGCTCGTAGGGAAGGAGAAGGCACTCGTGGGAGGTCCAAAGCTCAGTTGTTGTCATGGCAGGGCGCTCGATAGTGAGTCCTGCTGCAGCCATGAACCCCAAGGCCTCGTCCACTCGGTGGGCCAATTCTTGATACCTGGAAAAAGAACGAACACCGTGATTAAAGAGAAACAAAATAAGGCCATCCAAGAAGAGATTTGATGATCTCCTACCTGTCTCCTAGCTCACTGTGCTCAGTGAAGTCGAGGTTAAATATATTTTTTATTGAATATATCTTTAATTCATTGCCTTCCTTTATTGAATATATTTTTCGCTCATTGGATAAAAAATAGACCCCGACACGTTTAACAAAAGCGCCGTCCCTAAAATATAGCAACTGAGGGGTAGTTGAGGCACGCGCGGATCACATGATCATCGACTAGCGTAGGCGTAGTGTGTTTACTGTTAGGCGGCGGTTGTTGGTTTCCTGACTACCGTTTTATTCCACGTTTAAAATACAATTTTTATATTCTTATAAATTAATTTTTAAAATGCTATTCTTATTTTTCATTCAGGGTATAAGATAACAAAACGCCTTTTTATTAAGACAAAAAAAGGTGGAATGGTTTTTAAACATGGGAATTTTCTGTAACATCGCAGAAAGATGGATATTATATGGCAACTGGCAAGGAACCATACAAAGTAGTCTTAAAACATCATTCACTGGACTCGTGCTCTCTAAGTCGGTCAAATTTGCTTTTATTCTTTGCATAAAATAAAAATTAAAAAAAAACTTTTTAGATAACTTAAAATTGTTGCAATAGAAATATGAAATATATAATCATGCTTTGCCCTACGTTGATTACAAGATTATTGAATATTATTCTTTTGAAAACTGAATTTAAACTTGTTATAAGTAATATATAACAGCTTTAAATATGGAGAAATAAATCTTCTACGATACCTTGCCTTTTGGGAGCATATTGGTAGGTCTGATCAGGATGGAAACAATTTAGTTGCCTTCAATTCAATGCTCAGTTGGTTTGCTGATAAATATTTTCTTTATAGGAATATTTTATGAGATTTTTCAAGAGATAAAACCCTCCAAAGATAAATTTATCATATTAGGTAGGGAATTCTGTGCCATGAGCTCAGTGGAGAGTAACCAGGCGCTCGTTTGGTTAGGTAGACAGCAGCACCATGGTCCCAAAAGACCACATGAGTGGCATGTCCGGCTAGTCAGTTTATTTGCTTATGGTTATGGATGGTATATAAGGACGGATATAAGAATTAGAAGCGTGGAATATCAATACAAAATGAAGCAATTAAAAATTAAAAAGAATGTTCATCATTTACATTCAATAGTATAGAAGTTAATAGTTAATTTATACATGTAAAAATTAATTGTTAACTTCTATACAGTAATTATATATCATTTTGATTTTGTTTAGTTAAGTAATAATCTGATTAAAATAATATTTCAACGAGTAAAATAAATGATGAAGACTTCATATGATACTTAGTCAATTCTGCACACGGAGTATTCATCGACTAAGCACTTGGAGTATTCGTCCAACTCAATATTTGGGGTATACTTGCTTGATATTCCACTCGGACTTGGAAAATATCAGAGTAGCTAGCAAACCTTATTGTACTCGTGTACAGACCTTGGCCTAACCTTCAAAGCAGATAACTTGAGATTATGATCTTAGACCGCTCAACAGAAACCTTCGAAATACCAGCTAGTTATATTTAGCACCGTCATTATAATTTGAGTTAGATCGATGTTAATCAAACTTATCAAGATATGCATCTCTCTCTTATATATTCTCATACAGTCTTTAATTAAGCAAGGTAGTTTTTAGGACAATTAATTACATAAATATAACTCATTTAAATAAGAATAAATGAATAAAATAAACACATCTGATTTGAGAATTATCTTATTAGATCCATTTTGCAGAAGGCTTCTCCTTGAAGGTTTGAGAATGCAACAAACTACCACCACCTTGTTCCTGTTTCTTCTTCTTCTTACTTGAACCACCAAACAGCTTTCTCCAAAACTTCTCTTTCGTCACCTTCAACTCCTTGTCTTTCTTCTTCTCCTCCTCTTCCTTCCGACGACGGCCTCTAACGGCGAACAACAAAGACCGGCTCTTCGTCAGCCGGCCAGTAACCACCCTAGACTGCTTCATTTCATGGAGTCGTGGCGGCGAGGAAGCCGAAGAAGAGATGTCGTCGGAGTCGTCGTCATCGTCCGAGTACATCGACGAAGAGCACGACGAAGAAGAAAGACCCGCAGCAGCGGACGAAGAAGTCGAAGTTTGAGAGAGGTGCTGATAGAGCTTCTCCCTGAGGCAGAAAGGACAAACTCCGACCGACTGCCGGTGCTTCGGGTGCCTCTTGCACCGGCCTCCCTCCGACGCCGGCCTCCCCATTATTAAATCTCCAAATTCTTCTCGTGCGAAGATGTATGCGATACATATAAAGGCGATCGAGGAGGGAAATTTCCTGGTTGCTTCGTCGGTGGTGGGGAGTTGGAATATCCATGGAAAGAATAGAAGACAAGCACTTTAATTTGGACTCGACTTCTTCGGAGGAGCCAATGCGAAGTTGGAACCGTACGACAAAGATTCAAAGATCGGAACCGTGATTAAGGTGGTAACCATACTTGGGCCACATGTGGGTTTCTTCTTACGCAAATTTGACGTGGATATGGCATTGAATGTACAGTCGAGATGACGTACGATTGCCTACTAATCATTCCGTTCTGGCTGGCATTGTTATTTGACGAGGATTAGTTGACCAGTTGTCGTGCCAGGAAAGGTCGCGGAAGCTGCGTTCGACAGGAAGAGCACTCGATCCAACATGTGTTTGTCGTCGGTCAGCACTGCATTTGGTACGGCGGAAGAGCCTTTCTGGCACGCCTGCCGCTGGTGATGATACACCCTAATAATTTTATAAATTTATTTATTTTTATTGATATCTGATGCTGCCGTACGTGCGAAGATTCATCGATGTAATCTACGAATTGAAATGTAGAAATTTCAGAAAACTAATGATATATTTGATTAATACATATATATGGTTTGTAAAAATAATGTAATTGCTTCCGGAGCAAGTGAGTTAGTTATTATAGTGTAGAATTACGTACAGAAATAAATAAGAATTTGAATCTCAATAAAATTGAGATAATATCTTTCTTTATCGTGGGATCGTCGGAATGAAAGAATTCTAACTTTCAGAAAAGTAAAAGTAATGTAATTGAATGCCCTCGCCCCTCGGGCACGCTCCGTGTTAAAAAGGTAAGTTTGATTCTTCGAACTCTAGCGAATTCTAACGTGACGTTGAGGTGTCATATCAGAATCTATTTATGTTTTTCAAATCTAGTATTACGATATTAATGGCGCGCTGGAGCTCCATACATATGGGCATGTGTAACTTCTTGGTCTCGGTCGTCATCGCTCACTTAAGTCGTTGCGTGCCTGGTGCAGAGAGGTAGAGTTTCTTCCTCACACCACAGTTATATTAATTAGATTTCTGACTATGGGTAATTAATTATTGGTAGTAATTGTTGTTGAAGTTCGATGGGCATGGGTTGGGAGCTTGGAAATTTTGGAGAGGGTGCATGGAAGTTAGCAGTGTCGTCGTCGAAGTTGAAAAAGAGGGAGGAGGACATACATTCTGTCGTCGCGTCTACAGACTACAATGAATATATATGTATATATATATATATATATATCAAATTAATGGTTGAATTAGTTTTTCTGAGTTGATTTTCTGTAGGAGTTGAGGATCAATATCTGAGTGCCCACGAGTAACTAATTAGTGAGGTTAAATGGAGTATTGTCACAATTGTTGTCCCCGGTAGCTTCGGGAGTACGCAAACTGATATGTATCGTCGAGGCTAGTGTTCGACACTATCTCCGTAAACGATATTGCTCCGCTACGGTGCTAACGGATAGCAGCAACTCGTTCCCAAGATACAATGACGATCGTCTCGGAATAGTAGCACTCCAAATTCCGAGACCAGCGAACCTTCTCGTAGACTTCTTGGACTCTTGAACTCACAAGATGAGATGAATGCTCAAGAGAGAGGAGAGAATCGATGAATTGGATGATATTTCCATCATCTGGAGGGTTCTATTTATACTAAGTGAAGAGGTTGAGTGAGTGGATGTGACCCTTGGACGAGATCAATCTGGACCGTCAGATCTGGAGGGTTGTAACCCTTCATCTAGCCCCCTTGATCTCATCCATCAGATCTGAAGAGTTGTGCCCTTCATATCTCGCCTCTTGTCATCAGCCGTCGGATCTGAATCTCTTGATCCATTCGATCTGACGCTTCAGATCAGGTCTCATCCCAGTGGTCAGATCGTGACTCTTCGCGATCCAACGCTCCAGATCGCAACCCATGCGATCCATCACACCTCTTTGATCTTTGATCAACGATTGCCATCCGTTCGCCCAATCAACAGTCCAGTCAACTCTATTTGCCCTCGTGGATGCCACATAGGCACTGCCACGTCAGATACGATCCTGACACGTCACCCGAGTGCCACGCAGGCACCGCAATGTCCTCTGGAGCATAAATTTAAGCTCCTCAATGCTCCTCGTGAAGTGCAAAGTGCGCACGTGCGCACGTGGCGGGCTCACAGGTGCGAGCACCTGCTCGCCCATGGGTAGAGAGCACCTGTGCTTTTTGTGTTAACTCCATTAACACAGTAACACATATAAGGAAACTTTAGCTTGCGCCGGTTAGCGATGTGGGACTAAAACCCCATCTTTTCCTTAACGTTGTTTTGGACACAACTTTAGCCAATTAATTTCTCATTCACCCGTAATCGGTTTTGAGCAAATTAATAGTTTAGATTTATCTACGCGAAACATAGATTTCGATTTTGAAGTCATATCAAACTTCCAATGATCGATGGCACCTTAATTTTGCCTTGCAAAATCATATCCAACAACAATCTTGTTGATGAGGTGTCGAGTTTTGATATATATATAATCGCGACGGTCCCGACATCAATAATGTTGACAACGTCACGTTTGATTTGGTTTGCAAAACGCGAGTGACACGACACCTCAAATTGAGCTAGATATCACTAATATATAGCTAGGATCTGCAACACATATTGCAGGTCGGTATGAGATATATATTATTGATTCATTATCATAAAACACTCACTTGCTCTGATAAATATATAACGTGGCAGCTAGAATCACTCTACGAATGCTTGTGAGTTTAATAAAGTTGGCACTGTTGGTTTGATGGATGAGCGGTATTGATACAACAGTTGGATATCTGATGAATCAATTTGCCGATAAATTGACAGTTTGAACCGCGGCGGAGTTTGATATGACAATCCATGTAAACTTTTTCCTGTTTATACTCTTGATATATCCTTTTGGTTATCAAGATCTCTTTTAGATAATAAACATATCTTTTTTGATATCATTGTTGCCGATTTAATCTCACGGATAGATTTATTCTTTTAGTAAATTTTGTCGATCGAGTTATCCTTTTAGATTGTTGGAAATCTAAACCAAACTTGCATTCTTAGAAGCCTAAATCAAATTGGATTGTTGGAATTCAAAACCAAATTGCTTAAGTTGTAAGGGCTAATTAAGTTGTCTTGATTGTAAGTACATGCATTTGATTTAATGTAGGAAGAACCAAAATGTCTTTGGGCTTCCTTTCTCATGGCTATATAAACCAAGTTGTAGCAAGGATAAAATGTATTATTGAGAGAAAAAAGTTCTTCAAAATTGTTACACTCCTCTTTTCCCAAATACTACATCTCCTCTCCCTTCATAGATATCATATCGACACATTCTTTCGGATAGATTTGTTCTCACGGATAAGAGTGTTAAGATTGAGATGAAGATAACATTTTATACCTCTCAAGTACTTATGATTGATTGACAATCATCCTTCAAAATAGAACGATCTACGTGTAGAAATAGGAGCACTTAGAATTTCAAACTTTGGTAAACTTTGGAAATCTTGAATTCTTAAGAATAAGAGAGGAGAAAATTCAAGAGAAAATTTCACAAGCTGAGATTGAATTGAGCACTGAGTGAGTTGAGAAGACATACTGAAATTTTCTCTCCCGGGTGAAAGGAGATGAAAAGACTTAACATGTGTCTTTTAATTAATTAATGGTGTCATTCATCATTTAATTGATTAATTATTCAATTAATTAAATTTGTTGCCATATTAATTAAATTGGCTGCAACGGACATTAATTATAATCAAATGATTAATTAATACCAGAGCCATGAATATTGATTTTTTTTATTAATTAATTAATTATTTTCAATTTATATATATATATATATTAATCCTCACTTATTGATTAATTTTTTTACAACCAAATTTTAATAATTAATTTTGATTTCATAATTTTTAATGGTTCCATGTGGATTAATATTCATGCATATTCAAGTTAGCTTCGTGTATTTTCGTAATCACATCTATGAACCTAGCTTGTATATGAGTAAATTTTTTTTTATCGAATCGTACTGGAAAAATTAATTTTGATTTCATAATTTTTAATGGTTCCATGTGGATTAATATTTATGCATACTCAAAGCATACTCAAGTTAGCTTCGTGTATTTTCTTAATCACATATATGAACCTAGCTCGTATATGAGAAATTTTTTTTATCAAATCATACTGGAATAACCTCGATTACTTAAATGATTTTAGTTATTAATTTTTCATTCACTAAAAAAATTTATTTACCATGATCTACTCATGAAATAGTCATCCTTTCCATATTTAATTTATTAATTAATAAACCAATTTTTCAACAGGAACAGAGGCAAGGTAGGCTAAACAACAATTTCCTTTTAACTTACTCTGTAGGATAATTGGACTATGTTCTCTTGTAGCACATGCAAGACGGATGTTCAGAAATGATCGATATGCTACTGCTGCCATATTTTGCATTGAATCATTAATGACAGCATCAACAAACTATGGACACTCTTACTGATAATCCAGATGAAAAAAAATGTATCTTGTACTATACCACATGTGGTCATCACTTGTTCACGTTATGTGTTATTTATTTTGAATTTTTTGATCTTGCCAGACCAAAGAGTGCCAAAGGTACGGTCTTACATTTTCTATTAGGATTTTGCTTCTGTTTTTGGCCTGTGACATGGTTAGACCAGGTATCTAGATTTTAGTTAAGCATTCATTTTCCTTTTCCAAGTTGTGGATTTCTTGACATGGTATGGATGCCAAGCACACGAGAAGTTAATTCTTTAGAAGCTTATGGCCGTGGAGGAATACCAGTAGAGCAAGTGCATTGGGTAGGTCTTTGACCTTTCTTGCTATTAAAGAAGGCACATGCAACAGTTGAACTTTGGAAGACAACTGGAGAACAGAGAATTGGCGAACTTCTGATTATTAATTATAAGCAATGGTATGTATTCAGTCTTGCACTGTTTAATGCATATCTCTGTTCTGAGAAATTTTCAAATAGTCATTCGTGATGATTTTGCCACCGCAAAGATGTGTCGTTTAGATTTGATTGTGAAGCTCGCGGTCTGTTTATCGTTTAATTCGTTTTTGTGACTTCAGAAACGAACGTTTCATTTCATCTTCTCTCTTCTCGAAGGAGTAATGTACGACAACCTTGAGGGCAAAACGTCCGGATGATGCCAAAAATATTGCTGCCACTGGCAAGCCTCTCTCTTTCTCTCCTCCCGTTTCCATTTGTTGTTCATACTGTTTTAAACTGGGCTGGTTCGTTTGAGATGAGAGCATTCTAATTGAATTAGTTGATCAGGGTGTAAACTCTTTTTTTTTTCTGGTCTGTTATATCGAACAGGTACGAGTAATCTTTCAAATCGACGTCGAACTTTTTCATTAGCATTGTACCGATCGTTTAATCCTATTCACCAGGTCCGAAGTTAAAAACAGCGAGACTGACTTTACTGGTTCCGTGGAGCCCTACCACACCTTCGTGGTCCCTCTCCTTCCACAGATCCACTGTTGACTGCAGGCGTCAACGGGCCAGCTTCCGGCTTCTGCCTCAATCCATACACACACATTTCAAAGTAGCAGCCAATCGAGCTGTGGCTCATTCATTGCAGGGATGTGGAATCCAATGCTGATTTGGACGAGTGGCAGACGGGGACATTGCGAGGAGGGGAGAGGACCTCGTAAAGTGCACTTACCGTGGACCGCCTTTCTATTTCTTCACCTCTTTTTTTCCCAGCCATTTGAGCCCCCGGCCCCCCGCTGTGGCCGGTGGCCCCCCTACCGTCGCTGTCCCAGCTCCGTTGGCCGATGCGATGCATTAGGACCACCGCTGGATGGGATAGCAACCCAGTCTTTTTAGAAGAAGAATTCACGTGTTTTTCCTTTTTCTTATAATTTTTCATAAACCTCCCTCTTAATTACAAAAGAAATCAGAATCCACTCCTGAGCACTAGCAAAGTATTAAATGATCATAGAATGAAAATTTGTAAATATTAATTGTTGAATAACAAAAAGTTGAAGAAACAATTCCCTTTTTAATCAGAGTGTTTATCTGGCCAAGCGAAGAAGATATATCGGTGGATTCTGAAATGGACATGAAATTGTTGAAAAGTATCTGGGCCACTTAGTCGGCGGTGAAAAGCATGTGGATTGATCATGAATTGACATCCACGTCGGTATTAAATTTCTGTATTTATTTATTTTGAAGTTCTTATCAGGGACGTAGCCTGTCATTCAATTGATTGGATACCCGAAACAGTCAGTAAATTTTCTTATCCCACGGTCAAATACGAGATCCAACACTAGTCTTTTTGTCCTTCTGTGTATGTCTAAAAAAGAATACCTTACAGATTTGATATCTTGGCTTCTATAATGAGCGTTTATGGCCTGATTCAAGCAAAAATTGAGTGCTTGAATGTTTGAATTTAGTTTGTTTGAGTAATAAAAATAGAAAATAAAAGAAACAACAATTCATGAATCTTACTGAATTACGATATGTGTAGCATTTGATCAGCATGGAGTTCTGTTTTGTGCTAAATTAATTACTTGCACCATTAAAATTTAAGATAACATGATACATACATATTTGATTTTACAAAAATAATTCCGTAGAGCACGCTCCATACTAATTATTGATTATGATAATTACCGTCGCCGTCATTTTCGCTACCGGCTCAATTCCAGTACAACCAATTGAGACATGGCGTTGGCTCGTCGGCGAAGAAGCCGTTGCAGTGCTCCTCCTCTCCCTCAAATAACTCTTCCATCTTCATCGCGTGATTCTGGTAATAGTAAATCCCTCCGCCTGCTCCGATTGATTTCATTGTCCTCGAATCCAAGTTCAGAAGAGGCAGGGGCGGCGGCGAATCCGGGAAGGTGGCGCCGATGCCGACCGATGTCATGTTGGTGGCCGACGCAGATGACGACAATCCCCGCGGGCTGTCCTCGTCGTTGAGTACGGCGTCGTTCAGGATAGCGCTCGAGTCGCTGTCCGACGACCTGTTCTTGAACGCCAGTGACGGAGGAGGGGGTTCGTCCGTACCCGCAATCGCCTTTTTCTCGGCCGCTGGTGCTGATGGATCTTCCTCTGCCAACTTGGCCTTCAGCTCTTTGATCTGCACCGATATAGATGGGATAGAGTCAATATCCCCCTTTCGAGGACTATGGGCAATTTTGAGAGGTAAAAAATTAGGGTTTTCCCCCTTGAAAGATCGCTAATCCAGGACTGGCTTACCTCTGCGAGCAAGGATTCCTTGTCGTGGAGAAGGGCGTCGCAGTCGAGGCGGAGCACGTCGTGGCTGGCCTTGAGTGCAGCATAGTCGTGTTCTAGCTGCTTGGTCTTCCACCGCGCGCGGCGGTTCTGAAACCAAACGGCGACCTGCCGCGGCTGGAGGGCGAGCTCCTGCGCCAGCCTCACCTTCCGCTCTGGCTCCAGCTTGTTGTCCACCTCAAAATTCTTCTCCAGCGCCCTCACCTGCTCCGCACTCAGCCGCCGCTTCTTCGCCCCACGTCCTCCGCCGCCGTACATCTCCTCTTCCAGGCTCTCGTCCTCCTCGAGCCCGTCCATGAACGACGTGAACGTCCTCTCTTCTCCTTCGCACAATCAACTCCAGGTTAGACACCAATTACGCTAGAAAGATGAAATCTTTTCATAATTCCTTATCATAATTTAGCTACACGTAATGAATTATACCAGTGGGGATCATATGATCCGAGTAACTGAGTGATCTCTTCATGACGCCCCAACTTAGTTGGTGGTTTCGGGAGATCTTTAGGCTGTTCTCAACAAGCAAGCAGAGTTTCTTTAACTGTACAACTCGGTTTACCGAGTTCTAAAGGAAGAAGGGAAGTGGGCTGACGCACAGCAGCTGAGGGAGCAGCTGTGCGGCGAACAGAGGATGAACAGAGGAGGAGGGTCTCTTCCACGTCCCCTCTTCTTTCTCCTTCTGGCCCATCTCCTCGCCTTCAGAACCCATCAATGGAGATAGGTAGATCTATCTGTGTAGAGATGTACTCATGGATCAGTGAGGAAGGAGAGGAAAAATGAAGCTGAAAGAGATGGATCAGAGAGGAGGAAGGTGGCAGAAGAGCTAGAGAGCGAGAGATTCCCTTCCTCTATAAATAAAACAAATTTGAAAACTTTAGTTGGGTTTGGGGTTGGGTTTAGGGTAACATTGGTTAAGAGGAGACTTTGGCGTCCAAAATGAAATGAAATGAAACGAAATGAAAAATAAAATGAGGCATTCCCCCCTTTTCTATTACTTTCTTTTTTTACGACGTCCAATTGTGGATGCTCCCGTCCAAATGATCATTTGCTTATTTGTGATTTATTTACGTACTGCTTAAATTTTATTTTCCTTCATTTCAATTTAAATAATCATTCATTTATTTGTTCTATTAGATATTGGAAAAAATATATTCCATAATATTTGGATCCATAATCTATAACCATAAGCATATCTGGATATGATTGTTATGGTCTAATTAGAGAATGCAATTAAATCACATTGCCCATGATTTAACCTAGTTTGACATGATATGGGTTGTCGTATTAACCTTGACTCGTAATTGGAATCAGGCTTGGTGCCACATTTTAGGATTTATTTGGACCATCGCAATTCAATATCTAAAGCAAATAAGAGTTCATACCTAGCACAATATTAGCACAAATCTTAGGTTGAGCGCAATCTAGTGCTCGACTTGATATATTTTTTTCCCGCTTTCCACCTTTTAAATTGGTGCAAAATAATTAATTTAGCCTTGCAATAGTAAAAAAATATCAAATTACTAATAACATTTTAAACTTTTACCTAAATTTTCTAAAATATATATCACAAATAAACATCTCCAACTTTTATTCCTCAGTTAAATATCACTTTTATATTTATAGTGCGTGTATGGTTTCACTCGTGCTTAGCAAACTAAATTAACTGTTGATTATATACGAAGACTTAAGTGAAGTGATCATCAATGGAATTTCTCCAATTTTGAACTTTAAAAACTTCATTTTTTTTCAATTCCTGATTGAGAGTTGGATCAAGTTGCATGTGAAATCTTTGCACATAAGATTTATGTTCGGTGGGTATATAGATTGAATAATGTATTTATGTTCTAGAATTTAATACGATGCATACATATATGATTTATGTTGATACTGATACAGTCGCTATATGATACTGGTTGTCTGACGTCATATAATACATCCACTCACCGATATTCTATGATTTATGTTGCTACTGATTTAGTCGTCAGCATCAGTACTATACAACACTGTATTGGTCGTCTGAGTAATATTAGGTGCTAATTAAATTATGGAAAAAAATATTTAAAGATTTTTATATAAATTAACTTCGAAATTGTATGATCATGCCACAGGCAACCTTCCCACTATTTTTAGCTCATATATATTATATTATTCACAGAGGATCCGCATCTTCAATTTTATAAATTATCTGTAGCAAAAGCTAAGATTTTGACATGTTATGGCTTGAGTGCGAGTCTGGGCACGCAGCATGGTGGCAAATTCAATCGTGATCCAGCGCATTTATTCTTCCCTTCGTTAAATCCAGCCTTTTCGATGGGTCCCACGGCGGCCCCCTCTCTCCGTGTTTTGTTTCGCCAGTCAGCCTCTCCCATGACTGCATCCACGCTTACATGTCTACAGACAGCAGGAGGCGATGGAACAAACTCTGTCATTCGATGGCAAAGTGGAGCCTGAAATTGGTCGCACTACCATCCTGCTTTTAAAAAAAATGATAATCAGACCACTCCATTAAGCCTGAAATTGGTTGGAAATTTCCCAAGCCATGAAATGCTTCTCCAGGATACGGCTGTACGTAGTTATCATAAGCATCAAATCGTATTTATCTTAATCGCTAGTTATTCCAAGCTGGCAGCCAATGGAAACACTTCACGTGGGCACAGTATCCGCAAGCCATCAATTGCCTTCGAGCTTTGGAGAATTGGAGTTGCATAAACCAAAGCGACCAGGAAAGGCTTTTTCCCATTCCTTCAAAAGGTGAACAGGAAAGCGATGTGTCTTTTCTGCTATCGTTTTGGTAGACCCCAACGGAGCACCCACCTAATAAAGGGCTCACCATGGAAGAGGAGCTCCAGGAAGTGGACAAAGAATGAAAGCAAAAAGGAGAGAGAGAGAAAGAGAGAGAGAGCTGTCTGCCTCTGTTGATGCTTTTAGCTACGACCAGGAAATCCAATAGGATGTAGACATTGGACTTATCTTTGCTTGCAGAATTTGAATATGTTAGATGTCAATTGTCATGCTTCACGCAAAGTGGATCCTAAACAGTTGGGTGGTGCAAGCTTTTGGAAAAAGCTTGGGCCATGCAAAGTGACTGCAAGGCTTGCTTAACACTATGAATCATCTTTTTTTTTTTTTAGACTTGCAATTTCAATATGAGTTCCTAATAAGACTGAAGCAGATCAGACTTGTAATTTCAATATGAATTCCTAATAATATGATTAGCTCTTTAGGAGAGAAAAAAAGATCCTCTCTCTGCGAAAATATAGTCTTCCTGCGCTCCAGGATGTGCTGTGTTTCAAAATGCTTTCATGCTGAAGAATGCTGCAGCAGCTGCCACGAAAATAGCCAAAATCCTTGCAGCAGAGTCAAGCTGAAATCGAATGAAATAATCCTAAAATATTATAGCTTCCAATCAGTTAGCTTAAATGGGCCTAACCGAATCTATTGGGCCATACATAGATAATGCATCATGTGATTAGATTTCTGAGCGGCTGGCGAAATGTTTGGAGTCAGCCTGCACGTAGAAGAAGGATTTAATAAGTGTTTAAGTTTAATAAATTATTTAAACTAAACTTATTTAAGCTAAATCTTATAAAGTAAACTACTCTGTTTTGATTAGTTATGTATGGTTGCAAATGGTTGTCATTGTTGTGGACCTTGGAGATGTTTTTAGCGCACCAAATCCACAACAGCTAACTTGCCAATCCACAACAGCTATATTTAGACTAATAATAAAAATCAATATAAACAAACTGTTTATTGGTTCCATGTAGTTGGATAGGATGGTTATATATTATAAAAATACAAATGGTTGGATTTAATTATAGTAGTTCATAAAAGTTTGAATTACAAATAATAACTTTATTTAGTAAAGGAATTGAAATACAAATTGATAACTTGAAAATCTTAATTTAATTCGTTTAGTTTATCAGTCTGGCTTTTCATCTCACCGTCGTTAGCAATTAGCATCAGTGGATGAAACGGGTTATCGGATCCATGGACACCCTCATGTGCGGATCCACTGGCACCGCGAGCCATCCAATTTTGACCAGATGGTCGCGGACTTGCCATGAACGATGAATCTCAGTCCCCGATAACGATTCGTCTTCCCCTTGCGGCGGCTGCCGTGTGGTCTCAACTTAGATCTTGCTTCGTCTCTTTTTCTCGATCCTTCCTTTTTGTCTATTTAAAGTCCGTTTCGTGCCATTTTCAGAAAGGTCTCTGAACGGGTTTTTCTGCTGCCCTCTTTTGCAATCCTTCGCCCTTTGGTCAATCGCCTGCAGCGCCACCACCGCGTCGCCGCCGTCTCCTCGGTCCGATTAAGCGGCCGGGTGGTCCCTGGGACGAGGTATGCTTTCTTTGGGCTTTGGTGTGAATTTTTTTTCCTGAAAATTATGGAGCTTTCTAGGCCATTGATTTAGGATTTGATGTAATTAGAGCGTGTTGTAGGGGTTGTGCAACTGAAGGTTTTGAATTTGGTCGGACATCGTGACCGCTGGGAATGACTTCTCTTGGGTCTGCTTCGCCTGTCGTTGGCATCCGTCTTCCTCAGTAAGATCTCGTGTTCTCTTGTGATTCATCACTTCATATATTTTCGGTCGAATTTGTTTTACTTAACCCAAATCTTTCGTGAATTTGTTCGGAGTCGCGTTGGTACGAAAATTTCTTGATGTTCTTATGGGAAATCTTGGAATAATGTGATTTCAGCAAGCCTCTAATGTCTACTATTCCATTACTGATTATAAATGTCTATGTTTGTACATGCTGGAGCTTAGGTTCAACTCTTTCAGTTTATCTCTGCTGCAATATCAAATCCACTTGCTCCTTTTTGTAACAAACCATAGGATGAATCAGCAGAGCTATATGTAGGTTGGAGTTTGTAGGTATTCAATGTGGAAAGGCTGTTAGGGCAATATACAAGAAAAGTAGGATCGGTTCTCATGGAATGCTTGCATATATGCAAATTTACATACCAGAATTCGCAAAGGAAAACAATGTAAATTAACCCCATATTAGTTCACTATCAGACGCTTTATTTTTGTTGTAATGATTGCAGGAAGTGTGTTTTGCGGGTGTGTTTCAAACAGCATGAAGGTTCATACTACAGTGCATTTGAAGTAAAACACAGGAGAATCAATCTCACATCGAATGGTTTCAGAAAAGCAACATGCGCTGCTTCAAAAGCAGATAGTGGCTTTGCAAGTGTACCAATTTCTCCTGAGGACGACATGCTAATACAACAAAGCTCCATTATTGAACAAGATGATTCAACCTCTAATTCCATGTATCCATCACACTCATCAGCCCTTGCCGAAGGCATTGCTGATATTGCTGTGATTCCTGAGAACTTTTCTATAAATGATGATGAGCCTGATTTAGATTCTCCTACTGAAGGATTCTCTTCTATCTCTGAAGCAATTGAGGACATTCGTCAAGGGAAGGTTTGTCTCGATCAGATTATTTCATTTTTTTATCTTTGTTCTAGCTACTCTTGTTCCTTAAATTTCATGCTCAACGATTAGCATTGATCTGCATTTGTAGTTTGTTATTGTTGTCGATGACGAAGATAGAGAAAATGAGGGAGATCTTATAATGGCAGCTTCTTTGGTGACACCAGCGTCAATGGCATTCATAGTCAAACATGGAACTGGAATCGTGTGTGTAAGCATGAAAGAAGAAGATCTTGAAAGATTAGAACTTCCTCTCATGGTATCGAATAAAGAAAATGAAGAAAAGTTGCGGACAGCATTCACAGTCTCAGTGGTATGTATATGTTTATTTTCATACTATTGTGCTCCCTACCAAATAATTGGTTATCCCTATGAATTGTCATTTTAAGCATATGAAATAGATAGATAATCCTTTTAGCTTGCCATGATATCCAATTTTAGTTTTTTATAAAACAATATATGATGGCAGTGGTTTTTGGTGTTTGTTGACATAGTGGCTAATATAAGGAGTTGCTTCCTTAGCATCCTCACTATACAAGTGAGTATCTAATACAAGGAGTTGGTCCCTTGGTATCCTCACTATGCAGTTTAGTGGTTTTCTTTTGAATATTTCTCTTCAATTACTCATTCTAGTTTTTGTTTGGCATCACGAGATATAATTTAGTCCCTTTGATGCCTGAACTGTTCTCTTCTCTCCCTCCATCAAATTTAAAAATGAATATTTTCTGCAATTTTGTTTACATTGCAGCAGATATATTACCTTGAGTTTTAACCCTTTAATCGTTGAAGTGGTGATTCATTTACTCATACATATACAAATATACTTATGTTTCCTATTTACAATAAATTTCTAGTTTAGTTACTAAATTTGTATTAATCTATGCCAAAATACAAATTTTAAACATTTTTTACTCAAGCTATAAGTTCTGACTCTATGAATGCTGTGGGTGATTACAACTTTAATTAAACGTGTTATTCTCAGGATGCTAAAGAAGGTACAACCACTGGTGTCTCTGCTACAGATAGGGCAAAGACAGTTACGATGCTTGCATCACTCGATTCAAAGCCTGAGGACTTCAACCGTCCTGGCCATATTTTTCCACTGAAATACAGGGAGGGTGGTGTATTAAAAAGAGCTGGACATACAGAAGCATCAGTTGATCTGGCTATGCTGGCTGGATTATCCCCTGTTGCAGTTCTATGTGAGATTGTTAATGACGATGATGGTTCCATGGCTCGGCTGCCTAAGCTACGTGAATTTGCTGAAAAAGAAAAATTAAAGATAATTTCAATTGCAGATTTGATAAGGTGTGCTACTGTTTCTTTTTCTGGAACATAATGATATCAAAGCTAACGTATTAAATTTTAGATTTTTAGGTCAATGTTAGGTGATGAACTTATGCTGATAGAGTAATGACCTCTATGCTCCTTAAAGAAGCATGATGGCCTGATGTGCTTGGTACCACCACACTGCCATGCCTCCTTTTGACTGTCTTGCTGTGCACTAATCTCTACTCATTAACATGGAAGTGTACAACCTCGCCTACTTTTGAAATTGCATTAACTTAAATACTTCTTCAGTTCCCAATATTAGAAAAAATATGGAGTTTTAGGATTCTCTGACAGGTATTGCTATGAGCTGTTCGCATAATGAGCATGCCTTGGGGAAGTTTTCTAGAACATATTATAATGCCTTCAGTGCTCCTTGATGGGCAAATGGTGCTCAATTCTAACCTTATATCAGACTCCCATTATGCTACACTTATTTTTCTAAACTAAAATATTGTGCAAAAAAAAAAAAAGATAATCTATGGTAAGGTTACAAAATAAGGAAACATGGAATAAAGTCAAAAATTAAGGAAACATGGATTATGAGATAACAAGCCATGAGCTGAGTCACATTATTTGTGTAGGACACTGATATCATCCTAACATTGGTATCTCTCGAAATATGAGCTATTTGCATAATTATCCTAACATTGGATTCTTCTAAGGTCATATCTCTCGAAATATAAGCTATTTGCATAATTAACACCTATTGGAGAATTTTTCTATCATATATTATAATGCATTTGATGCTCCTTGATGGGCAAAATGGCGTGTTCAATTCTGACCTCATACTATACTCCCATTATACCACCCTCATGATTACAAAATAAGGAAATATGGAATGAAGTTACAACAAGACATGAAGTGTGTCGCATTATTTGGGTGGGACTATCCTATCATGGAACTCTTCTAAGGTTAAATCTTTTAAATATGAAAATATTCCTCAATAAATTGCAATCTTCATTCCCATAATATCAGTGTGTTCTTGGCATTATGCTTGCTCTGGTCCCTTGAGATTTTTCTTCTGTAAAATTATATTTAATAGACGATTATGCTATGACAAGGGAGAAAAATATCATACTGGGTTTCAGCAACACCAGGCGACACTGTGATATTTCCTTTGGAATTCCTTCTTTTGTCATTTTTTTAATACCTGAATATTCTAATAAACTCCAGTTGTGATCATAATATGACAGATATAGAAGGAAAAGGGACAAGCTGGTTGAACGAGCTTCTGTTGCACGCTTACCCTTAAAGTGGGGTTCTGTTCAAGCCTACTGTTATCGTTCAGTGATAGATGGAATGGAGCATATTGCCATGGTTAAAGTAAGTAGCCTTTGTCTTAATTCAACGTCTGTTTATGTTTATGCCTGCTGCTGCTTTTGTTGTATTATTTGAAGCTTAACTTCTCATGACTCAAGTCTTCAGTTCATGATACTAAATTTCATCCTCTTATCTTTTCTGGAACTCAAATAATGGTAATTTTGACATTTAAAATATACCATATATACAGGGAGATATTGGAGATGGTCAGGATATACTGGTGAGGGTACATTCTGAGTGTCTTACTGGTGATATCTTTGGATCCGCTAGATGTGACTGTGGCAATCAGCTTGCAACGGCTATGGAAATGATTGAAAAAGCTGGCAGAGGTGTGCTGGTTTACCTTCGAGGGCATGAAGGGAGGGGCATCGGACTTGGTCACAAACTTCGAGCTTACAATCTTCAGGATGCCGGGCGTGATACTGTGGAAGCTAATGAGGAACTTGGACTGCCTGTAGATTCACGGGAATATGGCATTGGTGCGCAGGTAGGATTAACAAATAGGCTCTGGTATTTCTTCATTTTAATATTATCTATGCTAATATGGACCATAATAAACTTAATTTAGCCAGTATAATTTCTTAGATGTCTTGATATGACACAATTATCAAGAAAAATCTCATCCATCCGTTTTAAATCACCGACGCCCAATTGGACAGCATTTCCTATAACAATATTGTTTAGTTCCTTGGTACTCGTTTACATGCTCTGGCATATCATATTCATCAATCATTCCTACTGAATTTGTTGTCATATGACTTCTAATTCATGCAATCTAAATTCCAAGTCCTTTTGGCAGATATTGCGTGACCTTGGTGTTCGATCAATGAAGTTAATGACAAATAACCCTGCCAAGTACGGTGGACTTAAAGGCTATGGACTGAGCATCACTGGCAGGGTTCCGTTGCTAACTCCTATTACTACAGAAAACAGAAGATACTTGGAGACAAAAAGAGCAAAAATGGGTCATGTTTATGGTGGTCTCATCGGAAGCAACGGAACTAACAATCAACATCAGTCATAATGTGGGTTTTGCCAGTGCACTATACATTTTATCTTGGTCCTGATTATGAATTTGATTCGCAAGTTTGATTCAAAAGTTTTTGCACTACATTCATCATTTATTCATGAAAGTTCGTGGAGGCATCTGCTTTTGAGGTATTCGTCTTGCACTATAATGCTAGACAACGAGGCATTTCCTCATATTATTGAGTAATGTATCTTGTAATTGATTGAACCAGGAAGGATTCAAATGTCTACTCATTTTGTAATAAAGCTATCGCCTGAGTACTTAATGGCATTAAACTTTTTTTTTTCTCTAGACTTAATCACATGGGTTCCATTATCACTTGTACCATGAAATTTGATAGATAATAACGAAACCATATTTAGTTATCATGTTCTATGATGTTTGGCAGGTTAACAAATCATATTTATTTCATGGTAAGGTTTAACCGTATTGCTTTCCTTTTAAAATATAGAATTAGACATTTACTGGTGGTTAGAATATCTTGCGGTGAAAAAAATAATAAATAATAGTAAATCTTCTGAGTTGCCTATTTAGTTTCGCAATTGTAGAACGGGAATACGAAATACTCGATTAAATGATTGCCGCATAATGAAAAAAAGACACCAGAAATAACGAGTCCAACTGCTGCGCGCGCATTTGCCTGAACTATCAAGACCCCGGCGGCCAACCACCACTTTCCTCCGTCGCCTCCGCTCCTCGATGGACATCCCCGTCTTCCAGTCGTGCTCCTCCCCCACCTGCTCCTCTGCCGTGTGCGCCAACGACGATGACAAGACCTTCCTCATCCTTCTCTTTGCCTCCTCCGCCGCTGTCGTTTCGCTCTACCTCGCCGACTTCGTCGGTCTCCGAAAGCTTCCATCGACGCGATCTCCGCACGGAACACAGCTAGGGATGGCTGCATACTCCTGTACGGAGGCTGGCTTCGATTGGGCGATCTGCCTCTGCGAGATCCGAGACAGCGAGCTCGTCCGGGTGCTCCCTGATCGTGTCCATGCATGTCTTCCACAAGCATGAAAATTGGATCTATAGTAGAACAAAAGAAACGCTCGATTCCTCTTCGTAAGAAGGCATATCTGAATGCCAAATTAATCAGGATGTAATAATAACAAAAAGCTAATATAACATTCAGATTTTCCTTCGCATTTACCAGTAGTAATACGTATACTTGAAACGTAGCATGTATGGGGATCACTACCATGTTCCCATTCTTGGTCAACTAAATCAATGTAGGTCAACCTATGATTTTGGTACGATCTAATCTAAGCACGTGAGTTAATATAAATCTAGCTACATGGATTGCCCCCCACGAGAAGAATGACAGAATTTCCAAAATCTTCCTCATTTGTTCCTTTGAAGAATATAATTGCGAATTAGGATCATATAATCTGCAAAAACAAATGTGCTATAGACGTTCTTGGTCTCTCATGGACACAATTGCTGAGGTGCTTGTTAGTCTCTTGTGTAGATGTACATAGCACAACGTTCATCTAAAGCTAATCATTCATAGTTATCTAGTCTATAACTTTTCCGTATATCCTATCACTATATCAACACTATAGACGATAACACTCCTAAATTGTTTTATGAAATTTATTTTGGCATGTTCAATACTGCCAATAACTTCAATCAATATTGACTTTATTCCCCCCCCTTTATGTAGTTGGCTTCCTGTACTAATTTTACTTCTTTAGAAGTAAAGGAGGAAGGCACGAAGACAGAAAAAACATATTCAAGTGTCTCATCGTCTTGTAGTATATGAGGGGGACCATGTCTTAGAATGTGAAGATTCTATTAGATTTGTCTCAATCTATGTCATAACTGCACCACTGAGATGTTAATTAAGGATAGAGCAGGAACATCGTGTTTAAGGGCTGCAGGAAGCTAAGTATTGTATTTGGTTGTGAGTGATATCTACCTATTTTTCTTGTTCTTGTTAAAGTTTTCCTCCAGTTTTTTTATCTCTCAGATGTATGATGTGAGAAATGCATTGCAACTACTGATCATCAATTTGCATGCATATATAGAATGGCTACTTTTCAGCAGCATGGAATTGTTATAATTATACTTATAATTTTTTTCCCCCAATGATAATGAAAATTTTACAGAGCTAACATTGCAATTGGCAATTGAAGCACTTACATGTCCTTCCAAATATTATTAAAAAATCATATCATGGACGTCCCTAACCATTGTAGATAAAACTTTGTGTATATCCAATATTCTGTTAGTCTGATATTGGAGATCTATTTGATGCATCAGTTTTTGGTCTTTTCCCGTACGTGGACCACCCTGTGAGAGATTCCTTCTGAACTGCAACCCAATGCCAGGACACTGGGCTGAACAAAATAATTCTCACAAAGCAAAACTTTCAGTGTATTGAACAGTTAAAAATTGAAAGTGGCACTTGTAGCCATCTGCTAATCATATATCTTCTGAGTAGGCCTTGCTAAATCTTTCAAGAACTATTCTGAGGGTGACTACCAGTAGGTTTACTTCTATTATGGTAGCTGCTAGACAAAGTTCCCTTAAATCTCTGCACCAGTTTAGGACTGTAGCTCACAACTTCTATATGCATTATCAGGGCCATGAAAGAAGCCAATGTGTAAGACAAATTCTCAATTGTACTTAGCCTACAGACAGTCTCGTTGCTTTTTAGGGAATCCTTTCCTCCCATTCTGCAAGAAAGAATAACATGAAAACAAAACATCTAGGCCAGAGCCTTTGGGACTGCCTTGCATCATATAAGACCATAACTAAAGTCAATTACCATACCATTAGTTAATAAAACGATTGCTTAAAGAATGAAATAAAAGATGCATGTGGGGTTGTGAGTTAGGGACCATTAGGTGAAGCAGTGGCCTACTCATCTCTTCTGTCATTCCTGAAACAGTTGTGTGAGATCCTCCTGTTGGCAAAGAAGTCACCAAGCTTTTCACCTTTAAATCTTTGATATTAAGACCAGACAAAAGCCCTCTTCTCAAGATCTGGACCAATGATATATAAATTAGAAATTGTACAAGACCTAGGGCTCAGAATGTTTATCCTTTCGAGTCTACTTTTGAAACTCATGGGATCTCAAACACCACTGCCCACCCTGTTCGTTCCTGTCATCACACTAATATTACAAGGTAGCTTACAAAGTGATAGAATTACTTCCTCCTAGGGCTATACAGACTATGCATTCTTTGTCCTTTAGCTTTTATCTTTAGTGAGCTCTCACATCAAGTACAGCAGCACCATTTGATGAAAAAAGTGAGCTAGCTTCCCTTTAATCGAGCACACTTATGCCCATTTTTCACAATTTTGAAGTGATCTTCTCAATTTTTTTGTCAATGAACATAGTTGACAATTTGCATTCAGATCAGTTCAGCATAATACGATCTTAAAAAAACATTTGGAGCTAAATTACTACAGCAAGCATATTGTCTTAATAACACAATCACATGGTACACTCAAAAGGCAGCCTCTTCTTGAATTTTACCAACCAGTCGGTGCACTGCTGCTGCAATCTCATCCACTGAAGTCAATTGACATTCATCTTCCACCTATAGAGTTCACAAACTTCATTAACTGGCAACAATGGTTGTGGTTAAAGAGGACTTGAGGCTCAACTGTACCTTTAGGCTGAAGGAGTAGAGGACCATTTCATCAATGGTGGTGACATTGAGGTGGAGCGTGGTCAGGTGTAAGTTCTGCAATCCAATCACTATCTTCAGCAGCTGCCTCGGCTGCCGCTGCGAGAGGATCTTCATGTTCGCGTAGCTGTCTACCATGGTCACCTCTATGTCTGCTGCAGATGGCTTGTTCTCCAACAAATGCTCATGCATGTTCTCATTAGCTGCAGGTTTTGTAGGAGGGTTGGATGAATACTGGGGGAAGGTGAAGAAATCGGCAAACGGGGCTGAATCAGATCGTTGCTTGATTCTTTTGTGAGCTTCAAGAAATTGGACTAGCTTTTCAAGCTCCTTGACGAAATTGATTGCCCCTCCAATTATGGATGCTTGATCGCTCTGCATGAAGAATTCAACATGTTCTTAAGCTTGGTTTGCTCAAAAATTGGAATGAACAGTTCAGAAATTTATGGTGGAGCACAGGGCCCCATCAGGTATGTGTAAGGTTAGTCACAGTGAACAGCGAGTGATGATAAGTTAGAACATGAAGCAATATTGTGGAACTGTGTAGGAATTCTGTTCAGAGACAACAAGAATAGATGAGATCTTAGCCTTAAATGCTGATAAATCAAGCACAAAAAGAATATTCAGAGTTTTGTTGGTCCACTGCTGGATGACATTGATAAATCTCTAAAATGACACAAACAACTAGTCTTCTCTCCTGTCAAACCAGTCACTATATGTTTCTGATAAATACACACTAAATTGTAGAGATTTTACTCACAGATTAGTAACATATATATGAACGTATATGGAATGAAATTAAGCACCGAGAGAGAGAGAGAGAGAGAGAGAGAGAGAGAGGCAAACCCTTTGCACATAGGAAGCCGGCATCAGTGATCGGAGCACAGCAAGGTACTCGTTCATCTGTTTTCTCCGGTTGCGCTCCACCGCAATGTGAGTCATCCTCTGGTTCTCCACTTCCTCCTGGTTCTTCTCGATCCTCGACCGCTGCCTCTTTTTCCGGCCCTTAGTTGGGCTGAAAACGAGTGCGTCGATGGTGGCGGCAGCCTCCGGCGATGAGGAATTCTCGAAAACTTGCACCACGGTGGAGCAAGAGGCGTCCAAAGTCGCATTTTGTTCTAGTCCCCTGCTTCCTTGACTACCAGCACAATCAATTGCATTACATTCAAGTGGAACCACCCCATTTTTATCAGCCTCTTGCTCTCCATCGCCAAAGTCATAGCCCCAGAACTCCCCTCCATTGCTGAACAACTCTCTCATGCTGTAACCAAAGAGGTCCTGTGGAAACACTACAGCTTCCAGCGCCATTTTACTGCAAGTAGAGGACTAGGGAAGAAGACTCAAGACTCAACCAGAAAAAAGAACCCAAAAGAGGTTTTCTTACATAGGGAGATGATGCTGGGAGGGGAAGGAGTAGCTGACGAGAGGAGGTTTTAAAGGCCTCAGTGAACGAGAACAGAACAAGGTTGCCACGTGAGGTCAGGAAAGGAAGCAAAAGGAAGCAGCAAGTAACAAGGTGGACATGGCAGTTAGGCTAACTCGACTGTGTTAGTGCAATTGAAATCTATCATTAATAGTAAAAAAGAACTGCAAAGGAATGGGAGAAAGATGCTTCTGTTGTGATCAGACTCTAATAGCTTGATGTGATCTGAGTCAGGGCCCAGAGATCAGAAGAGAAAGGGTGGGGAAAAAGAGATTTCAATCAGAGTCAGAATCTCTACTTGCCTACAGCCTTGGGACTGAGGCCAGAGAACATGGTGTTGAGTGCAATGGAGGAGTAGGCCATGTGTCCAACACGATGATGAAATACAAACATAAATCGTACGGAGAGAGACATGAGCTAAAGAACGTAGTCTATGATATATATTTTTTTAAAAAACGTCTCAGATACCATATGATCGATAAAATTATAGTATATAATGTAAAAATAGTAATATGATATACAAGAACCCTGAGGAACCCTCTCAGTTTCTTACAGGAATCATCACTGACACGAAACAGCTTCTTCAGCATTTGAAATCATAATATTGTTCTTCCAGAATTCGAGTTTCAGCCTCATTGATCAATTCCTTTTAACTTTCATGCATATGCACATCTTTGTCTTGTGTCCTTGTTTTTCAGAGAAAGTACTGCAGTGAGCCAAGGTCACTGTCCGCATAGATGAATGCTTGGATTCATTTGGCGACATCAGTCCTGCTGGTGAAATTATTCAGCATGCATCGATGCGTACAAACAAGCGTTCAGTTGACAGACATGACTGAGTACCACTGTGAAAATTGAACTTTTTCTATCGAAAGGAGCAAAGAAATAGTCAATCTTGGAGGCCAGCATCCCTGTCCACTGTAGCAAGTTGATGTTCTTATTTCGAGTCGCTGGCTTGTGTTCATCCTCAAGCGTGTGTTTACGGAGATCACCTTCATTCTTTAAGCGATATGGAAGATCCGAAATCAGAGTAAAGAAACTGAACCTGGGCAACAAAAAATACTCGCCGAGTCAGGCAAGTACAAAAGGTGCGTTTATTCTAATCCCAACTTTTACGCTAATCATGAAGATGATCATTTGTTTATATCAATTCCTTCCGACAAGATTCCCATCATCACGTAGCGGCCCTCAGATCGCACAGTAGTTGAGGTGAAGCTGGCAATCATTCAAAGTTTGGTTGCTCAGGCCAAACGTCTCCATTAGTAACTATACAGCAATTCCAGAGCTAGTTGATGTGACAGCATTTCGTTATTTTTTTTAAAACCAGTGGCAATCTGTGGAATGTGACACAGATTGTGGGGCAAGAATGTGGGTAGTAGTCCATGTCACTAGAGAGACTTATATATCCATGCATCAACTATATATATCATTTTGCTTTTGCATCTGAAATTAAAAGTTAATAAGGTTGAGTGAACGTGATCAGAAATGACATTTTTTGAATAGTTTATAGTGATTGTTATTCTGAAGAAAAGATACAAAATGAGATTGAATTAGTTAGACTTTGAGTTGCATTTTCTTGAGTTATGATATTGCTTCATGTAGAAGTTATCCCAAAATACAAGGAATGCAATAAGACCTTCAAGAAACTTCAAGGATATTATGAGAGACAGAGAGGAAATATTGCTTTTTAAGAAAGTTGACAAAAATTGTGAGATTAAAAGAGAGTCGTTGAATTTCACATGATATCTCAAACTATTTTGTAATTCCAATTAGCAGTTATAAAAACTTTCATAAATTTCGTATTTTTTAATGTGTGACTAGTATTATATATATTAGTAAATTATATAACAACAACATGTGTTTCCAGAAAGGTGGATAAAAGTTGTAAAACAAAAGGTGAATGAAAGTTGAGAAGTTCCTTCTGCTGGAGTTCTGAAACTTTGAGAATATTTAGTGCTTCAGTGGTGAGTAATGGGTTAACATGTTACTTAAGTATTTCTTAAAAGGGTAGGAAGAAAGTTTTTTTGTCCAATTTAACACATCAAACTTGATAATGAGACATGCTTGAAAAAATTTAAGCAAATATCGGAATATAAATTGATAATGTCTAGTTTAAGACAAATTGGACGACTATGCCTTTAGTTAATTAGCATCAAGGATTTTACTAATTGGTTCAATCGTTTAGGGCAAATTGGATAATGCTGAGGGATACATGCATGATACAAAAGCCAAAATAACATGACTTTCTTCTTAGTCAATTCTGATTGGGTGGGAGCGATTGTGGAAGTAATCTTAGCTTCTAGTAAAAATGGTAGTTGAAATATAAAGATTTTAGCCAAAAATTAGGAAGAAAATCCGGAATTTTAGACGCACCAATAAAAAAAATCCATGTCATAATTGTGTTCGTGGACTTCTTTGACCATTGTCAACTGGATATCAAACACTAACCCATAGTCATTCTTGGAACTAGCAAACGGATCAATTTATGATAAAACAAATTAATTCATTAAAAATTCATCAATATGATAGAATAGAACAGACCGACCCACTAATTTAGCTGATTGAGAAATCTCCAACTCAACTTAATTCAAGACGAATTGCGGATTAAACGGACTAACTAACCCACGGACATATAAAAAATAAAATAATATTAACAATTTTAAATTTGTATTATAGTTTAAATTGATCAAATTGAAATTGTTAAATTTGAATTCTAATTTAGACGAATTAAATTGACTAATTTATTGAATTTTTTATTTTAATTTTAAAATTTAATATAAATAAATAAATTTTTTCAATCTACGGATCATTCAAATCTGTCACAGAGCAACCCACACATATCGCGGATCTAGACGGGTCAATCTATCTAAACTCAGTTTAAAATAAATTAATAAAATTTTAATTTAATTTATTTAAATTATTGGATAGGATGGATCACTTCGGTGGATCCCACTTAAATTGACGGCTATGCTTGGAACCGTCCATTTTGAGTGATCTGGAAATCTCCTCCGTCCATATTCTCCTCCGGATTACGGACACCGTGTCGCCTCAAGTATCTCCGTCCCCAACTAGCGCGCATCTCGCACGTGCCGACGCCCATCGAGACAGTCCATTTCAGTCCCTCTTCCTCGGAGGGATTCCGGCTCTCTCCTTCCACTCTGATGGCTTCCATCTCCGGCGTCTGCTCCCCTTCCTACGCCCTTCGTCTCCGTCGGTCCCTCCCCGTCTTAACCTCTGGCCATGTCCGCCACGTCCGGCCGTTCCGCTCCGTCGCAGATCTCCATCGCTCCTCCTCTACCTCATCTTCCTCCTCCTCCTCCTCCGCCCATCTCCCCGTGGAGAAGGAAGAGAATGAATCCGTCGAGAAAGATCCAATTAAGCTCTGGAACCGTTATGTCGACTGGCTCTACCAGCACAAGGAGCTCGGCCTCTTCCTCGACGTGAGCCGGATTGGGTTCAACGACAAGTTCTTAGACCTGATGGAGCCCCGGATTCAGAAAGCATTCGTGGCAATGGAGGATCTCGAGAAGGGGGCCATCGCCAACCCCGATGAGGGCCGCATGGTTGGCCATTACTGGTTGCGGAAGTCGAAGCTCGCACCCAATTCGTTCTTGAGGCTTCGGATAGAGAACACGCTCGATGCTATCTGCAAGTTTGCCGATGACGTTATCAGTGCAAAGGTACTTTTTTTGTTACTCAAATGTTTAGCTCGCTTTACTTTTATGTTTACCTAGCGCGTCTGCTCGAACGTTTTGTTCGATAGCTAGCGCATTATTAGTATCGTCAGCATTGATCAAAATTAAGATTCAGCCTTTGGAGCAAAATTATCTGTTTGATACTTTTATTGCTCTAACCTACCTCCTGAAATGAAATTTATATACTCGTTGGATAACCAAATTGCACCCACTCAACTCCACAAATGGAAAAACAAAGTATTTATTTTCTTCGTAAGTCCCCACTAAGGAATCTAATTTTCAGTTCAATGAATAATGGGTCACAATTTTTTGTTTGGTGATTACATTAAGATGATTCGGTTTGGTCCAAGAAGTCCAACAACAGTTCCAATTCACCTTGAATTCCTATTGAAAAAGTAATCAAAATGGGGGGTGGAGGAGGGAGACGGGTACTTGTTCAAGCTGAAGACCACTTGGGTGAATGGAGCTCCCTGTAATCTCCATTCTTAGTTGGAGAATGAATTCTATTCCATGTTACAGCCTAAGAGACAACCCAATCCAACTAAAAAATGTCAAGACATTTAGGTGAGAGCTCTCTTGGTAACTAAGTATGTTTTATGAACTGTCAATTGGAGATGTGGTACTAAATGATGGACTGTGTCAGCTCCTCTCATATCCTACTTTTTAACATGCCCCCTCAAATCTAATATCATTTTTAGAGATGAAATCTAGTTCTGATACCATATTAATCTCCCAATTTGACCCAAAATACCAAAAGAAATTTAGGTGGAATGTCTCTTAGTATCTAGGTATATTTTTAAGAACCCTCTTTTTAAAATGTTGGACTAAGTGGTGGAGTTTTATCCTCTCTTCTCACACTCTCATGTGTCCATCTAAAATCAGTCATCGGATTCTAGTACATCATATAGGGACGTAATTTTTTTAGTGAGGCCAATTGACCTCATTGAATGAATCCCACTATCCCAGTCTATCTTAATATTGCAATCAGTTCAAGATGACAATAATTAATCGATCAAACATTAATCTTAAAGTTAACTCAATTGTGAAATGGTTAATTGATCAAACATTAATCTTAAAATTAACTTAATTGTGAAATAGTTAATAGATCAAAATTGTGCTAAGGCAGAAAAGCCATGACCCCAATGATTCCCTTTGGACTAGTACCTTTACAACTACTAATTTTGCAAATTCTACAAGGAAAAACTAACAATCATTTTGTATCAACTGTTTTTATTTTATATTTTCATATTTTATACCTTTTAATGTTTAGACATCTAAAGTTGTGTTACTACCATTCAAAATATCTTTGGTTCCAAAGTATTTAATGAATTCAATCCTATAAATATCTTTTTTGCTTTTGACTTTTAATTGATGCTATTGAAAACAGATTAAATCTCCATCATCTCCAGCTGGCCGCTTTACCCAAGTGCTCTCTATAGGAATTGGGGGTTCAGCATTAGGCCCTCAATTTGTTGCAGAGGCATTGGCTCCTGACAATCCTCCTCTGAAAGTAAGCCTCCTATTACTCCACATTTTTATCATCATCTTGTGTATACAATCCTCTTCTGAAGGCAGGCCTCCTGTCATTCCTTATATTTTTCTTCATAATCTTGTGCAATCAAAATCAAAATCATGCATTGTGCTCTACAACAAGTATCTTTGATAGGTTCATTTTCCTCAATGCTACATTTGTATATGATAATTTCCTGCACTTCATTCAGTTTTTCATTTGTTTTGCTCTTAAGCAGGGTTTAAGTTGTACGACTTGTACTCGCTGTGCAGATCTGATCCATATGATCCTGTCAAAAAAAGGGATAGTCTATAATGATGTTTTACCAGATTTTGCTAGATAATTTATGAGATGGAACTGGAGTGGTGTCATTTTGTATGACTAGTATACTTACCTATACTGTCAATAAGGTCTGCATCCCAAACTTGTTTGCAGGTGATATTATGTAAATTCCCTATATTAGGGCAGTGTGGAAATTTGATAATCAGTTATGCACTGAAATTATGGTAGTTTTTATTTTATCATGTATTAGTTTAATATATGCTTATAGTTGTATCAAAAAATCTAATTGGAAGGATGAGTGTGTCTTACAATGAACTAGAGATTTAATTTAGTAGATTTAGTGATCCTTTGAGCAAGAACTTTGTTGTTGAGAGCTAGAATAACCTTCTTCTTTTATGTTGCAAATTGGCATAACCTATCAATGGATCCGCTTTGTTTGCTGAACTCATTGCTGTTGCTTGTAGAAATCTAGTAGGCTTTCACAAAAGAATACAAGATTTGATTCTTGAAAATACCTGCATTTAAGTTGGTCATGAAGAGGATCTATGTTTCAAACTTGCTTTATGAGGGAGTTGATGCTCTTTCTTTGTTTTTATTGGCACATGCATTTAACTACACACTTTTTTGCTACCAACATGTTAGGCTTGAATTGGTAATTTCTATAGCTACTCTATTTTTTGTACATAAAATGACAGATATATCATATAGTTAGTACTTTGTGTGTTTTTTTGTATATAATATAAATAACTTAATGAGACTAAACTTTGAATATCTTATACCAATTCTGGTGCTCTTCAACTACTTGTGGGTACCATATTTGCCTGTCATTGATTTTTTGTTATTATATTGTTTCCTCAAGTTTTACTTTCTTTTTTCCATGCGCATCATACTGGCCTTTTTTACACTGCCCACAAATAACTTACATAGTGTGTTTTTTTAAAGTTTGGTTTATGCTTCCTAATTAGTTTCTCAAACTTTCCTGCTAAATATGCGATTCTCTTTTTTCTCATGTTTAATATTTGAAAGTTTTACTTCCTTTTTTCCATGGGCGTTATACTGGCCCTTTTTATATAGCACAGAAATAACTTACTTTTTTAGTTAGGTTCATGATTCCTAGTCAGTTTCTCAAAATTTCCTGCTAAATATGTTAATCTCTTTTTCTCATGTTTAAGATTTGAAAGTGTTGACGAATTATAAGAATTCCATGTCTTATTTCTCTGATTTTCCCTTATTTGCCAGATAAGATTTATTGATAATACAGACCCAGCTGGAATTGATCATCAAATTGCACAGCTGGGGCCTGAGCTTGCATCAACACTTGTAATTGTAATCTCAAAGGTCAGTTTAGTAATACCAGTAAACTATATGTGATTCTTTTGTTTTTTTGTCCTTTACTAATCGGTGTTTTACAACATAAACTCAAAATATCAAAATGCGCAGAGTGGAGGCACCCCTGAAACACGAAATGGGTTGTTGGAAGTGCAAAAGGCCTTTCGAGAAGCTGGGCTAGAATTTTCCAAACAGGTATTATCTAAAGTTCTTGCACTCATGTTGACAGAAGATTGTCAGTATTCTTACCTGCATCATTATAGATGTTTGTTATCAATATGTTTTGATTAGAATTTTCTGAACATTAACTATCATTAACATTTTTGAGACAATACTTAATGTGAAGGGATTATTGTTTATCTTTTTCCTTTTCTAAGTGATTAACTGTTATTTCACAAGGGAAATTATTTAATTATCTTATTGCTGGCACCTGGATGAGATTTTTTTGAATTTTGCCATAAATTTTGAATGATGCAGGTTAATTATGCTCAAATATACTTTGTCTGAACTCTGCAGTTTATAAGTGCTTAGCAGCGTGTTAATTGGCTGCTACTCTTAGGGATGCTTTTTAATAAGTTGTGGGTGATTCTTTCCAAACTCTAGTGATATTTCAAAATTGTATGCATTTGCAGGGAGTTGCAATTACTCAGGAAAACTCCTTATTGGACAATACAGCTAGGATTGAAGGGTGGTTAGCGAGATTTCCTATGTTTGACTGGGTTGGTGGTAGAACCTCAGAAATGTCTGCTGTTGGTTTGCTCCCTGCTGCTCTTCAAGTATTTATCTACCATTTGATTCCTTTTCTGCCAATTACGAAAGGTTAAACTCACCATCGCTGCAATTCAGGGGATTGACATCAAAGAAATGCTTGTTGGTGCATCATTGATGGATGAAGCAACTCGCATAAGAGTGGTATATTACATCTTACATTGGCTAGAAGTTATCTGTTAATTTATTTTATAATCAGTATTATCATTTTAGTTGCTGTTGTCAGCTATTTATCTTAAACTGTTTCATCCAGATCAAGGATAATCCAGCAGCATTACTTGCTTTATGTTGGTATTGGGCTTCTGATGGCGTTGGATCAAAGGTTTCATAGTTGAACTACATTTATATACGCAATAGTCTGAAATTGTTGTTTTTACCTAATCTACTTTTATCATCTTCTAATGACAGGATATGGTTGTACTTCCTTACAAGGATAGTTTATTGCTCTTTAGTAGGTATCTGCAGCAGTTGGTCATGGAATCCCTTGGAAAGGAATTTGATCTAGATGGAAACCGGGTTTGTAGCATTAGCTGTTAATGGACTCTTTATGTCTACATCATGGTCTGGATACATCTGGAAACCCAATTAAATGTTACATACGGTTTCATTAAATTTATAGCAAGACAATGTGGCATCATTTCAGTAGTTGACACAGTATCATACATGCGCTGTTTGAGCAAATCAAAATCACTTAAAACATAAACACATAACTTTGCTTACATTTTCAAGACAAGTCAGTATAACAAATTATGCAAACTTGCACCTCCACCAAACAAGTAGTGTGGTTAGTTAATACAATGAAACAAAATGGTAGGCAAATAGTAAGGGGGCTGAGAGTTTTTTTTGAGACAAGTCATTAGTAAGAAGTGGGTGTAGCAACATGCTTATGATGATATGACCATAAGAATTGTGTATGTTGTCACTGTATTCACAAAAAAGTGTCATTTATTTCATGGTGGATCTGCGAGTCCTACTTGGTGCATCTACAATTCCAAATTACATGAAGTCCCTTTTTAGTTGCTTAGAAATACAAACCTAATTGTTCAGTCAAACTGCTGTGATTTCTTGACAGACTTTAGGGCATGTTGTTCATCCATACTGGCCAGGGGTGGATAATAAGGGGTCGCCAGTTGGGCCGCCAGTTGGGCCGCCCAAGGGGCCGAGGGGCCGGGTCGTTACAATGTTTCTCATCCATAAATAATTTTGGGCACATATAATGCATAGTGATTACCATACATTAAAATAATTTTGGGCACATATAATGCATAGTGATTACCATACATTAATTATTTCAGCATCTTTCTGCTTCTGAGTTTATCATGAATCTGAACTGTTAGTTTCTTGTTTTCTTTTCTATTTAGGGTGCATAAGCCATTATATTTTCACTAGATCTTATCTTTGCACACTTGGTGCCTTATATGTTATTTCATTTCAGGATTACTTTTTTCTATTATTGGTAGATAAGCCAATCCCGAGTGATTATTAATGTTACTTCTTATCACACTAAAATATTTAGTTTGTCTTCTATGCTTGTAATGTGTCCTAAAATAGTTGGAACTAATAATCGTAGAGTTTATAGGTTTCTAATGGGTCTCTTTCAGGTCAATCAAGGACTTTCAGTGTATGGTAACAAAGGAAGCACGGACCAACATGCGTGAGTTTTTTTACTGCTGGTTGTTTGTCATTCTACCTGATAGCAAGTAGCATGTTCTCTGATTCAATGTCATCTTGCTATGAGCAGGTACATACAACAGCTGAGAGAAGGGGTACACAACTTCTTTGTTACTTTCATCGAGGTATTACGTGATAGGCCACCTGGTCATGATTGGGAGCTGGAACCAGGGGTTACATGCGGCGACTATTTGTTTGGAATGTTGCAGGTGGATATTAAATTTTCTGTGATGCGTCATACAATGAAATACCACTGGTTGGTGTAACTTTAATTTTTTCCGTGATTTTGTTGACTAGTGATAGTTTAAATATGCTAAATTAGCCAAGTCTATACCATTTTCTTTAAATTGAAATAATAGGCTGATGTAAAAAATTGCATTGCCCTTAATGGAATATTCACATCAAGTTACTGGTGGTAGCTTCAGTCACCTCCATTGGTAGATATTCCGATGTCATCAAACTATCATAACTCGTTTCATTTTATTCCTCCTCTTGTTTGAAAGTGTTTTTTTGGTTAATACCTTGAATAAGTTGTATATGCTTAATGTCTATCATCTTTCTCATATGCTAACGGAGGGTTTATGTCTGCACAGGGTACGCGGTCAGCACTATATGCAAATGACCGTGAATCAATCACAGTGACAGTGCAAGAAGTGACACCTAGAAGTGTAGGAGCACTAATTGCACTCTATGAGCGTGCTGTTGGAATTTATGCACATTTGGTCAATATCAATGCGTATCATCAACCTGGTATGATTACATGTCTTCACATTTGATGTGGTCGTTATCTTAATTCATTAACAACGTCAATATTTGCTGCATTTGTCTGTGGTTGCAGGCGTGGAAGCTGGGAAGAAGGCTGCTGGTGAAGTATTAGCTCTGCAGAAGAGGATCTTGACTGTTTTGAACGAGGCCAGGTAAATTATTTTTTCTTATAAGCTTCTCCTTGGAATTCAATGGACTGTCCATCTGACATCTAGTAAAGATGTCCAGATTCAATATCATATAAAAAAAAAGGAAGTTTTCACATTATGTTGTCTCTTGGATGATGAAGCACGTATGCCAATGTATAGCTTAGTATTCTACTGTTATAAAATGTTCTTTGCTGATCAAATGCTGGAAAAACAGACATGTTTGGATTTGGTGTTAACAATGCCATCAAGCTGTGTGAATCCCAACTATCTGGGGATTAGGGTTTGGATCATAAAGAGCATTGAACCTAATTTGGGTAAATATTACTCACTTGCAAGATTTAAACATGGTTTCCAGTTTTGATAGAATATTAAATTTAATGGTTGTCATCTTATCCCAAAACTTCAAGATGTTAGCAAAGAGACTCATATATATACATTTATATTTTTTATTAAACAGCATATGTAAATGTCCGTTTATTGAAAGTTAAAACAAAATTGCTGGCTTGAATTGGCCCAAGTACTATTTAACTATATCATAATAGGAAGTACTGAGCAACTAGGTGGATCTTGTTGTACCATTTGGCTTGTTAAGTTACTATACCTAGCAATACACACACACACACACACACACAAGTATTGCACTCCCAAACAAAGCAGCAATAAAATTTGTCCCTAGTTTTGCTTAATTGTTTAATTTACAAATACTGGGATTTCTCTTCAGCTGCAAACAACCTGTGGAACCACTTTCACTGGAGGAAATTGCAGAACGATGCCATGTCCCCGAGCAGGTAATTTTTTGGACAACTGAATGAATAAATACACTTGGTGTCATTTCAAAGGTTAAGAAAAAAAAAGGAATTGTGAAATTGTCTACACGTGGTCCATACATGCTCAGCCTTGTTTCAGAAGTTAAGAACAAAACTCATTAGACAAAAAATCTGCCCATTAATTGCATGTTCTTTTTCTAATAGTGATGGCTAATGCTACTCTCGTGCAAATGCAAGATCCTCCTGACTAATATAGCTAATAGTTATGAATAATATAGTTTCTCTCTAGTTATTAATATAAAATCCTTTTGTTTGAAGATTGAAGTTTTGCCTATTTAGTATTTCATTTGAATAACTTGTCGAGAGTATGAAAGATACACATTTTTTGTTTCATGCATTGTTTCTGTTAGGTCTATCCCTTTATGAAGATATCCAAAATTTTCCACATTGGTTCACTCCTAATAGCACTTCCATCTTTCATATATCAACTGCTAGAAAAGTTGTGCATACAGAAGCTGCGAGAAACTAGTATGAAGTCTGGAACCAAAAAACTTGTGATTATCGATTGATATTGGTATTAATGAAAGGCATTCAGATGAGCATGTAGGCTCTAAAGCTAGGCCAGATGCCACCACAGAGCTATCTTATTATAAGAGCTACTTAAACTGAACTTTGCCTAGGCAAACGCCGCATAAGAAGCCCTAGTTGAACGGTTGATAAACTAGATGCTCGCCTTCGAGGAAAAAATTTTCAAGTACTGCTGGAAGTTGGTGTCAAATTCGTGTTTTGTTGGCTAACCTATGACAGCATAGCCAGTGCAATTACAACTAATTTCAACTATCTTTTTCTTCAAATTTTCATTTCTGGCGCAGATAGAAATGATCTACAAGATAATCACACATATGGCTGCAAATGATAGAGCATTGATCGCTGAAGGCAGTTGTGGCTCGCCACGAAGCATCAAGGTTTACCTCAGCGAATGTAATATAGATGATTTGCTTGCTTAATTGAATTTTTTTTTTTGTGTTATACTTCAACAACTAGATATGTGAACTCATAGGTTGGTAGCCACATTGTAATGTGGATGGTTTACAAGTGAATTTGTTACTAATAATTACCGAAGCCTGTTGGTTCCACACATTTTTTTTCATGCTATTCTCTTTTCATTTTGAATAAGAAAAGCATTTTGAAGTTCAAGAAATAATGAGCATGGACTATTTTCATTTTAAACAAAGAAAGATTGTTATAATAGATCATATGATTAGTATGTTTTGTATGCTCTATTGAAGTTTAAAAAAAAAAAAACACAAATCCTACTAATGAGCCACATCTCCTAACATATGTCACACCCTACCCTGAAGAGGTTCATCTGCAAAATGACACACTCCCAAATGTGCATAAGCTATAGCTCAGAGCAAAGAGGATATCAAACAAACTAGAGATCTAGCACTTAACTTAATAGACAATTTTAAAATAGAGATAACAAAAAAAGTGAGTATAAATATTCCTTATTGTTCTGAGGAATATATATAATTACTTGAAAATAGTAGTTATTATTATTATTATTTTATTTTGGTTCAGTAGCAGTGTTTTTCAATCCATTCATTGTTTGGTATTCCCTTTAGCTTTTAGAACATTATACTAAATGAGATATTCATGGATTTTCTAGTGTCCATGTTTAAAACTAAACTACGCTTAAATCTATAAAAAAAAATTAGCAGAAGAAAACTAAAAACATTTTGGAATCGTTTTCAGCTATGACTCAAATATTTGGCCAATATATAATATTGCAACTTTCAACAATTCATGATAAAAGTATACAGCTGTATATATTGTCTGAAATTTACTTTCTTTTTTTACTTTTGAGAGCGTTGACAAGAGCATGACAAATTTTCCAAAAAGCTAAAAAAAAAAAATCACTTGATCTGTTTATGAATGCTTTAAAATGTCAACGAATATTTTTGAATTGTCAACACCAAATTATAATATCTACTAGTGGTTTTAAGTACTTTTCACTTAATCTACCCTGAATTGAAATCAATTTGAAATTGTTCGCTTAATTTGAAAACAAGAACTGGAATAATCAATGCTTGGTGCATGATTTTTGACTATTCGCAAATTGTTGGTGAGTGGGATTTCCTTGAAAAGTCATAGATTTTAACTTTTTGACTTTGGTTTTTGTAGTAGGAAGTCGTTTTGACTTTTGTTATCTTTCTGTCTCGATGAATGGATTTTCTCAAGTTACACTGATCAATGTGCATGATTCATTCAGATCAAAACTTGCTAATAGTATGAACATGGTAAACGTGCAAGTGAATTTCGTAAATAAAGCGTTAAAACCAAGTTTGGAGATCTAAACCAGGTTTCGCAACGTAAAATATCATTCAAGTTTAATGCTGAAACCAAAACCTATAACAAAATCGTATTTTTCGCATGTATTAATGCTTAATTGCTTTATTTCTATCGCCATCATCTCGTGGAAGCAGTGGAATTTAGTAGTAGAAGCAATGGTGGGCTGTCGGCGGCGGAGCAAGAATCAGAAGTCCTTCAGCAGCTTGCGCACCTGCTCAAGCGTGACGAAGAGGACGACGGTGAAGGGGCCCTGCCGGGACACGGTGGGAACGAAGCCCTTGTAGAGCGCCATCGGTCCCTCCGCTCTCACCGTCTTTAGGGCGCAGTCCACCGCCCCGGTGTACGGAGGCGGCGCCCCGTTCCCCACCTTCATGTTCATCACCCTCGTCTTGACCACGTCCACCGGGTTCGACGCCGCTGCCGCCACTAGCCCGGCCGTGAAGCTCGCCGCCACGTGAGTGCCCAGCCCGTCCGAGCCCGGCCCGCGCCGCCGCAGGATCGCTTCCTTCGCCTGGTCGTATGTAGCCAGCTGCGACGCCGTCACGATCATCGCACGGTTCACCGTCAGTGACGACCCGCGCCACAGGCTGCCGACGCCCTCCTGCCTGGCCATCCGCCCGATGGCGTCGAGTACGCTCCGGTAGTTGCGCCGCTCCGCCGGGGGAAGCCGCCCGTCGGCCTGCATCCTGACCATGGCCAAGTCGGCGGGGTTGCCGACCGCGGCGCCGATGCCGCCGGCGATAAGGCCTGCCGCGATCTTGCGGTGGAGCGGGAGTGAACCGCCGTCGGCGGACGCGGACCATCGCTTCTTGAGCATCTCGTAAAGGCCCATCCGGGTGGTCGAGTAGAGGGTCTGGCGGAGGACGGTGGCGGAGACCCCAGAAAAGAGTCCGGAGGGCCCCTCAGCGCGGAGGATCTGCGCGCCGACCGCGATGGGGCCGGGGCGGGGCGGCGGTTGCAGAGTCAGGTGGGGGTGGGGGAGAGCGGCGGCCACTTGGGGAGTGCCGTGGAGGGCGATGGCGGGGCGGAGGCCAGAGACGGCGGGGCTGAGGGTCTCGCCCTGGAGCTGCATGCGGACCTTGATAAGGTCGAGCGGGTGGGTGGAGCAGCCAGCCACAATCGAGGCGATGCCCCCTTCCACAAATCCTTTCGCTCCCATCTCTCAATAACAAAGGGTAGATCAAGATCGCTTCTTTAGGTCAAATTGGCGAACAAAATCCTAAATTTCTGCAGAAAAACTGGGAAAGAAGCCTCCTTTCGAACGATCCGCGAGAGAGAATTCGAAAAGAGATAGAAGAAGAACTATAACCAGTTGGAATTGGAGTTCATCTCGCTGGAAACCAGGAGATGGGAGTGGTGGGCGAAGGCTATGGAAGAAGAGTGCGGGACGCTGGGCCGCTGAGACATATGATGCTTGTGAGGTACGAGTTGAGAAGAGGCGACGAGCGCAATTTATAGCACAGAACGAGGAGAGAAAGAGAGAGAGACGAAAGACACAGAGAAGACTACGAAGGGGAGGCCGATTCAGGGGAGGGTTCCACTTGCGAATTCCGAACGTTTCGTATCTCTTTTCGTTTCGCAACCATATTTTGCTTTTGACGCGGAAATATTTTCTTATGCTGAATGTCTCCTGATTACATCTGACGGTTGGAGTTTCGTTCCCGTCTTCGACTTCGTCCGTCCGTTTGAACCGGTCGCGTGACCCATCCGCGGACTCTGAGGGCGCACAATCTTCACGCGTGATTCGGTGCTTCCCCTATTGCAACAACGATTGTGGAGATTTCATTGTGCCCGTTGGTTTCTTACATCAATGATCAGTGATCTATAAAATTTATCGTGCAGTCGATATCTTATTCGTCGCAGAGGCGAAATGGTGGATGCATCTTTCTATATTCGATCCCGCTGATCGTGCAGTCGATGCTGTGGCTCCGCCAGAAAAACATGTGCCTTCCGCGTTGTTCTCGAATGCTCCCACCTACTTCATTCAGCGCCCTGTCCTGCATTGGCTGAATACTTGGGTCCCGCAACGGCACAGAAAATTCTGCTATACGAAGATTGGGTTTAGAGATACTGCGTACGAGTATCAAATTATACTTTTCGATAACTTTTGACAGCTGCCTATTAGCAAAACAAATCCAATTTTATATTTACCAAAGGTCATTTATTTCCAAAAATATTACCCTTCTACTTAAAAAATATAAAATAATAAAAAACCTATTGACAGTTGCGATTGGTGGGACCAGCCGCGGCTGCCAGTAGCAGCCAAGCCGGCCGCGGCCTCTAGTCTTAAATCGTGGCAAAAAATCACAATCAGCCTCTTGTCCATAAAATTATATATATATATATATGAAAAATAAATAAACCGTGATGAAATATTATTAAAAGCTGATTGAAATTTTTAAAATATTATTAAAAGTTGACTGACCTTTTGATAAATTGTCGTTTTAAAAATAAAATTGCATATTAAAATGATTCACAATTGCTTCTAGCTCATGCAACGCCAACGAAGCCTTTAATAGAATTACGGACGGAATTAATCGATTAGGTTAGACGCATCTCTCAGCATGATATACGTGTCGACTGACGAGAGCCTGTGCGTGTGTTACTCCTTTTCTGAAGCAGAACCAAGCTGAAATTCATTCGATTCCAGCGAGACTTTGTTTCCATTGCATATCGAATATTGTATTGGATGGTATTGTTAGACACCGGATTTTTAGAATTGTAGAGATTTCCTTTTTGTTAATGGGGAATCCAATTAAATCTTTTTCCAGTTGGCACTGGAAGGTTGTAATAGGACGAATCCTGCATCAATAACACATTTGGAATCTAATAAAATGCATATCAAAAAGACTAAAGATTAGGCGGAGCTGATTATCAGTAAATATATATATATATATATATATATTTAAAATGCATTCTGCCTAATCGAATTATCTATGCAATCCAACGTTTTTGGGCTCGGATGCAGATCGGGCCGACTGAAAAAACAACCAGTGGTTGGTAAATCGCGGCTCTGCGTGGATCAGGTTCGATGGAGATCTACTTTGCCTGCCTGCCTGCTGAGCAAAAGAATGCACGCACGCACGCCAACGCTTCCTCGTGTGCACGCGCAACAGCCCGGACACCATCATGCAATCACATGATTATTATTTCTCCCATTGGCCATTGCCACGTACGCCTTCTGTCCATCGACTGAGATCATTCTGCTTATCTAGCCATCTCTACGTTACCCCACCTGAACAGTGAACAGTTTGGCTGGATCACCTTTTATGAATTATATGGGAAAACAAAGAAGGTTTCACGTTGGGGACTGGAAAAGCTGACGCGAAGGTGGGTCATATATATTGTGCAATTAGGAATCGATCGGCGCAGGTGTCGAGTCCTTTCCGTGTGGCTTGGGTCGATTTATGTCCCTCGCTTAATTGTATTGTACCAGCCTACCAGGTTACCTTGTCCACTCACATTAAATCAGGCCCTGAGTTTGTTGGGATCCAATGAAGACTTGCCCCCAGTTATGACATCGAGATGGACGCATCATGCGGGCACGAGTACGTGTGGAGCCTTGCAAATTACATGTGCATGATTAATTAGAAGTTTAGAACATGTTTAGGTTAGTATTAATTGGCTTCGTTCAGGAATTTGTTGGTATAAAAACTCATGAGAGGATCACCCATCACCCATATCAAGACAAGTATCCTACCTCTGTTTTGAATTTCTTCTCATGGCATGGCATGATGCATGGCAAACTCTTTTGAAGTGATCATGTATAGCCGTAGTGACTACCTCTTAATTACATCTCATAGTCGCTATAATAAATACATTTCCTTCATCCTTAATCAAAGTCTTCTCCTTTCAAACAACATATATACGTAGTTGTTTTCTTTAGCATTTTGTATAGCCTATGTTAAGAGTGCGATGTGGGGCGGAATCCTGTTGCCCACACGTGGTACATGTGGTCAAAAGTTATACTGATCTGTCAATCAAAATCAAGGTGGGTCAAACATAACCCATAGGGAATCGGACGGCCAGTCCAGATAAGATTCAAGTCTGATCGAACTTACTCGGTGCACTCATCTCAAGAAATAAAATTTGTCTGAAGATAAGACAACAATTAAGATTCAGTCTCAATCGACGATATTATCCCTGTCTCGACCTTGATAGCTGAGATCATGACTCAAACTTGGATTTCAGCATCATCGTTGTCTTGGTTGCAAGACACTGATCTCACCTCTAACTCGGCTACAGTCACCGAGCTTAGATATCGATATCATCTCCAACTCGACGACTATAAATGCTGACCTCATCTTCGACTCCACCTTTGACTAAGCCACCATCACTGACCTCATCTCCAATTCGGCTATAGATGTCAACCTCATTTCCAACTCAGTTACCACGACTTGGTCACAATCGTCAACCTCATATCGGACTCAACCTCAGTCATCGACATCGTTGTCTCCATCACAATTGTTGACTTTGTCTATCCTCGAGTTTAGTCAACGTCAATCTCATTTTCTTATCCATCCTCATATTGGACCTACACTCTACAAGGCCTACTGAAAGTATGTGAGCAGCGCATGGATAAGAAAGCAGCATAACCGTCTCATTAATGAAGTTGTTCTTTTTGAAAGGTGTGAATAACAACTGCGAACATGTGACATCGTGTAAATGGTAAAGCAGTTATGTAGTTAGTAGAACTGGTCTCCTAGATACCCTCCATTAAACACGTGGCGCTTGGTGAATGAGGAGGTCACTAATAATTGTCGGATCTGATCCTCTCACTGGCTTATACAAGGATGATGAAGGAAAATGTAACATTGGATATGGAGATGCTCTTCTATTAACTATATAAATTCCTAGAGAAAGTAAAAGAAATTAAAGGAGGCCTTTTGGCTCCATGAAGCTTTCTCGTACTCCTAACTTTGATACATATGCAAACCCTAACTTGAACGTTGAAATGATCCACCGAGATCCCTCTTCGGTGTCATTCTAACCCTTTGTTGAAGTGTTTTTCAAGCTCTTTCATAGCTTCTTGTTGATGATTTTTGGAGTTACATGTTGAGATCGTTCGTTGACTAATGACTTGATCATTTTTAGTATTTGACCGAAATAGAGTATTTGTAGGCAATTTAGGTCATAAAGTGATTGTAGCTTTATTTGAATTATCGACACATATTCTTTTTGAACCATTTTTGTTGCTAATTCATTCATTAGGTTGATCTAAAATATTTTCAAAATACTCTTACCTCTTCATCATTAGTCGAGCTATCATCTCTGCCCTAGTTATTCCATGATGATATATGCTTGTTTGACCATTGGCGTCATATTGATGACATTAGACAAGTCACAATTTGATGATTTTAACATCTATACTATCACCATTAAATGTGTCCATGATTCTATCTAAAAAAATTTCCTTCTCTTTTTCCTTGAGAATGTTCCACAAATTAAACATCGATCGTTACATCAGAAGGTTTGACCATCCTTAATTTCTAAACAGTTTCTTACAACTGGACACACACAGGCCGGCACCTCCTTGAAGATTTTCTAATTATTTCAAATAGGCATGGCATGCATGCTTAAATAATATAATTAATACCTAATGTAAAGTGGTTTAGTTATCCAAAGTAGCACTGACAGCTCTGAAAAACAATGCGATTCATGATGTTAATGATCGTCTTGTTTGTAAAAATGAGGTCCCTGTCTTGATTCGCTTTAAATACCTTTCTTATTAAAAATGTACCTTCTTTCGTGGCGTAAAACCAATGTGGTCCTGATTTTTCTTTCTTTTAACACAAATCATTATTACGTCTACTGACGTAAAAAATAAATATCTGAAACATACAAATGCAAACTGTCCTTCGTTGAGTAATTCATCACGCATCTCTAGTTCTCATTTTAGGGTCAATTGCAGATCACCAGTACCTTCTTACTGTGCTTCTCCGGAGAGGTAAAAAACTCAAAAGGAGCAGCCAATCTCACTTCTCAGACTTCTTCTATCGAACATCATTCGCATTTTCATACAACAATAACAAAAAAAATTTGCTATATATATATAAATGTGTATGAAATCAAAGTTATAGTTTAAAAGGCCAAAATGCATTCATGGTTTCTTCTCAGTGTCACAATAAGTGATAGTAAGCTCTCAACTCACTATTGATGATCGACAATGAGCTGCATGCAGAAAATATGTAAAGCTAGTTAATTTCAGAAAACAACTACGACAGAGACATCCCAAGAGAGATGTTGTTAGATCGATATAGCTATAATACACACACACACACACACAAGAAAGAAGGAAAACAAACCCATCAAAACTAATATATATGTGCACAGAATAATTCTGCCTGAAACCAGTTCTACCAATCAATAAAAGGCACACTAATTATTGAGCCTGACAAGGAAGATGCTCAACTCAGGGACGCCGGTGCCGTCGGGGTTGATCATGTACAACGCCTCCGAGTCCTTCGATCCCACCACCCTCTCGAACCGCGCCCTCATGTACGTCAATTCCCCCTCCTGTTGGTATTTTCCTAATGTTGAGAAATCTCAACGCATGTATCGTCTATCCAATTCTTAAGAAACAACAAGAACAAAATTCGGAAGCGTACCGGAATCCATCGCTAGCAGCCGAGGATGATCTTCCAAAAGGTGCAGAGTTCCTTAGGTTTCCGTAGTTTCTCTGACGATGGGGATTCAGAAAAATAAATTCTGTCGCTCTGCCTTTTGGGGACCATAACCCCTTATAAAGATTGACATAATTCTAATTTGGCCCCTCATCAAATTAGAATTACAAAATGGTATCCACATTTATAATTCATAACAATTATGCCCTTAAGTCAAATTCCAAATAAAATTTAGATCACAAATTTTGACTTAATTTATTTGATGACCATATATATTCATTTAATTATATAATTGTCCCATTAGATGCTAACAATCTCCCACTGGACATATATATAATTAAAATGAATGATATATCCTTAGTGTGCACAATATTGTCATCAAATCCGAGGACATTCCTAACAATCTCGTCCATTAGTCATATTAACATAGGATCAAAGCGGTCTTCGTTGTATCAATCACAACTAAACCTATCAATGGTCACATACATCAACATAACTAAATGACATAGATCAATCATGAATTTAGTGGCATGAAAATTACATGCAAGGTGATCTGTTCATGTCAATTTTCAACTGGTCCAACTTTAACTTTATTGAGATCAAACTTTAACATAATTGTACAAAGTGTAATGAACTGAATGATGCTTTATTACTGATCAGAATAACAAATACATGAGTATCTATAAAACAAACTGAAAGACAATCAAAAAATTACAAACTCCCACTCAACCTAGAGATCATCCATCTCTAAAACTCCCATACGAGCAGTATGCTCAAGAAAGACATTAGGTGGCAAACCCTTTGTCAGTGGGTCAGCTACCATGGAGTTTGTACCCAAGTGTTCTATAGAAATCTGTCCACTTTGTACCCTTTCCTTCACAACTAGGAACTTGATGTCGATATGCTTTGACTTCGTTGAGCTCCTATTGTTGTTAGAATATAATACAGCTGATTTATTGTCACAAAATAATTTAAGGGGTCTTTCAATCCCTTCCAGAATACGCAGCTCCGTGACAAGACTCTTCAGCCATATTGCATGATTTGATGCCTCATAACATGCTACAAATTCTGCTGCCATGGTGGAGGAAGCTGTGAGTCCCTGTTTGGAACTCCTCCAAGAAATGGCTCCACCAGCCAACATGAAGACATAGCCCGAAGTGGATCTCAAACTATCTTGGCATCCTCCAAAATCAGAGTCAGAATACCCAATGATCTCAAGACTATCTGACCTCTGATACGTGAGCATGTAACCTCTAGTTCTCTTCAGATATCTCATAACCCTTTTAGCTGCTTTCCAGTGATCCATACCTGGGTTGCTTAAATATCTGCCTAATACGCCAACTATGTACGCAATATCCGGACGCGTACAAACCTGAGCATACATAAGACTTCCAACTGCCGAAGCATATGGAATCTTTTGCATTTCCTGAATTTCAAGATTTCCTTTAGGGCATTGTTTGAGACTAAATTTGTCTCCCTTAGCGACCGGGGTGCTTCCTGGTTTACAATCTTGCATGCCATATCTTTTAAGTACTTTATCGATATAGCCCATTTGTGACAATCTAAGAATACCTCGAGAACGATCCCGATGTATCTGAATTCCTAATACAAATGAGGCCTCACCAAGATCTTTCATCTCGAAATTTCTTGACAAAAAATTCTTGGTTTGGTGCAATAAGCCTATATCATTTGTGGCAAGCAAAATGTCATCCACATATAAAACCAAATATATGTGTTTACTCCCACTGAATTTGTGATACACACAATCATCAATTAAATTCGCTCCAAAACCAAATGAGAGAATTACCTCATGAAATTTATGGTACCACTGACGAGACGCTTGCTTAAGCCCATAGATGGATTTCTTTAATTTGCAAACCATATTCTTTGGATCTCCTGACACAAAGTTTTCTGGTTGCACCATATAGATTGTTTCATCAATGTCTCCATTGAGAAACGCCGTCTTTACATCCATCTGATGTAGCTCCATATCAAAATGTGCAACAAGTGCCATGATTGTCCTAAAAGAGTCTTTGGTTGAAACCGGAGAAAAAGTCTCTTTATAGTCAATCCCATATTTTTGAGTAAAGCCTTTTGCCACAAGACGAGCTTTATACTTTTCCACATTACCTCTTGAATCCCTTTTGGTTTTAAAAATCCATTTACAACCAATAGGTTTCATACCTTCTGGTAATGGGACAAGTTCCCAAACTTTATTGTCTTGCATAGACTTATACTCTTCATTCATTGCATCAATCCACTTTTCTGAAATGGAACTATCCATGGCTTGACGAAAATTGATGGGATCATCTTCCGTCATACCAGGATCATCCTCATGTTCCTGAAGAAATACATAGTCATCCGACATAGTGCTTCTTCTTTCTCTTGTAGATCGCCGCAATGGCACTTGTTCCTCAATAGCTTCTTCTTGAGGTTGTTGAGTTTGCACCTCTGGAAGATTAACATTGTCTTGATTTTCTGGAATTATTCCGATATTTTCAATGACCGGACGAGAATCCTGATCATTGTCCAAAGAAATCGGAATAGGAATCAACTCCTCGTTAACCGAAGTAGAAGTTGATTCTTCCTCAAAGACAAAATCCTTTATTTGATTCTTCCCCCCAAACTCAATATCCTCAAAAAATACAGCTGTACCCGTCTCGAAAATCGATTTTAAGTTGGGATCATAAAATTTATAGCCCCTCGATCGCTCAGAATAGCCAATAAAATAGCTGCTAACTGTTTTGGGGTCCAATTTATCCGTATGAGGCTTATAAGGCCTTGCTTCAGCTGGACATCCCCAAACATGGAAATGCTTTAGGCTGGGTTTTCGCCCTAACCAAAGCTCATAAGGTGTTTTAGCAGCTGCTTTTGTTGGTACTCTATTGAGAATGTATGCTGCAGTTTTTAATGCCTCACCCCAGAGTGACTTTGGTAAGGAAGAATGGCTAACCATACTCCTTACCATATCCTGTAGAGTGCGATTTCGTCTTTCCGCTACACCATTCATGCTTGGAGAGCCCGGCATGGTGTATTGTGGAACGATACCACACTCCTCTAGGTATTTGGCAAAAGGCCCTGGACGTTGTTCACCTGAACCGTCATACCGACCGTAGTATTCACCACCACGATCAGACTTTACTTTCTTTATCTTTCTGTTGAGTTGATTTTCAACTTCAGCCTTAAATGACTTGAACACGTCCAATGTTTGAGCCTTTTCTTGAATAAGAAAAATGTATGCATATCTAGAGAAATCGTCTATGAATGATACGAAATAGCGTTGACCATTCCAAGAAGGAATTGGAAATGGCCCACATACATCCGTATGTATCAACTCAAGGACTTCCGTAGCTCTATATGCATTCAATTTTCTATCTTTGGTTTGTTTTCCTTTAATGCATTCAACACAGACATTAAAGTCCGTGAAATCAATGGAATTCAGGATCCCATCTGACACAAGACGTTCAACTCTATTTCTAGAGATGTGACCTAGACGTTTGTGCCATAATGCACCCGAAGTATTATCATTTAGTTTTCGTTTAGTACCTCTTGATTCAATGTTTAGGGTTTCATTATATGAAGCATTTGTATCAAGTAAATATAGATTGTCATATTGCATTAATGAACCGGTTCCAACAATTGAATTACCAATAGATAACTGAAACTGATTGTTTCCAAATGAACAAGAGTAACCAGATTTGTCCAAATAACAAACAGAAATTAAATTCCGTCTAAAAGACGGTACCACAAAAGTATCTATTAAATCCAAATAGTGACCAGTACTGAGTAACAATCTAAAGTGCCCTATTGCTTCAACTTCTACCGATTTTCCATCGCCCACAAAAATGCGTCTTTCAGCATCACTTGGCTTTCGGTAGTTCAGGCAACCCTCCATTGAAATACTGATGTTAGTAGTAGCACCGGAGTCTAACCACCAAGTATTTCTAGGTACTGAAGCTAAATTTACTTCAGAACAAACCAAATTAAGAAACATACCCTTTTTCTCGCGCCATGCACGATATTTGGTACATTCCTTCTTTATGTGTCCAGCCTTATTGCAAAAGAAACAATCTCCTTTGTTTTGTTTCTTTGCACTTGGACCTGCAGCATCCACATTCTTCCTTTTCTTGCCCTTATCCTTAGAGGTGCTTGCTAGATGAGCACTTTCAGTCTTTTCTTGCTTCAATCTCTCTTCCTCTTGAACACAATGAGAGATCAGTTCATTCAAATTCCACGTTTCCTTTTGACAGTTAAAACTGACCTTAAAGTGGTTGAATTGAACTGGAAGAGAAATCAGAATGAGATGCACAAGTAACTCCTCATGCAAATCAAGCTTTAATGCTTTAAGTTTTGAAGCAAGATTGGACATCTCCATGATGTACTCCCTTATATTACCATTGCCCTTATACTTCATTGAAATCAAGCTCTTAAGAATAGTGCTTGTTTCAGCCTTATCGCTTTTGGCAAAGCGCTTTTCAAGTTCTGCAAGGTAATCTTTAGCATTGGTGGTGTCCTTAGACACAGCACCCCTGAACACCTCCGGAATTGCACGCTTAATGATCATTAGACTCATGCGGTTAGAGCGTTCCCACTTCTCAAATTTAGCTTTCTCTTCAAGAGAGCTAGCTACCGTAGGAGTAGGGGGTTGCTCCGTCCGTATCGCAAGGTCCATGTCCATGCATCCGAGAACTATCTGAATGTTCTCCTTCCAGTCCTTAAAGTTGGAACCATTAAGGACCGGTATTGAATTTAAGTTGGCAGAGATATTTGCAACATTAACTGAAAAGAGAACAGAAAATAAACTGTAAATAACATGCACACTACTTTAATTTTCAATCTAGTTCAAAATAATTAGCAAACCCATCCAAGATATTTAGTGCACCATTAATTTCAAGTCTTTGGACAGTAAAATTAACTGCTAGTAATATTCTTGTTGTAATAATCAAACACTAACAATAAAGCACGACAAATAACAAACCCCTCTTTGGATTGATTTGCTATTTTCATGTGAAATCCTTATAATTGTTACGTGTTTATTATCACAGGTAATTTATGTACTCCGGTCAACCATTGACCGTCCTTTGGGTCGATCAAATGATCACATGGAAATACACAATTACAAACATTCAAAATTCAAAATTAAATAAACCAAATTAGAGAGGTCACTTTGGCAACATCATAATTCAACTTATTTAATTTGAATAAAGAACTAAATGCTAATTAAAGAACAAGATTAAAAATGAAGGTTAATCTTTAAATGAACTCATGGCCATGTAATTAACTGTAAAATTAATTAACTGACGGCCATATAATTAACTATAAAATTAATTAACTCTTTCCTTTAATTAATTAATTCTATCTTTTAATTAATCCACGTCATATTAACTGTTCATTAAAAAAAAATACCATGTTGCTAAAAAACCGATGCAACGTGCTGGTTTTAACTTCTAATGGCACAGTCCCATTATGAATTAAAATCTTTCATTGCAACATCAAGCAACGATCGAACCAAAGCAAGCAAGCAATTGCTTTATGCATGCATTTTATTTAATTTTGCTTCATGCATGTAATTTTATGTAATTAACCCGAAGCAAGCAACTGCTTCAATTCATGCAACGTGTACCTCATGAATTTAAGGAATTGCATGCAATTCATGCAATTTAAACCGAAGCAAGCATTTGCTTTAATCCATGCAACGTACAAGAAATTTCCACATCCAACGTGCCTTATGGTGGACCGTTTTTTTTTTTTTTAATTAACTTAATAAAAAAAAAAAAATAAAACCACCGAAACGTGGTTTACAAATTAACTTCATTAAAAAAAATAAAAAAAAAACGTTTCGGTGGTTTTTTTTTTTTTTAATTAACTTAATGAAAAAACGTTTCGGTGGTTTCATTTTTTTTGCAGTTTTTTTTTTTAAAAAAACTGCAACTTAATGTTTCCTCATCACGTTTCGGTTTTTTTTTTTAATTAATTAACTTAATTAAAAAAAAAACCACGTTAATTTCCTTGCCCTAACCAACGCCGTGCGCTGCAGTTCCGCCCGTCTGCGCGCTGCAGTTCGCCTGCCGCCGGCGATTGCCTTGCCGACGCCGCATGCCTTGCCGACGCCTGCACCAGGCCGCCGTTTCTTACTTCGCCGGCGTCACAGGGATCTCTCGCACGCAGACAGCGCCGGTGCGTTGCCGTGTTCGTCGTCGGCCAAACACGCAGAGAAATCGCGGAAAATCCGTGAGAGAAATGCGAAAAAACCAGAAAGAAAACCGAACAGTATAGTAGATTTCTTAAGAACTGAGATAAACCTCGCTCTGATACCAATTGTTGGTATTTTCCTTAATGTTGAGAAATCTCAACGCATGTATCGTCTATCCAATTCTTAAGAAACAACAAGAAGTAAATTCGGAAGCGTACCGGAATCCATCGCTAGCAGCCGAGGATGATCTTCCAAAAGGTGCAGAGTTCCTTAGGTTTCCGTAGTTTCTCTGACGATGGGGATTCAGAAAAAAAATTCTGTCGCTCTGCCTTTTGGGGACCATAACCCCTTATAAAGATTGACATAATTCTAATTTGGCCCCTCATCAAATTAGAATTACAAAATGGTATCCACATTTATAATTCATAACAATTATGCCCTTAAGTCAAATTCCAAATAAAATTTAGATCACAAATTTTGACTTAATTTATTTGATGACCATATATATTCATTTAATTATATAATTGTCCCATTAGATTCTAACATATAATTAATGATTTCAAAGTTTGGTTCCAAACAAATTTTGCCAAGCAGCAAGAGCTTTGAAAGGCACCTATTAGTATTTGATCAGATCTATAATTATTTGTCGAACTAATATTATTTTATTTTATTGAATATATTGTTTTATCTTCATAATGGTTAAAGGTATACTTAGAATCTTATATTTCCTAACATCGGGAAGGGGCAGTTCGTAAGTTGGAAATGATATGGCCAGAGAGAACGGAGGAGAGGTAATGGTGGAGGGGATAAGGACGCGGTGGACCGCGATGTTTTATGGAAAGAAATACGAGGGGGGAAAGGAGTCCTTTTTGTGCTTTCTTAGCTGGGCATGTGCATTTCTTCATTGGATCATAACATCTCTGTGAAACTTGCAGCTTCCATTTTATTAGCTGAGCAGGTTTTTGTACGGAGACACTGTTTTCTCATGATTTTAAGAAAAGCCGCATTTGGTATTGGAGGCTATATGTCACAGGTAGGTTGTGTACTGATTTCACGGAGTTCATTGGGAACAAGAAAAGATGAGCAAGTGCAAGAAATGGGAATTGCTTGGCACGGACAGCTAGCTCATGTGCAGTTCTAGATGCATAGTGGACAAATAAGAAGATTGAATAATTTAAACGTCGTTCAAATTGTTGGAGTGGATAAACACCATTGCATTTTCACGAGTACCTTAACAATGGAGAGGTAGACCACCATTGATTAGCAGAAATGAAACAAGACTTGAGAAACCTTTCCTTCAAAAAAGGGTATGTCAGTCCATTTTCTCAAATCAATAACATCATGAGAAGCTAGCCTTGAAGAACTTGAATCAGAAACCAACTTCTTCTCCATGGACTTGTTGCTAGTGTCTGGGTTTTCATGTTCAAAAGAAGTACATACTCATCCGGAAGTTCTATCACCTCCGAATGCATCGGTGAGGACTCCAACTTCTTGAAGATGGCTAATGTCTCCCCATGTTTTGAGAGTCCAATCGCCACCCTCAGAAATAAGGAACACATTGACAGATGTATTATGTATCTTCCCATCTTTAGTCTGTGCAGAAACAGCATGTCCATGAAGTTCTCTCAACACCCCACCGTGGGTGACAATAATGACTCTTTCTCCTGGATACCATAAAAAGAAAAAAAGAATTTGATCATACATCTTTATTATGCTACCGATACAATAGGACAAGACAACATTTAATGCCCCAATTTAAGTATCAGCACAGCAATTTGGAAGGTTGGTTGAAGAATTTGATGTCAAATTTAAAGAGCAATTCAAATGTTTACAGCATTATACGGTGGATGATGACTAGTATATATTGGTACTTAAATTGAAATGGCCATAAAATATATATATATACTGCTAAAACCATGCATTCATTTCAAATAATAAAAAAAAAAGAAAAAATTTACATGTTCAAAGAAATTATACCTATGTGCTTCCTAGCAATTTTCTGTATACAGGAAACACATCGCTCATTAAGTTGATCAAGACTTTCTCCACCTCCCTGAATACAATAAAAGAATGAAAGGAGATGAGGAAATAGTGAATGTTTGTCCTTATACAAAATGTTAATGTCATTGCTCTGTAGGAGTTCATTTTAACTACCTCCTGGAACATGGTGGTTGGTACCTGCTAGCCAGGTAGCCTTCTTGGGGTAATAATAAATTACACAGAGAAGAACTTGAGTGAAACTGTTGTCATGGAGAAAGAGGAATGAACAATAACGGGTTATGCTTATGTAATTCTATTCATTAATACTTGAATATCATACAAGACATGAGGCCTTATCATTTGTTCATAAACAAACAATTTTAAAATCCCAGAACACTATCTTATAATAAAAGATAGAAACATACAGGAATCTCCCCGTTTCGTTTGCTTGAAAGAAATTTCTTGTAGGCCTCAGGTTTTAGCTTTGCAGAATCACGTAAAGTTAAGCCCTGAAGATCCCCTAGATGCCTTTCCCGCAAAGATGAATCCAATACTACCTAAAAAAACACAATAAACCATTCATTAGCTGGAAAAAACAACAGCAACATGAAGCCAACCACAATATCCTTGACAGAAACTGAAATAGGGTATTTCTTCAAATGTTCTGCATACTTATTTCGATCTGATTATATAACTGTAAAGCGTGATTGATATTCCCATGAAAAATTGCAATTGCTGATTTACTTTGGTCAAACAAGGCAAAGGTAGGATATACTCTGGCCAAGTTGTAAACTCTCATTATAGACTGTTTTCAGACATTTTAATTTTACACTAACATTTGGCATCCAGGTACAAATGTTAGGTGATATGTCAAGATGCAAATGTAAAAGCTTGAACGTTAGTACATCAGCTATTCATTAACAGGAGAATAAACAGATCAAGGTCAGACCTGCAACTCCTTAAGCTTGGAATTTGGGAGGTTCAGATTATTCTAGCAGTTTGAGAAAAAACAAACATGGAATTACAATACTATTATCTGAATGGCACTCTAATGGCTTGTTTACTTGGGCATGAGAAGAAGCACAAAAAACACGTGGATGACCTTTTTCATGTGTTTGTTTGTTCCTTTCACTCCCCTACCATCTTTCCTCCTATTTATACACCCAAGAAAACAGTCATAATATTAGAACCATCTCAAACAAAGTTGGTGAAGAACTAGATGCTACACCAGTATAAGTTTTGTTTATAGAACTATAGATACAAAGAAAAAATGTTGGTACAAAACCCATTTCATAACTAGAAATATATCTTGCACATATGGCTAACTGTAAAAATCCATTGGAGGAATACAATTTTTTTTTGCATATTTAGTTTTAGGTTCACCTCTGGTAGCCCACAAATGTCTGCAATAATGTTAGCAGTTTCAGCAGCTCGCTTCAAGTCAGACGAATATATAGCTGCAAATTTAGGTTCTTTAGACAGCCGACCAGCCACCTTGCATATAAATAGAGACTCCAGAATCAGAAGCACAAGGAGCAAAATTTTATATGGAGATAATGATTGTAGCTTACAACAATTGCCTGCTTCCTTCCAATTTCATTAAGCTCTGGGTCCAAATGCCCCTAAAATAATGACACCATATTATTGGAAACCTTCGAGTTGATTGGTAATTTAATTGCAGTTATATATTCGTAATTGCTCTAAGGTGTTGGAATGCAATGATTAATGGAGACTTGCAGTACCATCTAATAAGTTAATGGATTGCATCACTTTTCTGAAGTATATGTAGGTGAACACCACATATCATATTGATTTGCCAATCGCCACATGATGTTAGTTGATGAAGAGCATCACAGTTTGCAATGTGTAACAATAGGACATGGTACATTGATCAATGATTGAAGATCAATACTTTAATGCAAGTCCAAACAAGACCAGAGGACAAAAAAAAAAGATTGAATGAATGAAGACCATGACATTTTTGTAATTTTATTTTTAAATCATATAAATTTCCAATTCAACCTATGCTTTGATAAAAATTGATCCAAAAACCTTGTTCAAAGAATGTCCATAACCTGAGAAAAACATTCCAGGATAAAATAAACTAATCCAACAAAAGACTGCATTGAAGAACCTCTATGGATAGGTTAGTTGAGCTCCATCTATGTTTCTTTTGGTTGTTTTCACCTCAGCAACAAAGCTTCACATTTGAGTCATCTAAAATATCCAAAACCTGGAAAATCCAATAAAAAAGGATCTAAAATATTCAAAACCTCTCTGTTGAAGTATTCACTGAACATTCTCAACCCTATAGTTCCTTGAAGCATAGACTATCCAAAGAGTCATAACTTTGGAGGGAAGAAAGCCTTATAGGAGCAGTATCAGATGGACTCCCTTCTGCTACTTGCCTTTTCTCCATTTCATTAGGTGAAGCACTCTCAAGGTAAGGGAAAAAAAGGTTCTTCATCAGTTTGATTAACTAGTTGCAAGCATAGGGCTGAGATTATGGTTCCTAAAGAAAGACTAATCGCTGTTTCAAACTCTTTGAAGTTATCATCAATTTACGTGTAAAACCTAACTAGTAAACATAGGCATTAGGCAGAACCACTATATTTTCACTCGTAGCATTTCCTTTTTCTCTCTGAATTGCTAAGAATTTAAATAATTTTGACAATTATGCTTAAATGGTTACAATTTTACCTGCAAGTTATCATTTTCTCCAAGTGTGTTAGCAATCTAGCTAAATATATTACTTGGGCATACTTGTTGAGAATATTCTTATCACATTGTAAGAATTAATCACATATCAGATCACATATTGTGTTCATTCAACTGTTGTGCTAATTTTTCTTTTTCTGCTATAAGTTATCCTTATTAAGCTTGGTCAACTATGCAAATCTCTTATTAGTGACCCAAATTTAGATGGCATGTTCACTTATCAAATAAAAATTAACTTGAAACACAATAGACCTATAATCTTAAAAACCCTTCAACAAACATGAGTTTGACTGTTAAACTCTTTAGTTATTTGCAATTCATCAAGCTTATACACAATGAATGTCAATGTGTAATTGCCTTTGTGGATGGGTACACAAATTATGAATGATGTGATCCATCGATAAATGTCAATATCATGAAGGATTGAAATTTGGTCCGATCCCACCTAATATTATTCTATTAGTCAGTGAAGAACTGAAATTGGTGATGAGAGAGGGTGCATAAATTGGAACAGTATGATAGATGCTAGGGATTTACAAGTTACAACACAAGGGGAAATGGACACACAAGGAAGGTTTCAATGGATGGATGAGGGGGAAGATGCTCTTATAAAGTTTTCTTTCTAACCTAAGGGTCATGACACGATCATACAACACCCGAAGGATAATTTTGTTCATCATTCTTAAGTATCTGCCGCTTCCTTTGTCATTGTTAATACATTTCGCTCATTCAATTGAAATTCTTGTTAACACAAGCTTTAGTTTCTAAAGTTTTTCTTCAACAATTGAAGCTTCAAATTTATTCTATTTATGCTTTCCCCAATTATTAAGATATCATCTACATGTAACATACATTAAGAGGCATATCATGAATATGTCCAATGAGTTATCGAAGACTAGTGCTAATCTAAAACTGATAAGATTTAGAATTGAGCAGTGATATAAACCAACAGTAACAAGAAAATAATCTGTTACACATATAACACTAGTATGTATCATCCACATCCCATATTACATTGATATATTTACTCGATATTCCTTTCCTCTAAAAATCTCACCATAATTAATGTATAGTACTGTGATACGCTTTTTCCTAAATAAGTATCATCTGCAAATGTTTTTTATCCAGATGAAGTTGTTCTTTTGGGTATTAAATCAATTTGGGTTTCAGAATATTCTCAATTCTTATTCTTCTCTCAATGACCTTTTCTCCAAATTTTACAGTGACACTAATACTAATGGCCTTCGTATACCACCACCAACTCTCTCCTACATGTGTCCCTCAACCTTTGGAATCTTCAAGATTTGACCTTATTACATTTGCAATCTTATTTGTAATTAAAATCCACATACAACAACAGCATCAATCTTTTCATTCCAAATTTCTCTTTGTTTCATCCCACTTTTGGAAATTTTTACATTTTATCCTTAAAATTTCACCATCTAGCTTTTGTAAAGATTGCCACAATTTTCTTTTTATAATTCTTAAGATCTATATCAAACATCATTATTCCGTGTTGAATAGTGAAAAAGTCCTTGGGTATAAATACAATTTCAATTTCAAAATTGCATCTACTTATCTGTCAAGAAACAGTTAACTACAAGTATAATCACCTCTAAAAACAACCAATTTTTCATCCTTTTATCTTAAAATACAGATTAATAATCAGATGCACCAGAATCCACAATGTACTAATTTTTCTTCAAATCCAAATCATATGTTAGCTTAAACTATTGATTGCATTCATTTGCACCAGAGAGTACGAGTGTGGAGAAACTTTGTTTGGAAAAGGTTGTCATTGCTAAATCAGACACTAAGTAGCAGTGTTCATAGCAAGAGCAACAACAATAGCCTAAACCGAACATGTTATAAGTAGATCCACATAAAGAAATGTTCTTTTCAGCACTGCTAAGATAACATGTGCAACATTACATTTTAATCCAAAATTACAAGAACATCACATTTAGAACAATTTATATGACTAATTGCCATAAGAGCACAGAAGACAAATTTGCCTATCTATATTTAACACAAGCGAGAGAGAGAGAGAGAGTATCTTAGTCTTGGATACAATAAGTTATACATAGCGTGACAATTGAAGAGTTCTAAGACAAGAATTTGTTTGACGCCCCAACAAGGATCCACTGCATATCAACAATTTTGACGATCCTTCAGGGTACACTAAGTTTGTAATTAGGTTATCCTCCACTGTATTCTCATTCACCAACCACCATCATTATCATTTCGCACCCCTAAAGTCATGTTTGGTTTAATGCCTCAAAGACGGATCAAGCGTCGAACCCATGTCGGTCGAGGAAAGAGTGAAAAATAATACCTGCACGATTCTGGAGGCGTTCCACGCCGTCTCTCCGTGGCGAATCACGACGATCTCAGCGAAGTGCGGTAGATCTTCAGGACTGGAAGCGGAATCCATGATCGTGGATCGTCGACAAAAATGGCTGAGAGAATGAGTGCACAACCTCGCTGCCTAATCGCAAAGGGATTCTCGCCTCGTGCTCATGTAGCGTAGACGATCCAATTATCGATTGGAATCGAATCAATGGATGGAATATAATAATCGAAGGAGAAATCGACGGCTCTTGATTTCTCCACTGAAATCCAACGAGCTCGGTGGTTAAAATTCGAGGAAAACCTAGCACAAGGAAGCAAGGAGGACAAAAAAATTGGGTTAAAATTTTTTCATCTTCTGTTTACTTCAAATTTATGTATTTTGAATAAACTTAAATTCCTACTTGCAAGCAAGTTAACAAATAAAAAAAACAAAAAACTCTTATCATCATTATTTTATTTTATTTTTAGGTGTATTCAAAAGGTATTATATCAATAGACATATCATTCATCTTATAATTTTAAAATTTTTTCTATATATTTCTAATGTAAATTTTGATTGTATTTTAATAATTTACCTCTCAAATAAAAGATCACTGGAGACTTCCTAACAATCCAAATAGACCCTTTATTGGTCAAGTCCCAACGGACCCTTACTAAAAGCCTTCAATCATTCTTTAATTTTATTTTTTTTTTAGAGTCTTCACATGTCTTTATATAAACCTACTCTTATACCAATTGAAAGAATTTGTAAATCCTAATCCACATAAGTTCTATAAACCAAATAAGAACCCGGATAATTGAAAATATAAGAATATAAATCTCAACGATTAACATGGCACAATATATTAAAATACATAATTAACCATAAAGAATTTGATTGGAGAGTCATTATCCTTAACCTATAGTGTCAACTGCTCAATTCTTATGGAAAAAGATGAAGCAAAAACAAGAAGGTAATCTTTCAAAAGATTTAAGGTGACGACACCATATAACCTTCGTCAATGAAAAATAAAGATAAAATGTCAATTAATTTTAAATCCTCAACGATTAAACTCTATATATAGAAATTCGATCAGTTCATAGATAATTATAGATCGAACTAACGTATTCTATATATATTAAATCCACTATAAAATATTAAATCTAATAGATATTATTATAATTAAGCTCATCATAACATATTAAATCCAATCGATATTATTTCAGAAAGATAGATGTTGCACGAGATGAGCATCAAGAAGAGTGACGACAAGGGCTGCCACTAATTCTGGGATTACATGCTCCATTAAAATGATTCTACACTTTTCTGACAGATTTTTGTCTCTTCAGCTTCTTTATTGGAGAAGATAATTAATTGTGAATTCAACTCGTGTTTTTCGTTGTACAATTACGACCACAAAGAGCAGAAATTATTTGTTCCAAGAAGGTTCAGATATTATTCTTCACATTTGATGTATCTAGCTAACGGTTTCTCCTCTCTCTCTCTCTTATTATCTTATTGGATCAAAATTGTTAAGGGGTAAGATGAAAAAAATCTATGAAAAACATTAAAACCATTGAAAAATCTCTATTGCTATTCCAAATGAATCAGATGCATGTTAGTGAAATAAAATATTCCCTGAATCACTCTTCTCCGTGTCTCCGTGTGTATTATGCTATCTGGAATTTAAACCATTTGAACACTTCTATAATATAATATTCTTTTTAAAATATTATTTTATTTATCCAATCATTAAAATTCAAATAAAACAATGTAAAATTTTAAATGAAATACAATGAATATCGCATTGGATTCTGAGCTCAGTTGTGTTTATATTATTTATTAAATTAATTTCTATTTTTAATAATAGTTGCATTTACATCGATGGTACAAGTATTTCTTTATTCCTCGCTTTCTTCACTCCATGACACTCTCTTGTTCAACCCGTCGACCGTTAGAAAACATCATCGAAGAAAAAAAAAAAAAAGGAAAAAAGAAACGAAAAATGCTCGTAATCGAGTCCGGACACAGCAAATTAGGATCGGGCCACCTGCTCCACCAGCTTCTCCAGTTTAAGGGCGATCGCAGGCGGTAGTTTCACCGGCGAACATCGCTGCCTCCCCCTCTGCCGGAGGAGTTCGAGGTCCAGCGCATCGGAGATCTCTTCGGGGCTCCACCCTGCCAGGCGGAGCGAGTCCGAGCAGCGGCCCACCTTCACCAGCAGAGCGTCGAGCGCCGCCTCGGAGTCGACCATTGCGGCCTTCCCGCTGGGCTGTTCGCCACCATCGAAGACCCTTGAGGCCGGCACGTGAACCATCTCATGGATATCCGATTCGCCCCACCCACCTTGCCTCAAGACGGATCCGATGCCGTCCAGGTAGCCCCCGACCCAGTCCGGCAGTCTGGGACTTCGAATCTCCACGAAGCGCGCCGGATTTGGAGGTGGAGACGACGATGAAGTTGAGGAGACCGAATCTGAAACCGAGGAGGAGGACGAAGAAGAGGAGATGCGGCGGCGGAGATCGGAGGCGGCGTCACTCCAGAATTCAATCCAGCGAGCAGCGTCGAGGCTGGGGAGAGGAGAAGAGGAATCCGGGTGCGGAGACGTGGACCAATGACGCAGGAAGAAGTCGCTGAAGTCGAGGGCGCAGCAGAAGACACGAGAGTCGTCGACGTAGAAAACAGGGTTGCCAGAGAGACAGGGGAGGCAGGGGATGTAGCAGCGGCCGAAGAGTGGTATTAAGAGTGGCGCACGGCGCAGTGAGGCCCGGGCGCGGCGGAGCGCCCGGGCAGGGTCAGCAGGGCGGAAGCCCCAGGAACGCGGCCATAGGACTCCGCGGGCGACCTGGAGGGCCGCGGCGGCGCGCGGGAGGCAGAGGAGGAGACCTGGATCGGGCACACGCCAGTCTGGGAAGCCAGGCCCGGAGGGGATCGCCAGGGCGAGGAGCGCGCGGAGGTCCGGCGGGGAAGGAGAAGGCGAGGTCGGCCTCGAGGCGGGCGAGCTCTAGCTCGGAGAGCCCCGGGCAGAGTGAAACGGAAGCGGCGCGGAGGTTGGATAGGACGGCCTCGGCGAGGGGGTGGAGGGAGAAGGTGCCGAGGCGGCGAGCAGAGGTGGATGCGGCGTGGGAAGAGGCGGCGCGGGCGGAGAGGCGACGGAGGCCCGCGGCGTGGGCCGGGCTCAGGGCGGCCATTCGACGGTCGACGTCCACCATGGAAGCTACGTTGTATGGTACCACTGGCGACGGTGCTTTCGCAGCCTTTGAGGAGGTAACTTCTTCCTCTTTGCAGCAGTCATTCATGGCGCCGCTCTCTCATCTTTGAATGCACGCTCGGCACGTGGGCCCACGAGCCTACCTTATGAAATTGAATTCCTTTCTCCTTCGCGATCAATTCAAATACAGAGAGAGAGTTGGTGACCTGAGCACTGATGCTACGCCTGTTAATTGGCTGCGGTTTTTACTGCATGATTCCAGCTTCCGAGATAAGACAATGACCTCCAAATGCAGTATAGAAAAAGGATTAAAGATCCCTTTCTTTTCAGATGCGATCGCTTGCTTCTCTAATATTTTCGAAGATATTCTAACAAATGCAAAGACGAAAAGGGCTTTTACCCAGTCGCACGTTGGCACAGAAAGATGTCCGTGGTTTGCTATGCTGCGAATCAGCTTTCTAGCAAGCTGTGTAGTCTGTACTGTGACTAGAAGATTAAAGGCGAAGAACTTGAAAATTTTGTCCATTTTTTAATTCTCAGGCATGCAATGCAGGGACCATACCAGCTTCTCATTCCACTACTCAATAGCATAAGCAACTAGTCAACTCATGCATGGTTAGAAAGCAAGAATGATGTTAAAGCCCATCAATTGATTAACTACCCTAGCTAAATTCTAGCTACTGACCGTACCTACTCACATTAGTAGCCATATCATGTCTTATGTGTCTTCGGTTCAAGATCCTAATTATAAGATCGAATACAAGCTGAAGCCTTCTGCTGATGTTACAGTACGAGATTATATTGGAAAAGATCAAAGCATTGTATTTATATGTGCACAACAGGAAATTATTGGAAAAGATGTGCTTGTTTCTGTGTGCACAAGGCACTGGTTGTTAGAGTTCATAATGTTCCTAAGAACATTGCCTCTCAAAGCCTAGTATTCTATGCACCTCAAATTGTCTTTTCTAATTAGTTTGCTTCTCAAGACCATATAATTGGCTAGATTAATATTACATTGAGAGCAAATAGATTAATAAGAAAAAGAGAATGTAATAGATATAAATCTACAGCTAAAACCCTGCACACTTTTACAGGAAAATTAATTAAAGCTCTAGGTAGATTAAAAATAGGATAATATATATGAACCCTAGCGCACTATTGAAGGGTCTCTCTACAACTAATTAACAAGAAAAATAAAAGTTGTTTATGAGGAGTAATAAGGCTTGCTTTGGGGTGCTAATTATATAAGTTTATGTAGCTTGAAAGTGGGAAAGAGAGATCAGGCACCTGATCAAAGAGAAAAAGAAGATACCAGTTCACTTTTTGTTGGTTACTGTTAATTAAAGAGATGTGTCCGTGTGGTGCTGAAACTAAATGGTGCCTCCTCCAAGGCGCAACTGAAAGTGTGATTCAGGCCTTTTTCTCGTGCAATACTGATAATGGCTCTTTATTTTTGTTAGAAGATAAAAAAAGACGATGACAAGCTAAGGATACATGTCACTGGAAAAGAATCTAACCGCTGAATCTTGTCGCATCAGGGAAGAAGTAATTAAACTCCATTTGGTGGTGAATGTTCACTCATCAATCGTGGAAATGTTCATATTGTTGTGTTTGATACTGTAATCTTCTCGATTTCTTTGTTTCGCTGATGTATGGAGTCACTGAACAAAAGCATTCTAATGCTTCATGAATATAATGATGGATTTTGCCTAAAATCAAGCTGCATGTGCCAAAACGATGGACATCTCAGAATTGTAAACCAACAGGAAAAATTGCAAATGAGTTCGTCAGTATAAGAATTGTATTCCACCCCGGGATAGATGATAAAATACGAAGGTCAAGGGAAGTGAATTGGTGGACTATAGCTCACAGTTAATCAGTACAGATCACTTTTACTTTCCAGCTAAAGGTCTAGAGTACTGAGCACTGTTAAAGGTCTAAAGAAAGCTTGGGGCCTTAAAATATGAAGAAAAAAGAACTTGACCAATTGCAAGTCGCTACTGAAAAAATTCCCTTTGCACATTCAAATACTCTGTAACATTTAGGCATGCAATACAGGTACCTACTAAAATCGATCATGGCAGCTTCTCGTTCTACTCGCAAAAAGTAAAAGCCACTTCTCATCTCGTGCACGATCAGGAAAAGAAAAATGATGACAAGGTACGTCCATTAATTAACTTACCTCTGTTCTAGCTACTGATGGCCACTGAATCAATGTCGTCACTTATGAATGAGTATTAAATGAAGGTTAGATGAAATTCTTCAAAGGAAAGAGAAATTAGCATTTGATCCTTAAGTTCAGTTACTGAATCAACGTCACAAGTAGAATTTCTCTATCGCTGTGAAAATGAGTAATCAAATATGCATCACAATTAATCGATCAAGTCTTGGACACCATTAATGAACATTTTCTTTCGAGAGAAACAATAATAAAATACATCTACACCAACCCATGTGAGGTTTTTTTTTTCAAAACCCTTAATTCCTAGAGTGGGCTGAGTATGGGAGAATATGAAGCTTATAGCTAGCATGAACCACTAAAGGTGCCGTGGGAAAGCATGCATGCAGTAAGTAACTAGGGCCGGGGCATCATCAAACACCCCATTACGATAATTAATGATTAAGAAATATGTTTTGCATAGAGATGATTAATTTGTGTGCATTTGAAGTGTACTAAGGATAAAGTCACATGTACTAATTTATTTGATGAAGCAAATTCTCCAGAATATATAAAGCCTATTTGACACTAAGAAAAATTATTCAATCAGCTTTTGTTATCGATTAAAATTTTAAAATAAATATGATTGTGATGATTGATAATCAAACTTGACATGATATCCGAATCTTAGTTGTGAGATGATCATAAGAAAAGGTAAAATAAATGTAGGAATTTGGGGATATTGAATTTGATAATAGGATGCTTTGGTTAAATATTATTGTGCAAAAAAATAAATTTGATGATGTTCGATTTGTCCAAAATGCATGATTAATGGCTAATTAATGTGAAAGGCTTCTTTGAGTGTACGCCACGAACTCTTCAAACATGTGTTTACAAAATCTGCTGGATCAAGATCGTTTGTTGTTGGCCCAACAGTCCAATAAGCTTATATAAGACACCAAATAAATATTAATTTGAGATTATGAAACCAATTTTCCTCATTAGTATTGAAGAGAAGCCTAAGGAGGGTAGAGAAATCTCTTTCATAAGGTCTCAATATGGACTTAATTGGCAAAAGAAGCAAGCTAACTATATATATATATATGCAAGGGATGAAGAATTAATGATACTATTGCATATCACTCAAAAAAAAAAAAGAAGGAAAAGACTACTATATCAAGTTCAAGTAGGAGCACATTAATAAAGGCAAGAAGAGAGAGTCATACTAGCTAGTGAATGTAAATTCAAACCTAAACTTTTAGATGATATTAGTGCTTCAGATGGAATGTATATGGTCATGTTAAGATGATTAATTAGTAGGTGCAAAGCATTTGGGCGACATGGCACATCAAAAAGAAAAAAAAAAGTAAAAGAGCAAAGTTATTAGTACTTATATGCAAATGGAGAGGAGTAAATCAACTGAACACAAGCTTAATCAAGGTCAAGTCAAGGAGTAGGATTAGTGGTGGTACAAGTCAAGACCTCTCTTGAGGATCATTTTAGAGTTGGAATACCAAATGTAATATCTATGCTTTAAATTCTTTTTCAGCCTGGTGTTGAGATAAGAGATTAAGGAGGATTGATTGATTATAAGGTGTCAAATTAATTATATCTCCATGAGAAGTCTCTTCTCTCTCGACACTAGTGTTTGAATATTTTCGAATCATAACATATTTTTGATTCCTCATATGCTTCCAAACATCACAGATCTACGCCGAGACGTCTTGATACTTTCCAATATGCATGCCGTACACGAATCCCCGGTCCTCACGTTCACGTACCTGTTCAGTGGCCTCACATGCTCTACATATCCAAACCAAATCCATCCTTTATAATCTTTCCTTCCATATGTTCGATCCACTTTTGCTTTGCTTTCTTTTTTTTTTTTAAAGAAAAATTCCTTTAGATCATGATTTAGTTCCCCATGAGCTACCATCAATCTTTTCCCCCCTCCCTTTGGCGCACATCCATGCGCGCCTGCGACTTGAGGAGAAGAGAAGAAAGACGACTACGTGGAGTCCACTCTGAAGAATTCAAACCTTTAATGGCCTAGTCAACTTTAATCACTCCCTCACTGTCTTTACAACATACGATAAAGCAATTTAAATGCTTTTATTTTCGGCAAAAGGCATTTCCCAGTCAATGACTCCTCGATTTGGATCTCGGGCCAAGAGAAAGCTAAAGAGAACCCAATGAGATGGAAACGATGGGGAGGAAAAAGATCAGGTAGCTAGCCATATCCCATGGTGTGGTGGTGCCATCAAAAACTCTCAGGAAAAAAAAAAAAAAAAAAGACGCCATGGCACGTTGCAGCAGCAGCAGCAGCAGCAGCAGCATATTACTTTTTGCACTCTGCCCGACGTAGCATGGCATGGCCAAAACAATAATATACGCCCTGATTAATATTAATGATTAATTGCATTACGAGATGGAAGGTTCAAAAAGATGGGGAAGAAAGAAGGCGAATAATTCCGGGAAATATGGCTTTGGAAGCGTACATGTATCTATTAAAATCGACTTCTCTGCGACTGACATGATTGAAGGGTGGTCGTCCGATTTTCATCGATTAACCACAGGCATTGACTGCTGCACAGCAGTCCAAATTGTTCTCTCTGCTGTTGGTTCGCTTTCTTATTGCGTTGCTTCTTGGCATTTTGTGTGGACAAAGAAATGGGACAGCACGAGGACAGGGAATCTCTGAGAACTATCACGTTCCCCAGTCATTGGTTTAATTTGCTAGCTAGAGATCGAAGATGACCGATCCGTCTCCATCCTCTTTCCTTTCTTAAATTCATATGCTAACGTAACCTAATAATTCATTGATCAGCAGCTTTGCTTTCCTGCTTCTCTTCCTTTTCCCAGGTCAAGACGATCGAGGAAAATATAAACATCTGACAGTGTTTCTAAAACACTTAATTCTATCTCAAGTAAATATTATAATTCGTGTCGATGTCTAGATCAAGTATTTCCACTGTCGAGTGATTATATTGAAACATCAAATAATGGCTAGTCTTACTGTTCTTTCTACGATCTCCAATCATTTCCGTTTTTTCTTCATGGATGTAACTGGAAATCGAAGTGCACGAGAAATCGATTAAGATCGATCGGGTTATTTACATTAACTCTCAAGAAATACAGGAGAAAACTAAAGCTAGCAACATACACTACGAAAAAGCTCGCTAACTCATTAACTAAAATGTAAACAAGAAATTAAAAGAGTCAAATTAATCAAGAAGATTAAGGAGATCATGATGGCGTTAGATTTAGTCCCAACTCGTCCTTTTCGACCACAAGGCGTAGCTTGGTCGACGGCGGAGGCTCGTCGACGGCTTGCAAGCTAGATCGCTTCGAACGGCCAGTGCCAGCGCCGAGGGACACTCCGAACAGCTTCGGCTCCTCGCCGCTGCTCTCCAATTCGTTCTTATTAATGTCGTCATCGAGCGGCGGCGGCGGAGGGGACGTCCGCTCCTCTGCGATGGTGAGGGAGCTGCTGGAAGCAGGGCTCCCGGAGTTTCCACCCCGGGCCGGCGCCACCCTCCGGTGGGTGGAGGAGAAGAGCAAGCCAGAGCTGGGGGCGACAGGTTGCACGTGATTCTGAACGAAGTAGATGATGTCGTTGTAGAGCTTTCGCATGTGCGTCAGCTCCGCCACCAGCGCCTCGTTGCTCCGCCGCAGCCGCTCGTTCTCCGCCAGTAACGCCGCCGCGCCCGTCGCGGCTGCCGGCGGCCCTCTGATGGCATTCGCGGAGGCCTCATTGCCGCCGAGGAGGAGGAGGCGGGAGGAAGGAGCGTCTGCGCCCGGCTTCCAGCCGTGGGTGGCGGCGGCTAGGCGGTAGTCGTCGAAGTGGGAGTAGAGAGGGAACAAGGGAGAGGAGGAAGTCGCCAAGGGAAAGGAGGAAGAAGAAGAGATGGCGATGGAGCAGGTCTTGCGGCGGTGGATCTCGCAGAGGAGGTGCTTCTCTCCTTTGCGGAAAAACTCGTTAGCGAACTCCCATCTCTCCGGCACCACCTTTCGAAATCCCTGCAACAACAAAGTCAAATTTCTACTTACTCGATCGGTCGATTACTTAGTTCAGAGTAATGTGGCACATGATACATACATAGGTGTTGAGTTGGCGGACGAAGCTGGAAAAGTTATTGTGCTTGAAGAAGTTGGGAAGGATGTCGCGGGCGAACTCGGGAGGCCGCCACACGATGAAAGTGGAGACGCGGTCGTCGCCCCAGGAGACAATGTGGTCGGTGGCAGGGTCGTCCACCAGCTGATACGTCTTCGTCAGGAACGGCGCCGGAACAGGCTTGTGCGCCTCGGCTCCTCCAGCCGCCGCTGCTTCCCAACAACTCTCCATCATCAGTACCGCGCGCGTCGCAGACTCGCAGGGAAGTGGAACGAGGTTTGCTTGGCCGTAATTTAAATATTAATAGTGCATAAGGCGACCGATAGGGTGGGAATGGGCCGGAAGGCGGTGGAATGTGTGTCCTTGTCGCTGCTGTGGAGACTGGACACTTGAGAGGGAGAGGGAGAGGGAGGGAGGGGGAGAGGGAGATGGATGGACTGTGGTGCTGTTTGGGGTTTGGGATTCAGCTTTGAAGAAGATAAGCCCGTGGCCGCGAGGGAAGGCCGGGTTCCTTTTATTGACCTTTATTGTATCTTTTGTGACGTGAACGGCTTTGTTTGTTAGCGTCAAAACACAAAACAAAAGTAAGAGCAGCAATCATATTAATTAATTAATTAATTAATTAATTAATCAGCCCTCGATATACAACAGCCCTCAGCGGTTTTTTATGCGAGAGGGACACGGGACACAGGCGAAAGTGGTTGATTCTGTCTCTGATCACCTGATCCGAAAATTGATGGCGACTGATAAGTTTTCAATGTTGGTCAGGTACGCATATATGTCTTTATACTTTACCGCCCGCATAACTGTGTACAAGCGAAAATAATTACCGCAGAGTGCCAAGTTTCATTACTATAAATGGTCCAGATCAATATATTATTTTACAGTAACTAACTACCGCATAGACAAATTCAATTTAAGCGGTAAATGTGTGAAGATCATAAAGAAGATTGGTACACATGACAAGATGGTGCTTTACAGAAACAACTAGGATGAAGGAGGGGCTTCATGCCATGAAGCTGAGCTGCCTCAATGACACGAGTGGTCTCGATGGCACAAAGTCCAGCACCTGCACACCAAGTATTCGATGTGTAACCATCAGGCTATGCTTGACCGTCCGTGCATGAAGTCGAGATCCACACCATGGCAGGTTTGCACGAGTTTTAATTTCACGGTCAGAGGGCTCAGTTCTCCCTCCGAACTCCGAAGAGGAGATAAAGCCGAAACAGGCCATGGATTCATAAACCGCACCGCGTGTCGTGAACATGCGTTCCAATGGCGACGTCCACAGCTGATGTCCATTGGTGGGGCAGCGGCACAAGGAAGTGGCTTTGCTTGCTACCCTAAATCCTAATCCACTGTGCATGAATTCATTAAGAAATGAGATCAGAAGGAAGCAGAGCATGTGTGAGGAGCTACGCTTCCGAAGTCATCAGCAGCTGCTCCATCTCCCAATGCCAATTCATGCTAAAATCCCCAAGGATTCTCTGCGCTACTGCATCCATGACATGTATGTAATGTACTGTACACGATCAGAAAAAAGAAGGCATCTTTTCCAAAATGCTTCCTGTGTAGATCCCTTTTCGGTAATGAATTAATGAGAGGATATTTCTTTTTAATTTATTCAGAATCTGTAGGCTTCAGAAAAAAAAAAGTTTATTTCCTGCCATCTTAATTAATTTCTTTGTAAGGATTCATAGATAAGGATCATTTTCAGTAGTACTTCCGTATGCATTACCAAAAAATTAATGCATGTTACCTATTTAACCAAAAGATGATTGAAGAACAGCTCCTTTCCCCAAAAAGTTATTAATGAGGAATTTTTCAAGAGGATTCATATTCAGCTTTGTCAACTACAACCCAGCGAAGTCTCCTAATAAATAAAAAGATTAGAATTTGACTCTAAATGAATATTTTAAAGATCGGCTGTTGAATGTACAGAAATTATATTTTAAATTTATTCAATAGATCAAAAGGAAAATGTGTTAATGCATACATTTGACTATACTTGATGATAAGGAAAATGTTGATCATTAACTGGGCATTTGACCATACACTTCACATACGGAACTTCATTATAAATACAGTAGCAAAAAGAAAATTAAATTTCTTTGAAATTAAATTAAAAAAAGATAGAAGAGCTATTTCAGCTAATAACTGTTTATTTTATATCACTACTTTAAGGTTTTAATATACGTTTGTTTTTGCAGTCAAGCATGAAATAGAGGAGCATATTTCAATCCACATCTAGCTAGGATTCCGGCAACTTTATTTCCTACACATCTTCAATTTTTGCATCAAGCATAAGGGTATTCATAACTAGCTAGTTAATATACTTCAGAAGCACAAGATGGAGACAAGCATCAAATAAATCCAACCAACATGTTTTCCATCTAAAGTATTTTGCTATTTAATACAACACAGATAATCTTTTATTGAAAGTATGCTGTGAAGAGTTCTACAATCTTTCTTCTCAATAACTTTCGTCCATTAGTGAGACATAATAAAATAAGGACTTTAAGATCTAGTAGTATCTATTGTGAAAGAAGGTCCACATTTACACCATCTTGCTAAATTCTAGAATCCTACCAGTCTTACATGCCACAACCCTTTGACACAAGAAAACAAAGCAAATAATTACTGCAAAATTACTTAAGCAAGATGATGATCAAGGAGGAAGGTGTCTTTGCGTGTGTGTGTGTATACACTGAAGTAATATTAATTAGCAAGTGGGGACTTTGGAATCCTATCGGCCGGCTAACAAAGGCAGTGTTATAGTAAGAGGGAAATGTTCTCATCGTTGTCCTCTTGCTTTACTGTCTTCTGTCGCTTTCCCCTGCTCTTTGCCTGTGCGAGGAACACGAGAACTGCGGCAGTTTTCTATAGTTTTGTTTGTGTTTTTGCTGCGAGATGCCTATCCTCTGTGACAGTGTTCTTATCTCAATAATTGTTATTGGATGCATGGTTCACGAGAAAAAAAAAAATTTGCATGCATGATAGATTCTGTTCCCGCCGATGCTTCTCGCCTTTAATTTACTTTCAGAAAAAATAATCGTATAATGTACACATGGTTAAAAAAAAAAATGTCACTGTACAAAAAAACTATCGAACCTTTCCAACCTGATGTGTTTAATTAATTTAAGAAATGAAGTTATTGTGAACATGAGAAAATTAAATTAAACAGGGAGGGGGGAGTTGGGCGATCACTGCTGTGGTGTCAGATCCAACACTAAATAAGAGGGAGATGGCATTGCAGGCAGATAATAAAGAGAGGAAAGAGTTGAGAGGAGTGTGATGTGAGCCCTAATGCCGAGAGAGGGGGGCACAAAGGCTGTTGCCATCACATGCTCATCACCTTGTTCTCTTCTTCTTCTGCACTTCTTTTTATAATTCCGTCACTGGAGTTGACCCCACCTTCTTCAACCACACTGCCATTTTCCTGCGTCGCATTCAAGTCTTCGTGCCCTTCCTACTTGCCTTTTTCCTCCTCCAACTTGCTCTTCTTGGAGGGACTAATATTAGAAGGGAAAAAGAGGGAATGGAAATGAAAGGAAAAGAAACGCAGAGTCTTCCAACGTCTTATATACTGATGTGGAAGCAAATTGTCCACATTACCTTGTAATGGACACATTTATCACATATGATGCTGATTTGGAAAAAAAACAGAGACCTTTTAGGATCAAATCTAGTAATGTTGTTCTTGCTTGTATGAGGCCATAGTTCGGGTAGTTAGCACTTGATACTACAATCATGTTGTATAAACTCAGAAAATATATGGATCAAAGATCACAGATGTATATAAAGGTTTACCAAGTCTCAACATGGAATAAACACACCAACATGGAATAGACACACTAACAGCAACTATTACAAGGCAGAAATCCATGTGCATTAATTATGCACAGATGGCAACATCTCTAAGCATAATAATGCGACATTAGGTTCCACGGAATCAAATTTGAATACATTTTAAAGATGTTCCGATAGGACAATGATAAGAATCAAGAAAGCATGGGAACCAAATTTCACTTACCAGAAGAAATTCCTTACCATCGATTTCAGTGTTTGTATCACTCATGTGTGCACATAAATTCCATGTCTAAAAGAATAACACATAGATACATGACAAATATATGTACAGCAATTTAAGTTGGACTTTGTTCAACCAAACAAAATATACAAGAAAAATTGGAAAATAACTGAGAATAATCCATCGATGTTACAATGAAACCAAGTAGTTCAAGCAGCTCAGCGAGTGACCATAACTCGAGACTCCAATCAAGGTCAACCAATTACTGCATCATGATTTTTTCATGAGATTCAACTTCCCTAGGTGCACAATGTCTTTTCATGTTTTGTTGTTCTTACTTCACGCATACTACTTTTCGTGATAAATTAACTGTGTTGGATATAAAATAGACTTGATTATTGAAAGGCTTCACTGACTGAACTTCTCAGTCCTGGAGTGACTGCTGGACAACTTACATTTGAACAACTTCCCTCAAGCCATACAATTTCTTATGAACTGAATTTTAGAATTTCTGACCTTGTTTTCCCTATAATCCTGCCTTCTCCAAGCTTTCGACCTGCCTTTTTTGTCTAAGACCTTGGTTGCTGGATATAGGTTTCTGCAAAGGTTTCAACGCAGCCATGATCTCTGCAAATGAGGGCCGCATCTTTGGGTTTCTGCAAAATGTACAAGGGGTATTGGAGGAAAATATCTTAAAGAGGAACAAAGTAGAATATGAAGGAAATACCAACGAAGGATTTTGTCTTTGCCATAACAAGTATGAAGGTTACATTACTATAGGTTCAAGAGGCATTACTATATTTATTCTCGAAAAACTAAATTTATAGTTCAAATCAACTGCCTTAAGTCTGAAAACCCTTTGTTCATGCTCTCTGCAGGACGGTTTAAAGGAAAGCATGCTGAGAAAGGTTTCATAGTTAAAAGAAGTGAAACCATACAACTGCAAGTGTTCTTAGTGATTCAATCAATTCAAGCTGCCTAAGTTTTAAGAATCAGCAACTTGTTAGTATAATCACATACAAATAATTGTTCTTTAAACTCACATTTGCCAGCACTTCCTTATAATCCCAGCTATGATTGGATCCATGTCATCTGGAATATCTAGACGACGATCCTGGAATCCAATAGCACCAACAACCTGCATGGGATTCATTCCTTCCCAAGGCTGCTGCAAGGTACAGAGCTCCCATAGTATAACTCCAAAGCTAAAGACATCACATCTACATTGTGGAAAAGAAAGCAGAGCCAAAAGCATGGTGTGAGGTCATAAAATGCCAAAAATTGAAATCTTACACAGGAGTTGAACATACTTCTCATCTGAAGGTTCATTCCGTAGAACTTCTGGTGCCATCCACTCAGCCTGAAGCAAAGTACTATTAGTGTAAACTGTCAATGTGGTACAAGTTACACAGAAGGCACAAGCAAGATGAACTTAATACTTCAAAAAAAAAAATCTGTTATTATGACTTGAATAGGCTCAGTTTCTTAACATACAAACTGAGTTTTTAAGTAGGAGCAAATGCGCTCAGATAACCTCTGAGAAAAGATGTATTGACCATCATCTACTACTGAGCATAGCATAGAACAGTGTGATTAGTAGTAATTGCTACTAATTGTTTAAGCTGTCTTATCACCTATGGCATAGATTTAGGACAATACACAACATAAATAATTCACGTGTATATATAATACACAACAATAACATGTCATACAATACACAATTTAAATTAGTCGAAAATGTCTGCAGTTTCATGAGCTGAACTCCATATAAATTTGAGATGGTATATAAAGAAACTAGATGATTACATTCTGAAGCTTTCGCAGTTATTGTAATTCACACTGCACTTGGTAAAGGAACTGCCTAAAAAAAAGGGGATGACTTACAGAAAATAAGCATGCTGAAGAATTGTTCAGAAAGGAAAAGAGAAGAAAGTTGCAAGTATACTTAAATGAATCTGCCAGATTATGAAAAATAAATAATGATTATGGAAAAAGAATGGCTGATTGTTTGCTCACTGTTCCAGCCGTTGACCTTGAAGAAAGGAAGGTGTTGTGCTTTATACGAGATAAACCAAAGTCACAGACCTATATCATGAGTACATGGGTGATAAAATTAATAGACAAATAAAATGTGAATAACAAGAAAATAACAAATTCACAATTTACAAGCACACATATCTTTATATATATATATATATATGAACATACTGAAAGCTAGGTTACCTTCACAACCCAATTCTTGTCCACGAGAAGGTTTGGAGACTTGAGATCACGGTGGACTATAATAGGAGTGCAGTTGTGCAGATAATTCATTCCCCGAGCCTTGTAATTCAAGTATAATATAAAAAATTACTAGGACAAAATACCAGATTTACAACACATCAAAATCTAACTATATGCAGACAACAAATATACTGAGAATGAGCTGCATGATCATACAATATCAAGAGCCATCCTCAAACGTCTCCTTTCATCAAGTTGATTATTGGGTCGGTGAATTAAGCGGAACAAACTGCCTCTGCAATGCAGATTACATGCTTCAAAACACTAGTAAACATCAACACAGTTAAAGCTTGTTAAATACAGCAGCTATATTGGTCAAAGATTTACTATTATGAGTATAATAACCAAAGGAAACACAAATATGTAAAAAAAAATTGAGCACTAACCATCAAAATAAAAGAAAAAGTCTGACAGTTCATCATGTTTACATGGCTACCATTATGGACAGTAAGCAGTAGGCCGCCTCAAAATTTTGTCACACATAATCCAAAGAAATTATGGTTGTGTTACAATCTAGCAAATATTATTAGTGAGTCAATTTTAGCATTAAAAAAATAATATTTACTACGAGTATAATTTAGTTCTACCAACTAGGAGTTAGACAGATGTCCTTGAAAATTTAACCTTTTTTTTTGGTATGCCAAAGTATGAATTTTCACCACAAGACAACATGCAGTATGTATCACACAGTGACTGTCACCTGAGTATACTTCTCTAGGCTATACATATGAGATTATCATGTCTGCAAAACACTAACAACTCCAGAGCAGTGAAGAACTCCAACCAATTTTAGACTAGCAATCAGTTCTTCTAGATTAGCGTTTTAGAACCAAAATGTCAATGGGGAACAAAGGTATGTATTCCCTATTTTCCTAAACGAGAAAAATGTTAAAGAGACAGAAGGAAGTAAAACACCCTTGAAAATTTGGAACTGTTTGAGGGGAGAGGGGATCTTCATATATTAGCTGCAAAAAGAACCTATGCGGTAGGCAGAAATCAGAAAAAGGAACTGGAGTAACCCCTTATTCAAGAACGTTTCATAAAATCTAGTTCCTCTCATTAACTATAGATGTCCAACTCAAAGAAACCACACTTTGCAAGAAATCCTTTTTCTATCTGAGATCTAGAACAAAAAAAATTCAGTCAAGAAAACAGTGCAACATAAAGACATTTGCCATTCCCATATCCCATATTGGCATGTGCATCATATGCTAGGTTTTCCAATTTATCCAAAATTTGAGCATTTCTCCTGTCTGGAGAGAAGCCTATTATGCAATAGACATTGCTTCTACAATAGCTAAATTCCTAAATTTGGGCATGGGCCCATTCTATTAATCCTTCTAACTCATCCTAAATTAAACTCAGTCGACTTTTAGGAATCCAAGCTACCACCATGGCATTTGTGAGTCACTCTAAGCTACCACACTAGGTTGTTGGGAACAAACTCCTTTCCTTTCTGGTTATCATCACACAAGTCTGTGTGTTTCAATGCTTGTTTAGTAATGGAGTAAGGATGATATTTTGAAATTGGCTGCATCTCTTGTTTTTTGGCTAGAATTCAACATATTTGTCATAGAGAAAATAAGTTTGCAAGGTTCATCTTTGATATAGAAACTAGAACTGTCAGTAGGATACACACACAGCTCATGGAATAATTGGTAAACAGGAGGATTTGCATGCTAAAATTTATGTCATATTTCCTATTGATTCTTATTTTCTTAGTGTTGAAATTTACTGACTATGAAGTCTTAGCTGCTTCCATATAAATTTGTCCAGTGAAACCCGCTTGGAACCAGTCATATGTAGTGAAATATAGAAAGTTCATTGGTCATTAATATAATCCCAAATACAGTGAATGAAGACATGTAGAAACCACTTACTGTCTGGAATCTTGCATAACATTACACCTTAGTAGGTCATGCAAATTACTCAAGGTGACAATGGAGAGAAGAAGATCTATGTTGATCGTGTTCCCTATACTAATTCTTATTTGCTTAAAGTTAAAATTGAAATGTACTGAATATGAAGCCTTAGCCGCTGCCATATAAATTTGTCCAACAAACCCAGCTTGGAATGAGCCATATGAAGCAAAGTATATAGGGCATTAATCCTAAATACAGTGAATAAGACATGTAGAAACCACCTACTGTCTGGAATCTTACATAACATTACACCTTAGTAGGTCAGGGGAATTACTCAAGGTGACAATGGAAAGAAGAAAATTATAATCCTGAAGGAGAAAAAGGTACCTATGTAGAAATTCAGTAACAATTGACAGATTAGGTACACAAGTTACTGCACCCATGAAGAGAACGACATTTGGATGTCGCAACCGTTTCATTATTCGCACCTGAAACAAAAATCATTAACATACATGTAAGAAAAGGAAACCAAAACTTAATGCCAGATAACAGAGAAGGCAAATCCTTTTTTCTTACCATGAATAAACCCTCTCTTTATATAGAATAGAGGTTAGGTCTGGTGCACCACAAACACAACTTAACTTAGACTACCAGTCATTGATAAAAACCTACTCTAACACTTTCCTTCATGCTGGAACAATAATATCAGAGGGATTTTTACAGGCATTCAAAAGATGCCTCATGCCTAACTTGTTGGCTAAACAGAATGAGAAGCTCCCAAAGGGACAGTGCATTAATCAGCAAGTCATTCGTCGGTAAAAGTGTGTAACAATTTCCTTTGACAGAACTGCAATTTACATGAAGTGACAACACACGACTACCTCTGTATGCTGGATGTGCTCATAAAGTTCAGGATTATTAGAGGTATAAATTGTACATTATTGCCACAATATATAATTATAGGTTAAGTAATTTAATGCTGAATTCTTCCATTAGGGCTTCACTGACAAATCTTAGAAGCCGCAACCCTTCAGCCTAGAATAAACAACAAATATTTTCATTTTACACTTCTGAGTGTTGGGCAAATCAGTATAAAAATTCTACACGGTATGAGATCTGTTTAATCATATGAAATCATCTTCTGCAAACAATCACTACATAGCTAAATCCAAACATTTGAGGACAATTATCATAAATAATACCAGGAATTTTATATTGTCTTCAAAGTTTCAAACCTTATATTTTCAAAAGATTGTTGAGAATTACTTCCAGCAGCTTGGGAAATGGACTTCAAGGAAGCTGAATTATGTTTTAAGGGCTATCCTAATATGAAATTTGCCCGATATGTTAAACAGTAAGATTTTTTGAATCATATTAAAACATGATACCAGCCATAGAGGAACACCTGCTATTTAACCCCTAAAAGTAATAGTCAAGCTGTTTAATAGTAACGAGAATAGGGAGTTTAGGTCTATTCGATAATAAACAATACTGCAATGGAAATTTGAGATAGCTACCTCGCTTATAAATTCTTCGAGTGCATCACTAGAGATATCTTGATGCAAAAACCTTTTGACGGCAACTTCCTTTATCAGAACAAGGATAAACACATCAACATATACACAAATAAACAAGTACATTAAAAAGGAATGTTAGATAAATGTTTTTTCATATAGAAAGATGTGAATATAGGCAAATATTTCCGCTGAAAAGGCTAGGAAATCCATTGTCCATTCTAACAATTTAACAATGAATCTTCTTATTCAAGAATGCAAAATCCCATGTTCAGATCTTTTCAACTATCTGATGAGGCATGAGTAGTTTTGAATATTGAAATTACTGCCAATACTCATCTATTTTTTGTTACATCAACATCATGTTAATGAGTTTGGTAAAAAAAACAAAGGATTTTTTTTTGTAGAGGAGACTAAATTAGTAGCCTTAGCAAGGGTTAAAGTATCATTCCCTGCTGAAGTTTAGGTCCTGATTGGAACACTACAATTTCAGCTAGTAAGATCACATGCAAGTTATATATGAACTCTGAAGCTTGTGATCAGCTATTTTCTAATACAGATATTCAAGCACGCGCACACACCAACATCAAGGTAATTTGTAGAAGAACAAAAACATTTTTCAGTAAAAGTACTCACTGTTCCATGCCAATCTCCATGATACACCTCTCCAAAAGAACCTAAGTAGGAAAGAAACATGAATTACTAAAAGCAATATCAAAAAAATATTTATGTTTCTTTTCTTACTAAAAATTCAGTGAAAACTAGGGACATGATGTAACTTGACATTTAATTAAGGGCTCCTGAGAAACATACCAAGCCCTATCCGCTCACCAAGAATGATATCTTCCCATGCTATTTCAAATTCTACAACATCCTGCAGTGCATTTTCAGATTTTGTACTTTCTGTTCCAGTGGATTTTTCCGAAGTACAATCCATTTCTTGATGAGAATCATCAGACCTTTCTTTTGTATTAATTTCATCATTACCATGACAGCTAGCTTGCTGCTCTTTGACAGAAATAACTTCATTTTTCTCTATTAGATTTCGTTCATCACCTCCAGAAATACACTGCATCCTAGAACAAGGTTCCAAATGCCCATATTGTTTGCTGACAGCAGCAGTTGTAGCTACAACTGCTGCAGCAGTTGCAGTGGCTGCTGCAGCCACAGGAACTTCCAAATTCAGGTCTGCATTTGATTTTACTGCTGCAACTACCATTGAAGATGCAACAACAGCAGCTGTTGCAGCAGCAGCAGCAACAGGCATATGTCTAACCAGATGCAACGGAGACTCCTGCACCAATGGTTCATCAGACATTTCATATACAGGATTTTTAATGGCTTCTCTGGAATCTTGATTGCGACAAACACTCAATCCATCTGCAGATTTAGTAGCATCCATTTGCGACCTAGAGAGATTTACTTTCTGATGGAGCATGTGGCTAGGAAGCTGAGGCAGGAAGGGCCCATGACTACCACCAGTTTCAGTTTTCTGTTTTAACTCAGGCTTATTTATCTTTCTCTTGTATTTAACTTCAATTGAATGCATCTCTTCAGTCGGTGGATCTTCTATTTCTGGAGTATAAATCTCAGTGAACAAATTAGGGGGTGCAGCCACACCACTTTCTAACAACACATCCTGTAACTTTTGAGCTAATTTTGGATTTTCTTTAGCAGCATTAATCATGTATTCTGATACATTCTTTAATTTCATGCTTTGGACAGTTGATGAACTAATACCCTCAGTCCAAGAAGGAGACCGTGGGTGCTTTGACTTACCAGATGCATCTGGAGTTTTTGACATGACATCATTGGAAGTAGTTGGAGATTTGGTAGGGTTATTCATGTCAGTATGCATGTACCTACTGTTTTGATGATTTAAGTCACATGGGTTTACCCCAGCAGAATTTGGACCTTTTTGGTAATTAGACATTGCACCTTGTTTGGTGAATGACTCATTATCAGTACTACAGGCAGCAGAGTCTGCTACCCTGCTACTTGATACGGCCATACGAGTATCATTTGATACTCTTGCGAAAGATTGAATCGTGATGGTAGCTTCTTCTGGTTCATTAATCAATCCTACACCATCTGATGGGATAAGAGTACCAGGCTCTGACATTAAATCAACAATATAGTCCCTGTTATGTTGAAAGTGAAACTTGTGAAATTTTGCATTAAAATATGAACAAAGGAATTGAAGAGATCCCTTCTTATCTTGGATGCAAATCATGTGAAATGAAGATGAGATAGAGTCAAAATGAAAATTCCCTCATATCAAAGCAAACACTAATGGATTCCATTGAAGAATAAGAAATGTCAATTCTAGTATTAACATCATAGTATCCTTCATTTTGGTATCATAATGATTTAGACTTAATAGTAGGTTCATACTTTGTTCATTACATTCTAGTGCTATAATGTGCCAGGTTTTCGTTAATCTTATCAGGATCTGGTACCATCTAGTTGAATCCACGAGCTGCTACAGGGCTAAGCTAATTGGGTTTCTAAATACCCAGATCGGGAATGATGCTTGCCCTAGAATAAGTTAGTATAACTCCGACTTTGTGCAGATTTAGCTAGTTTTGTCTAGAACAGACTCAAAACTTCCTCACCTTGATAATTTAGTATTCTCACAATCATTTAGAAAAAAACTTAATCTAGAAAATATAATTCAGTTGATTTTCCTTTTTATGTATTAATTTAGTATATATTATGAAAAGTCAATTTTCAGAAGAAACCAGAGCATAAAATAACTTCTTACTGTCACCAAATTTGTTGAAGTCAACAAAATGAGGAATAAACAGAAAGGAATTTCAGTTTTCAGCTGAGTATTGTTTGTGGGATTAGATATGGTTGAGAGACCCATACAAACTGGTGGGTAGGTGCCAATTAGCTCTTGCTATAGCTAACTAAGGATCATATTATCGTTACACTATGGCATGCGGTGTTGCGATTCCCACCTAACTCAAGTTCACATGGCCTTGAAGATATTGTGGATCAGTGATAAAAGGGTGTTTCCCCCAATCATAAATCGCATGATTAGAGATATTGTGAGCCTATGGCAGTTGGGCCTCATTGAGGCTGACCAGAGATAATATGGTCAAAGAGTTCCAACCTAACAGTTGAAGCAATCCCTCAATTGATACAACTGAAGCACAACCTTTTTGTTATATATCATTAGGCTTCCCCATCAAAGAATGGATAATAAGTCAAAGATGAAGTTTGGCTAATTTTATAGATATATATATGAGATATGAGACATTTTGCCTTCTTATTTATATACTTGTTTGCCTTTGTTTGATTTCATTAGGAGGCTCTTCTATCAATTTTAGTGATAATCGTATTCGTACATTTTTTTTTTCTCCAGATCAGCCCGAAGTTCGACCCCACCTAGTAGGCTCTTTGAATCACGTTATTAGGCACATTGCTAGTTTGTTACTATGAGACACCATGTATATTAGAGTTGAAGCTTTAAAGTGTCCCTTTTCTATTTTCTTTTGTTGTTTCTACTATTATTTGTGACTTTTTTTCATATTTGAGCATGCGATCTTTATTTTTGCAACTATGAGACATTTTGTACTATTAAAATTTTATATTTTGTATTTCCTTTTTTTAATGGATCATATTTGAAATATTGGTGTTTTTCATGCATACGACTGCTTTGCTATCCTGTGTTGTTGAATGCAAATGAGATTCAAACAATATCTAGCATTCTGGAGCACAATGCCTTGGCTAGTACGAGGTTCATGTGGATTGACTTGAACAATCATTGGAGTGGTCATTCTCAACTATGGGAAAGGAGCTCGCTAGGAGCATGGCATGCAGTTAAGACCTTTGCTAGAAAATTGGTTGCCAATCCATATTTTGAATTTTCAAACTAAGCAGTATCAAATTCTACCAGCTGTCAAGCATATCAGGAGGTGAATTTCCCCTAGTTTTCCTTTCCTCTCCAAAAAATCTATCAGGCATATTAGCTAAGCCGTTTGTTACTTCACAGACTTCAAATCTCCATACAAGCAGAAGAATTAATAAAATGGAAGTCAGCCTTTGTACATGCAAGTGTTACCTTCCATCATTAAGTTTCACGGTGGCTAGAGCACTATCATCTGAACCCGTATATTGCTTCCCTTTCACTAACCGGCAAGATATGCCCAGACTATCAGCCAAAACCTACAGCACATAACAACTTAATTTCACAAACTGAGGTACCAAAATATCAGAGAGTAATTGTCCACTTTAGCAAGCTATGCATTTTTATCTGAATTTAACTTCTGCTTGCTTAGCATTCATTTCTATGACAGGAGATTTTAAAAAAAAAGGAAACAAAAGGAACTATAGTAATCCAACACATTAGAATCATCAGATTTGTTCCACAAGGAATCTACAATGTCTTTTTTTTTTTTTTTTCAAGGAACAGTCAATACATTTTCATTTAATCCATGTAAGAATTGGTAGTACAAACTTGAAGATCTAAAAGTCAACATCAGATTTGCCACACTAAAATTGTATCTAAAAAGAGTAAAATTCCTACTAAAATTTGTGGTCATCTTAAATGAGCTAAATTGTGAGGTAACTAAAAGGACAAGATCAAAATATTAGAGAAATATTATTTTGTTATTGGTATAGAAAGGCAATTACAAAACCCATAAACATATAGGCTCTAAGCCCAATTAACAAGAAAAATAATAGGTAAGGCATTCAGTCTATTATTCTAACACTCCTGCTCAAGCTAGAGCATAGATATCTATGCTCTCTGTTTGTTACAAAAACACAAATCAAAACCGACTAAGTGGCTAGGTAAAAATTATGACTAAGTGTACGATATGCAGCATGCTGATCATTTTGGATATGACATCTCAAGTGAAATGGCGATCAACTTCAATGTGTTTAGTCATTCATGAACCATAAGACTACTTACATGCAAATTGAGCTTGAAAATTCAATGGTTGAAAATTGGCTGCTTGATTATCAAATGTATATTCAATGGTTTAATGCTTGAAAATTTGAGATCATCAAGTAAAGAGTTAATCCACATCATTTCACAGATTTTGTATGTCATTTCTTCATGTTCTTATTCTCACTAAATTGAGCTATAACACTTTGTTGCCATTTGTCATGTTACTAGATTGCCTCCAAATATGTTTTAAAAAAATCTAAAGTAGCCCTTCTGTGAATAATAGATTCAACATAATTAACAGCAAAAATATTTCAACATTTAGATTATCATACTTCCTATAAAGAAAATCTTTCATTGGACATCTTTTAATATACTACAAAATTCATAACATTGCATCCCAGTAGCTTTTTGTCTTTTGCATGAACTGACTTACCACACCATTTGCCAAGGATTATGATTTGGGATAATAGGAATATCTACTAGTCTTTGAAGCTATAAGTAACTTCCAATCCAAGGAAATAATAATATCTTCCCATAACTCTAATAACAAATTTGGCTTCAAATGTTTTAAAATATTTGTGATGTCCCTCAATTCCTATTAAAAATGGCATCAATGTAAATTGCCAAATTACAATTCTGATTCCCTGATAGTGCCACCCAACAAACACTAAAGCATCTGGTTTGTTGCACATGAAACCAACTTGAGTGACCACTTCACAAAACATTTGAATCCACATTCAAGGACTTTGTTAGAGTCGTAGCCTGCTTTTTAGAGTTTGCATCAAATTAGCCTGAATTTTTGGGAATCAACTAACTTGTAGATTGCTCCATATGAACTTCTTTAGAAAGATTGTCAAACTGAAAAACATTTTTGACACCTATCTAAAACATACATTTACTCTGATTAACTATAAAAGAGCAGTCTGGTGCACAAAGCTTTCGCCAATGCGGGGTCCCGGGGAAGGACTAATGTACGCAGCCTTACCCTACTTTGCAAGAAGCTATTTCTGAGACTTGAACCTGTGACCTCTAGGTCACACAACAACAATTTTACCGTTGTGCTAAGGCTCTCCTTCATTTACTCTGATTAAGTATCACGAAGAAAACTAACTCAAACTGAATTGAGAAGAGTAATAAGAGAGAATGCTCAAAATAATCATCATCATAAATCTGAGTGTAACTTTTGGCAACTAATTTTGTCTTGTCAATCAATTAACACCCAACAGCCACAAGTTGTTCACCACAAGAAAGAGAAACAACCTCCTCAATCTTTGTGATAGCATAGCATAAATCTCATCATCCATTGTCTATTTTTAGCAGGAGACCAGATGACTTTCTAGAATGACCTAGGAATTACCATAAATAACGACAGGACAAATTCATAAATAATTTTTGAAGAACACGAAATTGGCAAAAGAAAAACAGATTTACCATTTCAAAGAGCAATAAGCAAATATCAGATGAAAGATGCAACAAGAATTTATGCCAAAGTATTTATTGACAAAGTCGGTTGGAGAGGTTATGAATCTAATAAAGATATATCTTTGTGCCAATGATACAATTGTAGTCGAGTATTAGTATAGATATGATGTGGGGAGGTGTATATAGTTGGTAGAGAAGTTGTATGGACTTGAGTGATATGGTGAAGAGTTCAAGAAATAAGATGTTGTCTCAAAGAATCTGATATCAGTAAAAATGGTGTTGTGACACCTTTAACCTTTTGGATATGAGAATATTTAAGGAAGATGCAATAAGTGACTCTAGGGACAAGTTGGTCATATACTGATCCAAGAACATAAATAAAGTATAAACAACTAAAAAGCTGCAGTAGTAAAGAAAAGACAATTTGTTAATTTGATGAGGACAAAGTCAAGAACATGGGTTAAGTGCAAAAGCGGTTCACAATAAATAAGCATGTGGTGAAAAAAATGTTTCCCCAATAATATCTAGATACATGGATATCAAACATCATAGTGAGGACAGCTCTTCACCTTCCTTTAGCTTCTTCATCCAGAATCATTCAACTCACAACATTGCTCTTTTGGTTAAATGCAAGTTGGGGTTTAGATTTATTATTGTTTACCAATTACTGGTTAACCATGTGAGATTGATTGACCTTGAACTGGAGTATGAGTTTGTTTTGATGTGGCTATGAGCCTGCTACAGTAGTCTGGAAGATCTAGGTCTGGTTGACCATCAGACAAGGCTTTATCTAGGTGGAGACAGACCTTATATTTTGACCTAGGTTTGGGGTCAGATTCTAGGTTTGAGCTTAAAACTGGATATATTTCGGCACGGGCTTCCTTCTTGATTGTGGTTGAACCTGGTTAACTCTAGTGGAATAAGTCATGTCTCAAACTGAGTCCAACTTAGCTGAATCTAAGACTTGCCTCAGGTCAATTTGAACTCTGTAGAATATACTTCATCAGCTGTCTTGGATTAGGTTGAACTTCAACCGATGAAGTGAATTCTACAAAAGTTCATGATGAACAAAGTCTGAAAATACGTAGACTCAAAAGCAATGATTACTTTTGCAGAAAATAAGAGAAATTAATAAATAGCTTCCATAAGTGTCGAATTATATTGTACGTTACTAGAGAACTAAATGTAGTATTCACATGACAGTTTTAGTTGTCCTTTGAGCTAATATTCTATTGCAAAATTAAGATAAATGGCTTTGAAGTACATATTATCGAGCTAAAACAATTCCTTACAATCATTAAAAGGCAAAGAGCTGCTAACCTTAAACATTAAAGCACGATGACGGGCTAAACCAACTGTCAAATGTCCAAGTGGTAGCACAATGCTTCCAATATTTGCCATCAGATTGTTTCTAAGGTTCTGATATGAATTCAACATGCTTTCAGGATCAGAAACTTTTCCGCCCATATAGTCAGCAACTAAAAAGGCAACCTTCTGCACTAAGAGACTCCCTGATGAATCCAAAGATTCAGCCCCTAGCTTTTTAGCCATTAGTAGTGCTTTCTGTTCAAGTTTGGAAAGGTCAGCATCTTCTTTTCTGTTTACCAATGCAACTTCCCAACCAATATTGTCAGAGATTGGTATTTGCTGTAAATCCATAAGGGAAGGCATTTCTGAAAATGTTGACTCAATTGAAACACCATAAAGATCATAGAAACCATCCAAGATCTTATCATCATAACCAAGAACATTATAACTCTGTCAAGGATAAAGAAATAATAAATGTCACTGAGCCAGTAAAAGTTGAAAATGAATGATATCAGTTTCATCAATAGACACGTATAAACACTAGCAAGAAATCAGTACAGAAGAAGTGAATTTGTTTGCAACAATCAGAAAGAGCAAGCATATGATAAAAAGGTCCATGAAAAAAATAAAATAGACTAGTTAGAAACAGTGGTTCAAAGTTCATTAGTTTACACATATCACATAACACACAAACAAGATTCTACATCATATGAGCACCAAACAAATAGCACCAGGTAATACAAAAGTGAAATTAGGGTATAAACATTTTATAACATGATTACACAAATTACTACTCTCCTTAAGCTAGAGCATAGATATACCAAACATAAATTTTAAAAAACGAGTCATATCAGGTGAAGATATATCAACAATTTGACATATTAAACAGTCCTTCCATATGGTAGAAAAATTGCTAGACTATGGAGGAAAGAAAGATTATAATTGTAGTATTGACTCTAAAAAAAGAGAAAATTAGAGAAAGAGAGAAAGGGAGACATGCCAAAAGGGAGTATCATTCAGACAGTGATTTAATTGAGAGAAAAATAAAGAGGGGGAAATTGATTTATTAAATATTCCCTCTTTATGGTAGAAAGAAATGACAGATTATGGTGGAAAGAAAGATTATAATTCTAGTATTGACTCTAAAAGTGAGAAAAGGAAAATTGGCAAAAGAAAGAAAGGGAGAAAATGCAAAAGGGAATAGCATTCTGGCATTGATTTCAGTGAGAGAGAAAAAAGGAACAAGTGTTCGAAAAGATAAAGGGTAAAATCCGGGATCAACTAGATTAAGACATAAAAGAGAGTATAAAAGGCAACGATTTGGAAGAAGATAGAGTTAGATTCAACATTTACTCCGTTATATGGTGAGAGAGAAAGAGAGAGAAACTAGTTTTCTTTTCATATTGCAATTAATATATAAATGGTTAAATGAGAAAGAAAATTGGGAATACATAGGGAAAATTTTGAAAATTTCAAAATAAAATTGTTTTAAAAAAAATCAAAACGTAGCAAAAGGTAGACTTAATGAAGGCACTTTTCTGATGAAGTCATGTGCAAAACACATAAAGCAGACGAAGAGTCAGGCATTTTATGGTATCCACATGTAGCAAACAAGACTCATATGGTGCACATGAAGCAAATGTAGATCTTTGTTGGCGCATTTCCTGCTGCACATTATCGTACTAAGAAGTGGATTTTGATTTGTTATCATATTAGAAGTTGCCTTCCACCTCATCCATTATAGGGATTACCAATCTGCCAACAAGCTACATGTGCCAATCGATCCAATTTTGATAAGTTGTGCGACTATTTGACCCAACAGATCTAGGCGAACTAGCAGTTCAAACTGTAACAATCTAGATCGTTCAACCAATCCAATGACATAAAATAACATGGATGGGTGCAGCCCAAGAGAAACAGTCCAACCAAAGAATGAGAATTGATCTATATAAGGAGCAGGAGCAGGTAGGACAGAATCACTTAAAATTTGTGAATCACCACTAGTCTTCTTCCTCCTTGCCTACAAAGCACCAGCAACTGGATTTGCACACTCTAGTGGATGAATTATGGTGACCTTGTGTCACGCCCCGGAGGTGTCATTCCCGAACACCTTGTCTTTGAGTCAAGTGGGCCACAAGCTCTTTTTTGACAATATAGGTTGTAGAAGAATAGATGATCTTGTCATATCTTGGAGGAAATTTGCCAAATCCCAATTAAATACTATTGGTGGTGACAAATTAAGTCTTACGGAAAGAAACTACACATTCAAGATTGTTGACTGCTACGAGTCAACAATCCATCATTCTGACCCATCGACAACAAAATTTTTCAATAGAAAACACTACTTTGAAATGCTAGTAAAGATGTAGCACTTTAATGGCAGCAAGCATGAAGATTATGATTGAACATGGCTTGCAGGTCCTAGGGTAGCTAAATCTGAAGTGAAAGAAGATAGATGTTGCATCAAAGAAGACAATCAGACATTCACATGAGACCATATGCATAAAGTAGGATTGAAATATTGGTCAACGTTAACTTTTGTGATCTATTGATTAATAAATTTCGTGGATCCTACCAATATGTTTATGACAATAAAGAATGACTAAATTTTTATGATTAGAATAATCATTTTTATAGTGCATTACCCATCTTGCTTCTATCATGTCATACAATGCTATACCACCAAACCAACACAAAGATTATGTTCACTGGGAATCACCAACAATTGGATGGTTCTTGTACTGGTCCCTAGGACTGGTAAATTTCAGCAGTACTGGGCAGTAACGTACAGTGTTAAACCATACCTCTGGTCCTCAGCATCCACACATTTTCTTAAATTGTTCATCTACCCTCATTGCTCCTATCCAATTTCTGTTTGCAAGCTACACCATGCTAGCAAAGCATCTACGATCATCAAATCAACCAACAAATGCGAAAAAGTTGGAAAGAATTTGACTCCTAGATTAGCAAATTAGGATACTCCACCATTGCTAGGACTTAAGCTTTTTGGTACAAATACTTCAATCAAATCTTAATATTGTACGCAGCACAATTCATGAGTTTTTGGTAGAATTTTGACCCACGCCCTATATTTTCATGTTATACATCCTAGCATAGTAATCCATAATGAGCCCGCCCATCCCACAAAGCCCATATGACTTTAGTTCGAAATGTCCTTCAATATTGTTCATGGTTTAAGCTTAGTCCAACACAATAAGGCATGTTAAACTATAAAACTGTAAATTTAAATTTATACAATTAAACTTTTGTGTTAGGTAATTTTGCAATAACATCCTAACAATATCTTATGCTGATGATTGGAAATCCAGTAGGGCATGTCATTTACCTCTTCTGTTAGAAATTTATTGCCACAATAATTGTCACACTTGAAGCCTAAAAGCTTAGAACTGACGCTGGAACATCCTATATGGGAAGAATTTGGATTCTCAATTGACTGACATAATTTCCTTCTTAAAAAATCATTAACCATCACTAGCTGATCAATATGGATCAAAATCAATAGTGGGAAAGGAATTCATACTAATGATCAAGTAACAAAGCATTGCTAGAGTAAGATTAAGTAAAACAGTTCAACTTGAATAACAGTGACATTGACTAAACAGAATAAGACAACTTGATTAACTGACCTTAGGCTAGGTAATCAACTATGAACAGTTCTCAAGTACAAATCAGATTAGCTTAGAAGCATAATAAAAAAAAATTTCTAACAAACAAAAATAAATTAGTATAATAGTAGCATAACATTCTCAAACACTTCCTACAGAAAAATAATACTAAGAATCGAAATGATGCACAGACAGATAGAGAACGAGTAACTAGAAATAACATAATGAGACAAGAGAGCTCGAGGATGTTAACCCAGTATCGATAAGCAAGGATTTCAGCTGGGGAGTTCTCCGGTGGGCAAGAGCCCAGACTAATCTGCTTCACCGCCTCGATCTGGGCTGCCTCCGGATCCTCCATTGCGCTAAGCTCAAGGGCGAGCTGGATTTGATACTCCTCGTCCATTTCCTGGTTCGTAGGATTGCTCAATTCGGAATCTCCAATGGGTGCATTAGATACCATATCGGAATCGACCGAGGTAGTCGTACTCTGCGAATCCCTCTGGTCCACTCTCTGCCCGACAGCAAACGAGGAAGACCAAGAGGAGAAAGACGAGGAGGGAGGGGTAATGGCTTGCCTACCAGAGACCGAATTCAACCAGTTGCTGAAACCGGACAAGGGCTTCTGCTCGGGATGAGACTGGGTTGCCTTGCCGTTGGTTGCAACGGGGCAGACTCTGATCGTGGAGGAGGAGGGCGAGAGCGATGCTTCCCCGTCTTCCGAGTGACTCGGCACGATATGTAGCTTCTTGAGGAGGTTTTTCATCGTACGCACGGCACGACTCCTCTCATCCCTAACCTGCTCCTTCTTCGATTGGTGCTCGTCTCAATTTGATCCCTAAATCCGGCTTGTTCGTCCTTCCGATTGTAGCCAGCGGCGGGCGATGGCTGTGCTGAATCCCTGATTCGATCTCCTCCTCCTTTTAATCGGTCGCTCGTTTTCCTGGTTGAATGGGCACGGAGGAAGACGACGTCAGCAGCGGACGACGAAAGGGGGAAGCAGTAAGCGCAGCGGAAATCAAAAGTGGAGAACTGTGCCGACGATGACCAAGTGGAACGAAGATGATGCATTTATGTACGCACGCCACTACCGGCTGTGCCATTGGATGCGCAAGTGGGAGCTCTTTAACCGAAAAGGTACGGAACTGCGTGCGATAACAGAGCGGTAACGTTGAAGAATTACGATATTATCTACTAATCCCTGGGGATTTGGTGCTTCCAATGACGGTCCACCGTCGGATGCATGACATGGCGGGGCCCAGGCGGTGACCCGACTCTCATCATGAAGGGGTCAGCACGTGCTCCTGGAGAGTGAACATTTTGGGCAGCCGCACCACTTGAGCCACTTGCCCCCTTCGTGGTGCCAGTTCGAGTAGTTTACGTTAGATCGTACCCACCAGGCCCTCGAACCAGAACGAACTTGTTGATCGATTCACGCTGCCGTTGCCCTGGTTGGATTTCAAGAGTTGCGATCCGTGTTGGTCAAAAGTAGACAAGCTGATCCGTAAAGATGCATGCCAAATCTTAAAATCATCACATTAATGTGCCGACAACTGAAGAAGGGTGCAGCCAATGTTGTGTAGACAACTAACAGTCTGCTTGACGATAAGAGGCTGGATGATATTGAATACAGATGCTGATCCAAAAAGTTACCAAAATGTATCAAATTTAAATAGTTTAATAATGATACAAATATTGAATGAGTTGGATATACCTGTTAATATCAATGGAAATATTTTTAGTGGGTAGTTGAGATAATTTGACAATTGCTATTATTTGAGGGCTTTAAATGCTTAATGAAAGAGAGCATCAGCTTAATCCATACAAAATATGTTCATTTTACATTTTATATAATCTTTTGTCATTTCATCTAAATCCTTTTTTAAAAAGATAAATCTGTCAGATGGAATCTCATACAGGAGTGAAGTTTTCACAATTTTAACATATATAACAAATCATTTGCTAGATATATTGCTCGAGACAAACGAATGCATAAAGTATTAGTGTCATAAAGCATAAGTGACCTAATAGCATTGTTTAACACAAACTACTGTAGAAACTATTATTTTGTCCACTTACCTAACAAGTTGTCCTATATTTGACCAAAAAATAGAAAACACGAACTGATCACGCGTTCTCAAATCTCTTAATGGATACTTTTTCTATCATTATACGATATGATCAAAGACAACTTTTTTTTTTTCACTTTAGATCATTAAGGGAAGCAAGTGCTAAATGATTTCCCCATATTTAAAAGTAGAGCAGATCAAAACAAACTTTAGACAAAAAGTAACTTCGAATAATTAAGATTAATAATTATATATATTATTAAACTATTTTTTAAAATATATTTTGTTCAGTGTTTTTTTTATAGAATTTGTAAGTTATATTAAAATGAATGATGATCCATTCATAGTGTAAGATGGAAGTTTGTCGCTTCAAATTTGTTTCCCGGCGTTTCGCCCCTTTCCACCGTGATTTCACCTGAGGTAAGCTGCAGATAAAAAAAACACATAGCGGATCCATAGGGAACGACTATAGTGGAGGAGTCCTTTTCCATGGCGGGCCCACCACTAGCGGGTGCTCACCTAAGTCCGATCGCACGGGCCCCACGGACAGCTCACGTCCACCTCATCCACCCTGTCAACCGGACGCGCACCTCCGCCACATGATTCCGTGTTTAGTATTAATAATTTTCCCGTCGTCTCCTTACGATGATTATACGAATATTTCACATTAGAATCACGGCAATTAAAAGAGGAAAAGAAGAAAACAAAGTCTACGTGGCACTCATTCTTTCCGTCTTAGTGCCACGAATGCATCGGATTTGATTCGAGTCGGAGTCTGAGGGAACTAGGAAGTGAGCGAGCCCTAGCAACCCTCTCTTCTCCCTTCTCGTCTCTCTCTCTCTCGCGGATTGGTGATCTTCGTCGGATTGGTGATCTTCGTCTGTTGTTTGAAATTGAAGCTCTTCTCGCTTTTTGTCGTAGGTGGTTTGGATCTGAGGAAGAGATCTCTCGAGTCAGGTCCGAGGAGTTGGAATCTTGAACAGCTCTTCGCTGCTGGGATTTGATTACTTGCGGAGAGCAATGACGAGCGATCTACCGATGAGTCCAGAGCTTGAGGAGATCGATGGCAAGATCCAAGACATCTTCCGAGCACTCCAGTAAGATTTGATTACCTTGGAGTTCCTGCGCGTTCATATGTTGATTCGCCTTTCTTCTTTTGCTCCATCTTTGAACTGCAGATGCCATGTCAATGGATGAGATTATATCATATGGGAATCTTCTTCTCTCTTATAATTGGGAAAGATCTCTGGTTGTTCATAACTTATGTTGCTTAGAATTTAAGGCACATTGAGGAACTAGTTTTATCTGGCTGGACGATGATCTGTTTCGGATGCTTTGCCCTTGACCCTCTGCAGACTCAATTTTTATATTGGGGTACTGAGATCTAAAATCAGGAGTGAGTGTACAGTTTGCTGGTTCTACAACAGAGATTGACATAGACAATATCTGGGGAATTGGGGTAAAGTTCCATCACAGGTTCTGCTATATTACTACTAGAACTATGAAAGAACACCATAATTCAAACTATGTAATAGGCAAACCCTAATAACTTAACAAAGAAAGCATAATGAATTTTCATTTGACAAATAACCTAAATTTGGTTGGTGTTAAAATATGTTCACAGTATAGTAGAAGTTTGTGGAAGTTAAGTGAATCTTGTTATATAAAATGTAAGATATCTAACAAACAGTAAGTAAACTAGAATTTGTATGGAGGGGACTTACTGTTAGTGCAGCCGCAGTGGATTTAATTGAGATAGTTTAGAAAATTTTGCAGATAGAGTAAAACAATATGGCGTCAGCAAGGCCAACATATAAGTAAACAGATAACAAGCATATGTAAGTTATATTTCATGATCGACCTATTTGTTGCACTCTTCACAGGAAACTAGATGCAAGTGGTTATTGTAAAGGAATGGGCCTCATTCTCTTCAATTCAGGATTTTCCTTATTCTGATAATGTGTTCGTCAAACCCAAGGGATGAAATTGCCTCCTTAAAATTCCAAAACAAACATGATACCATATCATAGAAACTTCTTTGAGAAACTTCAAATTAAGTTTGCATTCATTCATACAAATATCAAGATTGGCTAAAATCTTGTAATGACCTTGTCTGAGGAGTGCAGGGAGGTGCAACTTCTATCAAGCTTCTAAGATGTATGGGCAAGAATGAATTGAAATACAAATCGAAGCAGAGAAGTGTAATTGGGCCATATGTGTTACTTGCCTTAAAATGGATAAATATATACTCTCAATAACATGACACCTTTTGGTAGAATTGGTCCAATTCTTGTAAGAAACCTTAGTTAATCATGTTCCGAGTGAAGCAATTTCGAGATGGATGACGAGCCACCCCTTGGAGTCAAATTTCACCATGAAACATACCAACAAAAGCTAGTAAGTGTATGGGTTTAAGGATATACCAATAAAAGCTAGTGGAACTATAGCGACTCGGTCTAAGGTGGGGAGGGAGTGATCAAACAACAAAGACAAGGTGCATCTTCTTGCTGACTTTTAGGATGCATGGAGTAAGAATAACTGAAACACACACTGAAGCGAGGAAAATATGGTTGGACCATAGCTGTAACTTATCTTAAATGAATTAAGTATATACCCTCAATAATGAGACACATTTTGATAGAGTGGGCTTGATTTTCCATGAACTCCATAGTTAAGGGCACTCAGTGTGGAACAATTTTAGAATGGGTGATTTCTTGAGAAGCTCCTCACCTCGGAGATAGATTTCATCATGATTCAAAACTAAGGCCAATAGTATAGGATGACAATTAAAGCAAACAATATCTTGATGTTGTTGAGAATATAGTGTGACACAAATCTTCTTACAGAAAGTTCAATAAAGAAGTATATGCACAAACTTTATCATAAAGTTGTCTATCATAGAATTCAATTTATAACATAGAAAGGGCAAACGATGGAGAGGAATGGGAGGCATATGGGAAGTGAAATATAAGAGGTGTGTTAAACCTAGAGTTTACTCCCAAGTTCATATTTTATACACACCATTTATACCTCCTTATATTTATATGCCAGTGGAGAATTGTGGTTCCTCCTAACCAATTTTCTAGATAAATAGTCTCAAATTTACATAACTAGTCTAAACATACACTTCCTGCACAAGATGGGGAGCATAGATATCTTCAAACTTATGTTTGCCACAAGATGTTACATTTAAGGTAGGAACTTTTCCATTTGTGATGTATCTCAAACCTAGTCAAATAAAATCACAATCCACCTCAATATGATTATTCTTTCATATTGCTCGTAGTATAATTGCGTAGGAACAATTGAGGAGAAGAGTAGTCCATGTGTAAGAGAATGTAACCACATAAACTCACTGACAGTATGAGCCATAACATGATCCTTTACTTCACTTCTACTGTTGCTACTATTATATGCTTCTTACTCTTCCACCTTACTAAATCACCCCAACAAAGTTGAATATCTAGTGATATTCCTCCTATCATTGACTGAACCTTCTTCAAAAACAGCAATAGACTTGATAATATCAAGATTTTTGTTCTCCCAAGTGGAAGAAGATATGGAAAAGTAGGAGACGAAGGGAAGAGAGAGACAAGAGATGAACCAAACCTAGTTCTTTCCTCCCAATTTATATATATCATTGTCATCCACTTAGATTTACACCCACTTATACATATATTTCACATACCCAATTACCCTTTGGGTATGGGGCATGCCTAACCAGTTTTGTGCAGAAACCGGCTCAAACTTACGCCTGAGATATTAATCTTTCAAGTTTTCCCCTTTTGGCTCCAAATTGTGGTTCTTCCAGAAGTAGATGTTCTATATAAACATTCAACTCAATGATTATAGTTTATGTGTTCAACACGTGTATATTAATCCTGAAAAAACAGTAAGTGTGCCAATATATTTTCCCTTATAATTTCATGATTTATCCAGAAGTTCAACATTGAGGTAGTTCTGATATGCAGGATTTTTTTTCCCCTGTTAAAATTGTCGGAGGACGTGAACTTCCCCTTGTCTATTTGATTTTTTTCTTGTTTCTTCATTATAGCAGTTGAAGTTTTAATGTATAATTATCAAAAAAAAAAAATTCCTTGTAGATTGTGGGAAATCTCCAGTCTTATAGCAATATGTTTAGAAAGGTTTGAAAGCTGCCTACAGTTTTTGTCTATGTAGTATGTACATCTCAAATCAGATCATACACAGGAAGAAACCTTTTCTTGGTGAAAAAGTTTGTTGAAAAAGTGATGCTGATGGTATTGGGTAAAATCTATGCCATTACTTTGTAAACAGCTATCACATATATGCTAGTCTCAAGTTAATCTTGATACCCAATAGCAGCTTCCTGCTCTTGAATGTTAATTTCAGATTTAGATATCTTTATATCATCTTGTATTCTCATTTGTCTGCATTATTTTTCATGCTTAATATTAAAAATATAAATGTAATCGATTCCTTTTCCAAGAATTAAGTTTTTAGGATCGGTTGTCAGCTAAGTTCAAAACTTGGTAAAGGAGCAATGGTATTAGAGTAGGAGGTTCAAAGTTCAAAACTTACCTATGTCGAAAAGAAAAACAAATATCTATTAGTTCATGTGTTGTGGTTGGACTATTTGATAGAATTAAACCCCCCACCTGTATGCTAACAAGGAGTGCTAAGGATATAAATAAATTTTGGTTAGTCAATTAACTTTAACTCTTAATATTTGTATAATATTCTTTTCATCAATGATTTTATCTTGTTCTTAGGGGTGCACATATTTTCTTTGGCCCTTCCCCACATTTTTAGGTTGTCACTTTGAGATTTAAATTGATCGAGGTTGGAATAATCCCCATTCCCTTTTCCATGGATCTCCTTTCCTTTTCATGCTTAATTCAATGTAAGGATTATATAGAAATCATTATCATTATCATTTATTTGTGTTTGTCTGGCTGTTAAGATATTGTATATGATTCTCATCCCTCACTGAGCTCTATGCAAGGTTAGATCATTAGTATTCAAATTAATTAAATTGTTTTTATTACATTGATGGGTATTTGTTTGGTCTTCCTCTACCTTTACACTTTCCACTTGAATAGATTTAACTCTTTGAACTATAGAATTTGTTTATTTTTCTTAAATATATCCAAACCATCTTAACTTATTTTTCTTATTTTTTATTTATTGGATTCCTAAAAATTCTTATTTATAGGGATTTTATTCCTATTTATCTTAACAGTTCCATCAATTCTTTTGTTTGCTATTGAAGCTACATTTCATATAGCTTTTATTCTATTTAGTTTAAAGCCTTTAATTTTTTAAGTTTTCTCTACAATTCAAGTTTTGAATTTAATCTAATCACACTTTTGTTGTCTACAAATAACATATATCTAGCATGTTTGTTTTGAATATGATTCATTAGTTCATGATGTTCATCTAGTATTAATATGCATATAAAATGAACCCTTAAATATGAACCTATGGTGAAAATTTATTTATTGCACTTGAAAGTAGCTCTAACACTATAACAACATTACTGGATATTCTTTTCTCCTTCAAAAACTAATTGCAATAGCTGGCTGGAAACTCTATTATAAGCTTTTTTCCCAAAATCAATGAAAACAATATGCAAATTAATCTTCTTTTCTCTATAAATATTACCTATGGTTGATCTTGTAGACATGAAACCAAATTGATTTTTGGAAATAATTTTCTCACCTCTTATTATCCTCTAGTAACTCTTTTTCAAAGTTTCATAGTATGCCTCATGGACTTGACACCTCTCTAATTTGAACGACATTATATATTACCTTTTTATTCTTATAGATAAGTACTAGAAAAAATTTCCTTCATGCTTTGAACATTTTCTTAATTCTTAAAATTTTATTGAATAACTTAGTTTTGTCAAATTATATCTCGATCTCCTAAACTCTTCCATACTTCAATATGATTATCGTCTAGACCAACACTTTTACCTACATTTTCTTTGTAGCATCTTTTAGCTCACTTCATTTGGTGCATATAGCTTATCCATACTATAGGCATAATCTGGGATGATCCTTTTTGAGAAATGATCGTTTGTAAACAATTTATTTTCCTCTTGATTTTTTTATTTTTATTTTGCAGGAATGGATTTCAGAAATTGGATAAAATTAAAGATCCTAATAGACAGTCTAAACAGTTGGAGGAGCTTACTGGGAAGATGAAGGAATGCAAGCGGTAGGTGACTTACCTTATTTTGACTTTAAGATCTCACCATATATATGTGGTTTAATGTGAATGTCATATATGTTGTTTGTTGTGATACAATCAAAGTCCCACATTGGAAATACATGAAAAAGATTATAAATTTATAAGATGGAAGATATGTCCATTGGTATGAGACCTTTTGGGTAGAGCCCAAAAACAAAACTATGAAGGCTTAGATTAATTCCATCAGACCTAACAATTAGTATCAGAACCATGATCTATGTGAAACCATGTGGGGAGCGTTAGGAAAAATGCAAGAGGTAGGGGAGACCCGGACCATAGGGATGATAGGAGGAGACTCCCAGATTATGAATTTATAAGATGGGAAGATATCTCCATTGATATGAGACCTTTTGGGTAAAATCTAAAAACAAAATTATGAGAACCCAAATACAAAATTATGAGAGCTTAGGCTCAAAGTAGATAATATCATACCATTGTGGAGAAATATTGATTCCATTTGACCTAACATTGTCATGTTCATGACTTACTCTTATATTTTGTTTTTATCACCAATAGTCTTTTTAGAATTTAACATATTAATTTTTACAGGTTAATTAAAGAATTTGATCAAAAACTTAAAGATCAAGAGAATCGGAATCCTCCAGAAGTTAATAAAAAACTCAATGAGAAGAAGCAGACCATGGTCAGTAATCTACTTCTTGTTTTGCATTTTCTGTTTATGTTCTTTCGTCTAATTGTAAGTAATTGCTCTCGTTTATTCCAGATCAAGGAACTCAACTCATATGTGGCCTTGAGGAAAACGTATGTTTTGGGAGGCTTTTCTAATTCATGTTTTTGTTCTTCCTAATTCCCATTTCTGTAATTTCCTCTCAACTTTATGTCTTCGAGAAAGAACACACGTATTGTTTTGCTGTCTTAGTTTCAATAGAATAAATAGTCTCACATGTTTGATGTCAAGGATGTTACTGCTTGATTTTTATTCAGTGTCACAATATGAACAGTGTTCTAGTTGTAGCTGCATTAGTGATGTAAATAATAAATAAAGAAGCCTTTGGCATCAGGCCATAGATATACTAGAAACAATTATTGTACGTCAATGAGAAACTTAATGGTCATTTGGGCAGGGCATTTCTGAAATTGGACATGAAGTAATGACAACTAGAGAAATTTCACAAAGGCTTTGACGTGAGATGATTGAGTTTAAATTTTTAACCAAAGATTTTAGATGTTGAGAAGAGATGAGAATAAATTGATCTTTGAGAGAAATGAAAACACAATGTAATAAAATATTTCAGAGTAATCACTAATCAGTAAAACATCTCTCGAGTGGCTAATTGTTTCCATTATTTCTTGATTTGATTTCTATTTGTTAATGAATTTTTAGGTACCAAAGTAGCCTTGGTAATAAAAGAGTGGAACTTTTTGATATGGGTGTTGGAACCAGTGATCCTGTGGCTGATGAGAACGTTAAGATGGCATCAGGTAATCAGTTTCTTCCTGTGAAGCATCAAGGGTACATCAACATTATATTTGCTATTATTTTTTTTAGTGTCTTGAAATTTTATATGATCCAGTTTTGTTATCACTGATCCTGATTATTGCTGGTAGGTGAAACAAACAAATGTAGTTAATGGTGCATGTAGCTAATGATCAATTCCTTCAACTATAAACACAACTGTCCTTGACCTTAACACATTGATAAAGGAGGAGAAAGACAAAACGATGAAAAGAGATCTTGGCAACTAATCTCACAAGTAGGCTTCTACCTGAAGCAATAATTACAGCAATACACAATAACTGAGAGAAAATAAAAATGCTCGAGAGAAAAGAAGTGCCCTTGAGAGTCTTGGAGTAAAGAAAGAGGAACACATAGCTTGGTCTTTGCTAGACGTTAGCTAGATAAGAACAGAATATCGTTTCTGTTCAGTCTCCGCTGGCTTTGGGTGGTGTACATTGCTTGATTTTTTCTTGACTTAGTAAGATGAGAACAAGATATCTTCTCTGCATAAGTCATGCAACATACAAATAGGATATAATTGGATGAGAACATAGGTGAAAATTTTTTGAGTGGGCTTCCTCCTTGCATCACACCAGCCGAATGTGATAGAATAAAGAAAAGAGAAAGCAACCACCTGATGTGGTTCCTATTGTTGATACAGATCATCAGCCGCACACAAATATAAGAGTAGGGAAGAAGAGGGAAAATAAGGCAACAACAGAATAAAGGCTGATTGAGATTTGAGGAAGAATGAAATGAACACAAATTCCCCTAGAAAAGAGAACAGAGGTTGGTTGAGATTTGAGGAACAAGGAAATGGAAGATGAATGCTCATTGATTCCTCTAGCGTGCAACTTGGATAAGTCTGAGTGCAGAGACGAAGAGAGAATGAATTAGAAGCCAATAGCTAGAGAACTAAGCGAATAAACACAATCTACAGACTGATCACTGAAGCTAGGTTATAAAATCTTTTTCTGATGCCAGGTTTTGAAGCTAGGTTTTGTTGTTTTCCTTAACAAGTCCTCTAGCTGTTGCTTCTGGCCACCGAACTTGCATGTTGAGCTTTGTTGACCACCCTTTTTTGCACATATAGTGCCTACAGTCATCCAACCGTGACCTTCCAGTAATGTCTCTAATTGGGGCAAGTTTTTCAACACCATTTCACATCTTGACACTTGCACATTTCAGGTGAGATGGAAACTGTATTTTAATCTTTGTTGAAAAATGAAATTACCTTTTTTTGTATTTCAAATTCACTGCTAATTGTGATTGTTAAACTAATATTACTTGAATGGTTTTCTCAAATATTGTGAATTCCTGTGCTATGCTTTGATGAGCTTTGTTTCCTATTATGTGATATATTGGTTCTTACAGATATGTCTAATCAAGAACTCATATATGCTGGAAGGAAGCAGATGGATGAAACTGATCAAGTTATTGAACGTTCAAAGATGGTGAAACACTAACCTTCATAAAACTTTTCTTAACTTTTGGAATCATTTTTGATACATAATTTGTTCTTACAGGTTGTTGAGCAAACTATTGAAGTAGGTACCCAAACTGCTGCAAATATGAAGGGCCAGGTAAGTTACCTATCATTAAAATTGCCATTTATATTTTCAAAACTCCGCTACTCATTTATCTTTGTGTGAATTTAGATATATTGATTGTCACCTCTAGCCCATGGTTTAGCTTGTTTTTCAGCAAATATTTTGTAGCAGGTGTCATTTCAATGGAAGAAATTTCCTTTTTGTTTAGTTATGCATATGAGGGCTGAGATGAACTAATTTCTAATGTTGTGGTTCACGACGCAAATATGCAAGATCAAAAGCCCTAATTTGCTGAAATCTTTGTGCTGTTAAGACCATCTCTCCTAGGGATCGATCTTGCTAGGTTCTAATCTACTGATGATCTTTAAGAGTATATGTTGTGCCGTAGCCCTTCTTCTTTAGTGTCTTGTGCTGCACTTGACTGTGAATAACACAGGCTAGTTTCTCATCCTTTGCTACAACCCTACAATTTATTCAAATTCACGACACCCATATTTGACCTTCGCACAAGCAATAAGTGCCTCTTTAACTCCCATACTCTCCCTCTTCATGGTTCCTGTATATTGTGCAAAAAGTGCTCCTTCACCAAACCTCTGTTTCCATTGTCTCGTGGGCATGGAGGCAGTAATGACAATTGTCCTAGAAGATCTCTAGATTGATTACCATTGCCATCTTAATTTTGTTTTCTTTAAGAAGAAATGACAGAGAGTGGATGCACTCAGAAAAAGGGGAGGATTGAATTAGAGAGAAAATAGAAGTGATAAACAAAAACGGATGATTGGATTTTAAAAAAGATGTGAAAATGGTAATATAAAAATGCATATTGTTGCAAAAAAAAGTGATAATATAAAAATGCATATTGAGAGAGACGATGGATATTCACTATTTTCAAGTTTTTCTCTTCTTTTCTGTCTTATGTTGAGTTACCATTAGATTCTACCTTACCATCCTTTATTAGTTTTGTGTGCTTGATTCAAAATGAGATTTGTGGCTGTTAATTGTTTTCAACAACTGTATTCTTGTCACTTGGTTTTTCTGACACCTACTCCCTCTTTTGGAGCAAAATGATTGGAAACTCATTCTCCTTGTACAGTCAATGATCGAAATTTTAAATTCATTTATGTCTAATGCTTTTCTTTATGGATTAGAACATCCAAAAGATGGATTTATCTTTTTTTTTTCTCTTCCAATATTGTCTTTCTCTCGAGTAAGTGTCACATTTTATATATGATTTCCTCATATCTCCGAGTAATATCAGTTTTTACTCAGTCTTTGCTGAATATTAATATCATCTCAAGAATAGATGCTGGAATCCTAATCTTTGCCTTTCAATCACCTTTTGCAAGGTTTCATCTCATCTTGATAAACTTTGAAATCTTGTTACCTTCTTTAACTTCATCTTTTGAATTTTGATCATCAATCCACAACTCTTTGAAGATCTAGAGTGTGCATCACTAGGCTTTTAAACTGCTGCACTAGTATTAGATTATTGTCTTTATCATCGTCAAATGTCCAAGCTAGTTTCATTTTTTTAGTGAGACATTTTCTAGTTTATATAATAAGCTTGGCATGGTATTTCTTTATTCTTTTTTGATATTAGGTAGATGACTTTCCCTCCTTCGCCTAGGCTTATAGTTTATACACATTCAGAAACCAACCTCCAGAATATTCATCCCTATTGGGATAGCTGGTACCCTTAGTTGTCTAAGTGCTTTACCATTACACCTCACTTACAGGGGCAACTTGGCATGATATTTCTACTCTAGTTTGAATTGGAGTGTCAGAATTGTTAGGGTCATCAACTGTGTTGTGGATTTAGTCCTATATTAAGTATTTTAGTTATATGTTATAATGTCGAGTTTTATATATATCATGTAATAATTCTCTAATAACAGTAATATAATAGTTCATCCCTTACAAACAACTTGTAATTTTATACAGTTTTACTTACTCATGGTCAATTTGGGTCCATTTCTGTTTTTGTATTCTTAATTTAAATATACTACAACTATTGAGTTTAAAGTATTCTTTCTAATGTTTATATGTTTTGAATTATTTTCATTTTCGCTTTAAAATGTTTTCTTATATTTAGGATATCATAATGATGTCAACATTGAGTTACATTGGTTGATTCAAAATAATGGAGGACCTATTGGAAAAAAATCAATAGTTCATTACAAAATATTTGCATATAGTTGTGTCTCTCAACATAGTGAAATCACAATCTTTTCTCGATGCATAAGTGAAAAATGAATTTATCAACTATTTCCATTTCACTGATGCGTTTTTGTCTACCAAATACCAAAAATGCCAAACATCAAAGTTATGCAGAAAATAGTTTCTTTGAAGCTGTTTTGGGTGACATACAGCTTGGTACTTCTGCATAGATATAAGTTCTGAAGGACCAATGTAATTGTCTTAATTAATGAACTTGTGTCCGCCTATGATTACACTTTCTACTGATGGATAATTTTTCGCACGGTTTTATATGTGGTGATCATGAAGGTGTGTACAGGATATGGCTTTAAACACAAGCAAGTGAATCTTAGGTTGGATCTTAATCTCTAAGGACTTGGCAGCATAGGATTTAAAAGTTGGAGCATGTTGAAATCTTCTTTTTATCTTGTATGCTGTAGATTTAATCCTGTTATTTTTAGACAGAACAAATGGGTCGAATTGTTAATGAGCTGGACACCATCCAATTCTCAATCAAGAAGGCTTCTCAGTTGGTGAAAGAGATTGGTAGACAGGTTTGTCTCTTAAGTTTCCATGCACTAGCTTTTCCCCTCATCTTTCATATATTTTCTGCTTGCCTATTCTAATTGCAAGCTCTGTTTGTTTTTCTTAACACTAGTTTCCATGTGATTCAGCTTCTATCTTGATTGAAAATTCTTCTATTTTCAGGTTGCTACTGATAAGTGCATCATGCTCTTCCTATTTCTTATAGTTTGTGGTGTAATTGCAGTAATCATTGTAAAGGTACTACCATCTCACCTTTACTCGTAGCAATCTCAAGCATCATCTGGACCATATTTCCATTATCTGGTTTCTAGATCTTTTCCCCTTTAAGCATATTAGTTAATAATACAACTTTACAGAAAATTATGATTTCAATCAAACTATATCATTGCATCTTTTGAACTAAACGGTTAAGATTTTGTGAAGCATTGCATGTCTGCTTACAGAGTTAAGTGAGCATTTACCACATTAATTTTGTCAGCTTCAAACCATGTCAGTCCCACATATTTTATGGTTGGCTGCATGTGTTAAATCCTTTTATTGAATACTATGGAAGACTTATACCACATGAATTAGATCCTTTTAATGAATACTATGGAAGACTTGTAGACTTTGAACCTGAGACCTTGGCAACAACTTTCAAACTCCTCACCTACTGTGCTACTTGGCACTGGGCACCCTTATAATTCCCAACATTTGATCCACTCATGCCCCTGATTTATTTATTAAACAGTTCACTAATCTTTTACTTGTTTTGTTATGGAATTGATAGGTTGTGCATCCGAACAACAAGAGTATTCCAGATATACCTGGATTAGCACCTCCAGCTCCAACTGCAAGGAAATTACTATCCGCCTAATTTTCTGTGGTAATCTTCTGTGGTGGAAACTCAAAAGTGTCATGAATGCTTTGTAGTAATTCTTTTTCTCCTGTATATGATGCCTGCGTTATGTTTTTGTGATCATAAATATGTTTCCTAGCTTGGTGATATATAGAGAGGTAATCTGCCATTTGCCACCTGTAGCAGATTTACCGACATCTTTGCTCTCTTGTAATGCTGTTGTATTGTGATTGCGTAGCCTTAGACTACAATGTTGGATCATTCCCGTGGTGGATGTGACTGCTTTCTTCTCGATTTATTTGGATGCAATATTTTCAACCATTTGTACATATATAGTTGAGAAGCCTATTGAATTCTAAATTATTTCAGGGTATTCTCTTTCCTGTGATTTTTTTTTTATAATAGATAGATGGCCTTCTCCCGATTTGTCTATTGGGCAAATGGACATAACTTATACACATTTAGAAGTTGACTTTTAGTATTTATTCTTATTGGGATTTGAACATTGGTGCTCTTAGTTCTTCTTCGTAGACTTAGAGGAATGCCTAGACTGACAATTTTGATCATTAAGGTGAGGAGAGTCAACATCCAGTGCCTTTTTCTGTTTTATGGTGATGCACAAAATTTGTATATCTAATGCATGTTTTGCAGAGCAGGATACAACCTAAGGCATGGCTTCTACAAGCTGCGATTTATGTAAGTTGGTATATATACTGCTGGCTCTAATCTGGACTTGTGCTTACAGCCCATTTCCCCCTCTATTTTGGAGCTTCAGACTATATTTTCTCCGTCAGGCTGTATCAAACTTTTGGGATGAAGTAGCCCCATTTACTTTTTTTTTTTTTCCAGTTTGCACTTCTAATTTTTGTGGGTTCTCTTTTCTGCTTTGTGTTCATTCTGGTAAGACTGATCGCCCTTGAGGGATAGAGTTGGTTAACATTGCTTGTTAACCCTAGATTACCTTAATCTAAGATGAAAATATAAGGGAAAAAACTGCCTAATTTACCAATCACCGACAAGTTCAGTCAATTTCGTCTGGTTGAAGATTAGAAAATCTTGATCAGATTAGCTTTTTTAGTCTAAGCAGAGAATGCAACATTCCCTAAAGATTTATCCGTTTCTCCACCCCGAAAATACAACTGGAGCTAGCCTCCTTATTAATCTTAAAAAGCCTAGAGAATTTTAAAAGAAAAATAAAAACAATTTTATTGTTCACGCCGGAAGTTGATCTAATCTTTCTTAAACATGAAAGCTCAATTGTAACGAGGATGAAACAATACATTCATTGAAAATTCTTATTTGCATAACTTAACACCATCTATTATAAGATTATTCTAAAACCATATTTATCCATTTGTTAAATAAGTTATAAAAATTTTGATCATTTTAGAAACAATTTAATGAAGACATTTAAAACTACTGCTAGGATTTTATTTATTCTTCTATATGAACTCAGACACGCTTTTAATTGATTTTATTTTAATAAATATCAAATTTTAATTTTAATTATGGTACTTTCTATTAAATTATCAGAAATTGGACTTCTATCGTTTATATCCCATGAGAAATCTAAAATTAAAAATTTATCACGGAATTATAATAATTGAAATATATATATAGAGAGAGAGTGATGAGAGAGAAGTCACCATTAATTATATTAAATCTTATAATCCTAATTATCCAAAATCAAATATATTTTTATAGATTCCATTTAAGACTGTTTTAATGACCGTATAATTTCAATTATTTTTTAAAGTTATACACGAAATTCAGAGGGCTCGCTAACTTCACCTTAATCTTAATCGAAATAGCTCATGTATTACAAGGAAAAAAATTGAACTCTTCCATTTGACAATACCAAACATAGCATATATAACCCACTACATGAAATTTTGAACATACGATAATATTATTCAGTTCGATTTAATCTAAAATATAATTAAGAAATATAAAAGTTTAAACTACATGAAATTTAAATATATAAGTTAATTATAAAAATAAAATTTTGAAATATTTGAAAACTGTTTTTATACCTTCGAGAAGCAAGATAACCCAGTCCAACTACGAAACTTTATGACGGTGAACGTTATCGACACGTCGCTAGCGCGGTTATCAAATCCATCTCCACGTGGTCTGCATGCGCCGGATTCCTTCGTCTTCTTAAGCCGACGAGAGCAGCTGCGTCCTCACCTAGCAAGTAAGTACGTCTGCTGATCCACCAAGGCCATCGAGGCGTCTACTTTAGTAGGCAGTAGGCAGATCGCGCCCGTCAGCCCCTCCATATCAACGATGCCGGGGCTCACCATCGGCGACACCATTCCGGACTTGGAGCTCGAGACAACCCATGGCAAAATCAAGATCCACGACTACGTCGGAGACAGCTTCTGCATCATCTTCTCGCACCCTGGTGATTAATCAGTGTTCCTATTGATTGTTATACAAAAGTTTGCCCCTTTTTTTTGGTTAAGTTTCGCACATCCATATATCGATCAGCTGACTTCACGCCGGTGTGCACGACGGAGCTGGGTGGGATGGCGAAGTGCATGCCGGAGTTCCAGAAGAATGGCGTGAAGCTGCTTGGTTTCTCATGCGACGACGTAGAGTCCCACAAGGAATGGCTCAAGGACGTCGAGGCATTCACGGTGCTTTTTTACACATTCTTTTTTGATAAGCTTAATTAATTCCATGCTTTGCCCGCCGGCCGGCGTACGTCCAGAAAATGAAAAAGTAGTTGACGTTGTCAATTTAGCCGGGAAGCCACGTGCGGTATCCGATCGCGGCGGACCCGAAGAGGGAGTCGATCAAGCAGCTGAACATGGTGGACCCGGAGGAGAAGGACGCGGAGGGGAAGTCGCTGCCCTCGCGGGCGCTGCACATAGTGGGGCCGGACAAGAAGGTGAAGGCCAGCATGCTGTATCCGGCGTCGACGGGGCGGAGCATGGAGGAAGTGGTGCGGGTGGTGCAGTCGCTGCAGCTGGCGGCCAAGTACATGGTGGCCACGCCCGTGAACTGGAAGCCCGGGGATCCGGTCGTCATCTCGCCCCGCGTCTCCGACGAGGAGGCCAAGCGCATGTTCCCCCAGGGCTTCGAGGTCAAGGATTTGCCATCCAAGAAAGGCTACCTACGCTTCACTCAAATCCAAACCACTGCCACTTGATCATCGATCCTTCCTTATTATTATCTATATAAAATAAGTCTTCTTTAATTTCGCTGCATGTGTACGTTTGATATGTAATGTCTTTGACTGGAAATGTACCTGCATAATTAAAATATTGAGTGTGTGGATGCATGCGAGGAATTACTACTGCACCATCGACTTGTGATTTTTTTCTCTGAGCAACCAATCGGAGACGGCCACTCGAAACCGAGCTGACAATGGGCCGGAGTTGGATGCGGCTCGAGCCCAAGTTAGCTTCTGATTGAGAATTCTGCTGTGTCTGGGCCTACAAATTGACTCGATACGAAACAGCTTGGGCCCGCAAATATGGCCGTGCAATGCACGGCACAGCTCGGTGTCTACCTTGCGATAATTAATCGTAATTCGAAATATAGGTACGTTCATAATTGAATAGCCATTACTATAGTATTTATGACAATGTTTCTTGGATTCTCTGTTATTAGACACGCAAATATTTATTCAAAAAAAAACAGAATTTTTCTGTTCGGCATTTAAGAACGCCAGGACATAAGTAATCTTATTGCTAGTGCCCAAATCGACAGTGCCAATTGAGTCATAAGAGAGATTCTTTATGACCAAATATGGTGTTTATGGATTTATTTTATTAGATTCTCGTGACTAACTTTCTCAATTGTTGGGCGAACACGTGCCTTGTTTGACCAATTGTAAAAGTTAGATATTTTAGCAAGGAAATATGAAAAATAGATTGCAGGCCCGTCGCACCCCCACAACGACTCGGTCGATCAATCGTGTTCCACGGCTGCAAATTTTGAGCCGGTCCTATCGAGCCGGCGCTAATTTCCCGCGCATTTAAAATTCCGAGCTTATCTCCACGCGATGCCACCCCTGTTTATCGACGACTCAGGTTCACGTTACTCGGAATTCTCACCTACTTCGCAATCACGTCAGCCATGAGATCGATGAATAAAAGTTTAGGTATTAAATTGAGTAATTCTGGTCTGGCACGATGTCAGAGGCGCAATAATGCAACGACGTCCAGCGAGCGACAAGTTGTTGGCGAGTCGAAGCCAATCATTTCGTCTTGTCGATCGGAGTTTACGAATATACCCCTGCTTTAATATTTTCGGGCTTCGGGCTTGTGAATTCGTGGAGAAAGTGAGGGTAATTTGGTAGTTTCACGTGAGCGAGTCCGGTCCGGATGGAATATTCCTGGGTTGTGGACCGGTTGTTTACCGGTCAATGTTGAGGAAAAGCAAGCCGAGCAATTAATTAAATGATAAAAATAATAAAGTATGAGATGGGTTGGAATTGAGTTTGAACGGTCAAAGAAGAGGCTGTCTTTGCCTTTGACTGCCATCGGGGGAAGAGAAGGGAAGATTAAATAAAGCCCTCCGTCCGTGATCTGGTCTGGTCTGAGGGAGGATATAGCGCCAGGAGGAGGAGGAGGAGATTGTCTGGAGTAGAGTGAATCTGGACTTTGGTCTTCATTTGCCTCTTTTCTTTTGAAATTGCGCCTGTGGCTTCGTTCTCCGACTGGTTTGGTATGTGCTAGTTGTGTTCTTTTCATGCTGAGAATGATCGTTTTGGACCTTTTCCATATCTGAAATTTTCTACAGTACATAGCTAGTTTATCTTCTCTTGCGATTAGAGTGGTTTTGTATGAGAGATTTCATGAAACGGAGAGGAAATTGGTATTCTTTGCGCTTTGTCGTGTGAAACAAATCGAGCGTGGATCTTTGGATATCTTAGGTAAGGAAAAATGCGTCCTTTATTTACTTGAAGTTTGTGAGACTTTGAATCTACTGGTTCTTCAGTCATTATTCTAGTTTTGGTTTGCTCTAAGCAAACAAAGCGGTCGATGCCTATCCTTTCCTGAAAGGTTAAGAGTTGAGGATTATTTTTATCCATGCTTGGAAGGATTCCATGCCTTAGGAGGTGTTAGTTTTGCGCATAGGCTCGGTAAGATAGGGAGTTGAGATAGCATTCCTTGTGGAGCTTTAGTTGTGTGTTTTTTTCTCCTCTTTTTACATAACAGCGTTCAGATTAATCAATGGGTTCATATGAAAGGCTTCTTGGTTTATCGAGACAGCTATGTGTTTCTTGTTCCTCGTGCCTATATGTACCATGATACGACTAAAGTAAAATTTAGGATAATGCTACTGAGATGGATGTTAAAAAGCACATGAAAAGGAGGTAGCGAGGGAAAAATTGAGAGGTAAAATTTCAATTTAGTTTGTCATTGGTAAGTAAGATATTTCTTAAGTATGCTTAAATACCAAAATGTTCACCAAAGTATCTTAGCATCTTGGATTCCATTAGACTCCCTCTTGGATTTCTTAACTTGCACATAATCTTTTCCATTCGATGTCTTTTCTAAACTTCATTTGGTTGAAATATTTCTTAATATTCCTTTAGAGCAATTAGACGCAATGATGTAGATATATTGTGATCTAATATTCAGTTATTCCTGTCTGTTTGGCTTTTCTGAGATTCTTCATATGTTTTCCAACAGGTAAGCTTTCACTTCATTCTGAAAAAGAAGTCTTTTAGATACATTGTGATTAGAGTCATCGGATGCTTGTGGGTAGATGGCTTCTATGAACATGGTTCCATCTTCTGGTTTGGAAAAATCAAAGGGCTCTAATGTTGGCGTTGATAGTCTCCCAGAGGAGATGAAGGATATGAAAATAAGGGATGATAAGGTATTTGATAAGTAATGTGGTTTTAGTAATTTGTACTATTTATTGGTCAACACACTTATGTTAAAAGAAATTACCTTTGCAATATTAAGACAGTAAACAAAAGGTATCATGCCTAATCTAATTTTTGATATTTTCCAGGAAGCAGAAGCTACAGTTGTTGATGGAAATGGGACAGAAGCAGGTCATATAATTGTCACTTCTATCAATGGGAAAAATGGTAATCCAAAGCAGGTAAAATATGAGCACAAAAATTAGTGGTGAAATATTTTTTGGAATTTCTCTCTCTAAAGTTCCAAATCTATATTTACTCTTATAGAAAGTAGCCTGGATGCAATAGAAGGAATTAAAAGTTTTGAAGTCTCTTTATCCATATCTGTTTTCCATTTTTTTTCCAAGTTTTGAAATCTCATTCTTTTTGAACTATTTACATATTCCACTAACTTCAAAATTTGATTGCAGAAAATAAGTTACATGGCTGAGCGTGTTGTGGGTCATGGCTCATTTGGAGTTGTTTTCCAAGTTAGTGCTTCTTAAACCTAACATTACCCATATACCTCTGGCTTTCTTGGTCATTCTAAGAATTATGAATTTTGAGCTTTTCTAATCTTTGTTTTCCCCCCATTCACTTAGGCCAAATGCTTGGAGACAGGTGAAACTGTAGCTATAAAAAAGGTTCTCCAAGATAAGAGGTACAAAAATCGGGAGCTACAGACTATGCGCCTTCTCGATCACCCGAATGTTATCTCTTTGAAGCATTGCTTCTTTTCAACAACTGAGAAGGATGAACTGTATCTCAATTTGGTACTTGAATATGTACCGGAGACACTTCATAGAGTCATCAAACACTACAACAAGATGAATCAACGTATGCCACTAATATATGTGAAGCTCTATATGTACCAGGTAAGCTTGAACTGATAGGACATGTTTTTACTGTTTGATTGATACTTGATACAGTAGAAATCAAATGACTGCTGAAAGTATTGCCGTCATATCTAGTTTTAGGTGCTGAACTTCTGGTGATATAATCTCTTTTTCTTTAATCTGTTTTACAGATGTGTAGAGCACTGGCATACATTCATGGTAGTATTGGGGTGTGCCACAGAGACATTAAACCCCAAAATCTCCTGGTGTGTACTAATCCTTTAATCCATGTTTTGTTCTCTGCCTTTTTGTTTGATTCATAACCACTTAAATACATGAAAACAGTACCAGGCTTCTTTTCTTTTTATTTCAAGTTTTTGAATGAATATTTGTGAAAGTTTTTTTTTTAAATGGATCCATTAACTGGCTACAATATTTTTTTTGTTTCTTATAACTAAACATCTACTATCAGTATAATATATTTGAACCATTGATACTTAGAAGTGATGCTCTTTTTTAATCTATGCTACTCATTCTGAATCAGGTCAATCCCCATACTCATCAGCTGAAACTATGTGACTTCGGTAGCGCAAAAGTCTTGGTAATTCTTTCATGGCTATAATTGCACTGCAGATTCTCCATATTTCAGTAACTTGAACACTGATTTTATCATGCACTCCTCATAGGTGAAAGGGGAACCAAACATATCATACATCTGTTCTCGGTACTACAGAGCTCCAGAGCTTATTTTTGGGGCAACTGAGTATACTACAGCAATTGACATCTGGTCTGCTGGTTGTGTTCTTGCTGAACTATTGCTAGGACAGGTATTTATGATAGTATTCATATGAATATTGCATAACTTGTTTGTACAGTTATTAAATGAATTGATTTATCATCCAAACAGCCTATATTCCCTGGTGAAAACGGAGTTGACCAGCTGGTTGAAATAATTAAGGTGCATAATTAGTTTCTGGCCTTACTTTTGTAATATACTACTATCCTTCAGTTCAATATTTGTATTTAATTGTTCTCCAGGTTTTAGGTACCCCAACAAGAGAAGAAATTAGATGCATGAATCCTAATTACACAGAATTTAGATTCCCGCAGATAAAGGCACACCCTTGGCACAAGGTGACAACAGTCTCTTCCCGCATATTTTCACACTGGATTCCCCATTTACCGAACATTTCCCTCTTATTTTCCTATTCTAAACGCATTATCTTTAATCAGATCTTCCATAAACGAATGCCTCCTGAAGCTGTCGATCTTGTATCTAGACTTCTACAGTACTCTCCAAACCTGAGATGCACTGCTGTAAGTTTAGCCATTGCTTTTATTTGCATTAGATACTATGGCTTGTGCATCTGCTGAGTTCTTTACTTTGGTACAGTTAGAGGCACTAGTTCATCCATTCTTTGACGAGCTCCGGGAACCAAATGCTCGCTTGCTGAATGGCCGTTTTCTCCCTCCCCTCTTTAACTTCAAGCCTCATGGTGAGTTTTTGCAAATCCTATATTGACAACCATCTCTTAGTTACAACAGATATTAATATGCTTTTTTCTTGTTAATTAGAATTAAAGGACGTACCATTAGAGGTGGCAGCGAAGTTGATACCAGAACATGCTAGGAAACAAAGTGCATTCGCGGGATTATTATAAGTTGTTTGACAGAGCAGTTTAAAGCCGCATCCACTCGTTTAGATCTAAGATGATGTACTCCACCGAGGTTGGTGAGTTGGCTAGCATCTGAATTAAGGATTCATCAGGAGTTATTTGACATGAGGATCGGAGACGGCAATTGAGGACTTAACTAATTCTATGGAATGAAAACTGTGACATGGTGAATTAACAATTTCTAATTGATGAAGTGTCAGTTTAGCGACGGGGCTGCATGCAACTGGAGTTCGGATTACGTTGTACTCTGTTTTTTAATTTGTTGTGTTAGATTTTGTAGTTTAAAAGTTGTAATCTTGAGTCCTGTATAATTATACTCGAGTTGTTTCAATCCAAATTCTTTAATCGTTAGGTGTTAGAAATTGATCAACATTGATCTGGTCAATTGGTCGTCCTATAGTCTGTCAATGATGGATTAGTCGGCTGAGTTTTGCAAGTGTGCTATTTTTAAGCATTTGTTTCGACTAAACAAGGTTTGAGTTTGGCTCGCCCTAATGCCATTCGATTCTTCTTCCCCCATCAGCTTCAAACAAAGAAGAATCGTACTTTTGCAAGACCACATTTCACGTCCTTCGTTTCAGTTTGAAAGAGTATACTAGAGAATTAAAAATACACGAGGAATGAAGTCAAAGAGAATTGCGTACCACTTGGCAAACTCTTTTTAAGAAGATTTATTGCAGGAATGCATGGTTCATGTCTTAACAGCAAGAACATACCATGAACACGGCCATAACCTTACACATCTTCTGAGCGTTCATGGATTTCATACGATATTTTCATATTCACAGAACAAAGCCACCCAGCAATTCAAGCCCCTAGGATTTATCTTATTTATTTGGCACGGCCATTCGAGATAACTGTTCAAATCACTTTGACGTGCCAAAAGGTTTCAAATAGTAGTGACACCACTAGTTCAGCGAGGCAAGCACCTTCAAGAGGGAAGCAACAAACTCCATCTGGGTTTCCTCATCTATTGCCAAGAAGAGAGGAACATGGACAAACAGTGACTTCATTCCATTTTGTTCTGCAAACCTGAGAGAATGATAGTACACGAAATTGCATACGAATCGACCAGCATCATCGGAAGGCATAACGTCATATCCCATGTTTGACAAGGCCTTGACTATTTCATTGACGGGAAGAGTAGTCTGCAACAATCACAGGGGAAGACGTTAAAAGTCAATCTGATTACCTACAAAAATAATCAATCATGATCAAAATGAAGAATGAGAAAAACTTGAGGAAAAGGAAGCTCTGAGTTAATTATCTATGAGATCATGAATGTTTGTTAACAGATAAAGTTTGACCCACTATTTGTTTAATTAAAATCTAAGTATGGGCTTCTTTATTTGGTTGCTAAGGAGGATTAGAAAGCACAGTTTCAAAGCTGAGATAATTTATATTCAAGCTTACCGGTTAGAAAAATATATGATGTCTTGCAAAATTACTACAGAATCAAATGTTGAGTTCAAAGTTAAAAAAAAAAAACAGATAGAAAAGGCAGGTCACACTTGGCCACAGTAAATCATTTATTATAAGTTATCATCCTAACTTCTATGTATGCCCAAATATCAGAAAAGAGAAGCCAAAATTCCACGTGTGCTCCGTGGTCATGGAGACCCCCTGCATTTTTGTAAAATGAAAGTATGACATTTTAGTAATTCTTATTTTTTTGTGCATATACTGGAGGGATAACCACCATGGTGAAGGCAGGAATGGCACCATGACCTCAACAATAGACACTTACCATTAAGCTAGCTGACACCTCTGTTTTCTCAAGAAGTTAAGACTATCTGGATAATTAGTGAGAATTGTAATCTGAATTTAACTAAATATAAGGAAAAAGTTGGGAGCTATATTGTGCAGGCAAGGAAAGAGGGAAATAGAAAGTTGAGTCCGAAATCTTTGTTGACTACATGAAAATTGTCTTGCCATTCAACGAAGTGCAGTGCTCATATCTGTAATTATACTGCATCCATTTAAATTTTATTCTTCTTTTTCTTTAACTATATCCAATTACATCCTAATTGATTCAATTATCCTAACTAGAACACCTGTAGCTCTTCTTTGAAGTTGCCTTTATCCTCTTAGCTCTCTTCCTACCAAATCTACAACAGACCATCGCTTGCTAATATAATTATTGTTTTTTCTTTCCTACCAATGCTATTCTATGCTGCACCAAGTAACTGCACATGCTAAGTCTTAATTACGGAAAATGTTTGATAGCCCATAAAAGCAACACCATAATCTCTACCGGATCATTGGTCTTACAACTACACGTGCATAGCAATCACACATAAATAAATAAGCCTTAGAAGCTCTTATACATTTTAATCATTCTTAGATTCTTTAAAAATCTTATCCTGCTGATAAAGCCATGGTTCTAAACTCACAAATTTTTTGTCCATCCATCTTAATGTTTCCCTCAAATTTTCTCAACATTGTTAAAAAAAATCAATTCATTGAATTAACCACAAACTTAGCATACTCCTTTAATTTCCTATCTCAATTTTAAGTTGTTTTCTATTTCAGCATATTTTTGTTCCTCTCCTTGCTTTTCTTTACAACCCAACCCAATCTTTGAGTTTTATGCTACAAGAGCTGAGATGCCAAAACCTAGATATAAAAGTGTCTAGCTATAGTCTTATGAAAAAGTCACAACAATATCCTACCTGTACATGCTGAAAATTTACATGATAAAGACTGGTAGATGTTAAAGCCCATATACATATTAGGGTTAAGGCCCATATTAACCCCAGTTATCTATATATAGTGTAGGGTCCCCAAGGATGTTTGTATCTCCACAATGACATGATATTGTCCACTTTGGGCCTAAGCCCTCATGGTTTTGTTCTTGGGCTCTCCCCAAAAGGCCTCAAGTCAATGGAGATATCTTCCATCCTTTTAAACCCATGATCTTTTCCATGTGTTTTAGATGTGGGACTATGTTTGCACCTTTGCAACCCAACAATCCCCCCCTCAAATAAAGGACCACAGGCCCCCCCTCAAACGGAAAGCCTCCGTTTGATGTCTGAATCCTCGACCCACCAGGACTTCCTGCCCCTCGGTCCACCCTGACCTACTAGGACTTCCTGCCCAGCCGCAACCAGGACTTCCTGCCCCTCGGTCTACCTGACCTACTAGGACTTCCTGCCCAGCCGCAACCAGGACTTCATGCCCCTCGGTCTACCCGACCTACTAGGACTTCCTGCCCGGTGTCTGGTCCTCTTGATTCAAACACGGGAGCCCCCACTTCCTTTGTTTTTAAGGTTCAACCCACATGGTTAGATCCGGATCATGGCTCATCCGGTGGTTAGTCCGGTGAAGAGCGGCCTCGCTCTGATACCAATTGTAGGGTCCCCAAGGATGTTTGTATCTCCACAATGACATGATATTGTCCACTTTGGGCCTAAGCCCTCATGGTTTTGTTCTTGGGCTCTCCCCAAAAGGCCTCAAGTCAATGGAGATATCTTCCATCCTTTTAAACCCATGATCTTTTCCATGTGTTTTAGATGTGGGACTATGTTTGCACCTTTGCAACCCAACATATAGTTGTATGTAACTATTGGATTGTAATTCCGAATCCTATTTCGTCACAGTAGACACCCATTCAGTATAAATGAGCTAAGTCAGTTGACAACTCCCATGGACCAAATTCCTGACTAATGCAAGGATATTATTATGAATCAGGAAAGTACCGAAGATTAGCTGGAAAGCTAAAATACCTTACTATCATAACTGTTGAGTGGAAGATCTAAAGATTCGTAATAGAGTTGAATATATTTGCAATAAAATAGGATTTTAAACCAGCTTGAGGTGACAAAGACTTCTTTCTACATAGGCAAATAGATAAGATGGTATACCTATCCACAAAAAAATTTCCCCACTTGACTCATTCAAACAGATATTATTCATCAAATTAATCAACCAAATTGTTCAAACATAATGCAAAAATCAACTTGTTTTATCCTCAATTGGTTGCATGGGCTCATGAAGACATCACACATATTGATGTAGGTACATTCACATTGAAAGAAACTATTACATTGATGATGGATTCATACAATAAAATAATGGAATTTTTTTTGGTATTATTAGAGGCGCTTCAAACATCAGAATGATCTAATAATATTTCTTTAAGAAAAAGAAAATGTAAATTTTAAAACAAACACTTAACTAAAACAGTTAGTCAAAAGTAATCATACTAAGAACTATAGTCGTCGAATACCTCTCGAACTGTTGAGATGCTTCCATCAGAAGGTACAACTGGAACTCTCTGCAAAGTTAATGTTAAAAGGCCATTCTTTCTCTTTATGGAAGAGTTTTAAAAGTATAATAACAAATAAAAGATAATCATCAAAAGGGTATGGCACATATAACCTGAGGTTTCCATCCCTTCTCATCTTGACAGCGAAAAGTAGCTTCATTGACTGCTTGATTCTCAATAGCGAACCTTGTAGCACCACTATTTACTCCAAGATGCAGCTGATGCAAATAATAATGCATTTCAGAAGGCATACTGAAAACAGATACCAAATCATAAAGATGAACATTTTGCATCTAGAGAGTGCATGTGTGAGAGAGATAAGACTTATCTGAATAACAAAAGTGAGCTCAATTACATCTAGCTAAACAATGTAATTAGTAGCAAAGTTCTATGTTTCAAGTCATCTTTTAGTTGGTTTGCTTCACAACATATAATTACATTCCATATACATATTAACTTGTGGAAAAGAGAGAGTTAGTTGAAAAAGAAGTGAATATCCTTCTGCATCCAGGTCAACTTTGTAATGTAGGAGAAAAAATTTAGGTTCCATATCTTACTTGAGTTGATTCACTTCATAACAAACACAATTACATACTACTTATATATTGAACAACCACCAGTTTCTTTGTGTAAAAATCAGAAAGTTTTGGGTTATTAATAAGCCAATAAAAATTACATGAATTATCAAATAAAATAGATATATATATATACAGCAACCTGATCAAAGTTAGATCTTGGTTATCTTGTGAGTCTTGACTTTCTTGTCAAGATCATGGCTTTGATCATAAGATACATGCTGATTTAAATGTGTAACTGTATAACCCAAGGATAGAGAACAAGCAACCTGTACTTAGCTATCCTACTAACCGAAATTGTTTGCGAAACTAAAAAAATGTTAAATTAACTGATCTAATACTAAAAGAGGTCATGTTTCATAGCTAACTGGTGCTAAAAGTGACAATCCATCATATCTTTGACTTCCAAGTGGAATTCCCCAGACTGTCAATTCAATAAAACACACATGTACAAGTGGATTACGTTGATAATTTTAGTAGTGTACAATTACAAAAATAGGCATTCAGTAATGTGCAAAAGAAAGATGTATAACTTTGCCTCTGTTTGGTAAAAATTTTGAATCCAAGAAAACATAACATGCATATTATATTCCTTAACCAGATATATATATCTACCAAAAGCATTGAAATCTCATTTTGAATAACAATAACACAAGTACTTCAGTTTAAAAAATAATAACTAAGTATGAAAATTCAAATTGCCTTATTTTCTCTAAAAAAAGGAGAATGTAATTTACCAAGATGGTTTGCTCCCTATTCACACTTTCATTAACTTTACAAGACACAGCATGCTGAAAAAAATTCAGAAGTTCTGGAAGTGCACCCTCTCCTGCTGTTTCAAGAACATTACAACTATGAAGAACAAGACCTTCAGGTAATCCTTTCTTTTGAATAAACCCCTTCAGGTTTCTGATAATAGTTTCAGTGGGATTCTCAGACACACCATGAAATTTCTTAAATCCAGTGACGTGAACAACTACTACTGAAGGCCCTTCAGAACCCATTTCCAGTAATCTCTTGGTTAAGGTTGATTAATGACGTCTTTATTCTTCTGCCGGTAGATGAAAATACTTGATTGCACGGATTAACTACCTACAAGATCAGACTAGATGAAGTGAACCAAATAGCATTTGCATTTCACTCCGATTTAACACACTTCTTCTACAGTCTACAAATATAGAAACAAAATCCTAACAACTTTCTTCAGAGAAATTTACTAGCCATTGCAATCTAATAACAAAGCAGACGGGAAGTAAACGAAATCATGAAAATTTTGAAGTTGACTTCAGTAGTATACTATGGAAAAACGGATATCTGGCTATCAAGAGAGAGAAATTTGCTAGACAGACGTATCGCGAAAGAAAGAGAGAAGAGGGGGAAACAACAATTGTGCTTCCACCTTCCCTCTCATAATCAACCGCTCATACTTTTATTTGCCATTGCTAATACAATATAAGAATTCGCGCTTGTCAACTACGTACTCACCTATGAAACCGGCCAAGAGGTGGTTCGCACACGAATCGAACAAAAGAACTGATAAGAAGTTTCCATTCAAAAAAAAAATGATAAAGATTCATAAACTCAGAAGACAGAAGGGCAACATTAGAAAACAATTATCAAAGGTCACAAAGAAATTAGGGTATCACAGAACACGACTTTAGAACAAAGGCATAGCATCAACCTTCCCAACTTTGACCACCGATGATCAATCACTGAACCACTGAACTAAAGTCCTCACCTTTGACCGCAAGAACACAAAAGGAATGAATTTGATTGCCTGTACAAACTAAGCTTCCCCTGACGAACACGACCGGCTGCTGTAGAAGGGAAAGTAAGGGGGGAGGGAGACGAGGAGGGGAAGGAGCCGTCTTCGAGGAAGAAGCACCTAGGGATTGGGGAAGAGAGATCCAAGGGACGCCGAGATGAGATTAGATGAGAAGAGGCCGTCGGAGCGTGTCGTAGTCAACATTGACGTGGTTGTTGCTTCCTTTCGCTTGCTTTCCAGCTAATATTCCTTTACTCAATTAATTACTCAACTAATTGGACCATTAATTACGTGGACTTTCTGCCACGACATGGACTCAAATATTGCATTGATCTTAACCCTTAATTTGTATCTTCTAAAAAACAAATCAATATATGCGTTCATCTTCATCGTCCATTTTTTTGTGTTTTTTTTTTGCAATATCTTTCTTCAAAACTTTTATAAAATCATTTATCTTTATCTTTATATATTATCTCTGAAATATATATAAATTTATGCTCGCGAAATAAAACAATGCATGACATTTGCAATTCACCACCGTTGCCCTCGCCCTTGTCGTGCCGTCTGACTGTCGTCTTGGGCAGATCGATGTGCCCCGAAAGGATAGTGGTCGGAATCCAACGAAATTCGATCAGAAACGGCACAGACACTGTTGAGGGTAATCGGACCGAATTCCAGCCGAATCACGATCGGAATCCGGTCCGATCGACATCGACAATGGGCGCGTAGTTTGTAAAAATAATATAATATGTTGCCGATATGCGTCGATCGCGGCCGAGGTGGTGGCCGGATGGCATGTTATACACACGGGGTTGTCACGCAGCATAACAATCTCATGTGTATATATATATATTTGTTATAAACTGAATTTCGTATTAACTGGGACAGCCGCAACAGTTGGGCCTTGGTCCATTGGTCGGCCCGTTAAAACTCAAAACGACGCATCAATTCCTTCCCCGGCGTCGCCGTTGTAGCGCCGCTGTGAATCTGCTTCCTCTCGAGTTTTGGAGATCAGGATTGTAGATTGAAGATGCTTCAGTGTATATTTTTCCTTTCGGACACCGGGTAATCTTTCCCTTATCTCTGCTGTTGTCCTCTGATTCAGATGCCCTAGCTATGTTTTTGCCTGGCGGCTACTTGTCCGTGGTTCCAATTTCCACTTCACCTTGAGTTGGAGACTGATCTCGCGCAGTTGGATCGTTGCAGGGAGGTCATGCTCGAGAAGCAGATGGCCGGGCACCGCGTGGATCGCTCCATTTGCGCTTGGTTCTGGGATTACGTCCTCTCCCATGGCGGCGATCCCTCGATGGTAAAGCAAAACCTGAACTATAATAAAGATCGGTCAAAAATTGTTTAACGTTGCATTGGCTGCTAACTGGTTTAAAGTTTGGATTAAGCTCTTTGGTTACTGCAATTCAAAACAATTTTTTTCCTTATGTTTTCCTTACGATTTCCTTATTGTTCCGTGATGAACTAGATTCTGCCCGTGATTGCATCTCCAACACATTACCTCTTTCAACTCTTTCGAGATGGGATCATCTTTTTGGCGTGTACTCAGGTCGAAATGCCTCCACTAATGGGTATCGAGGTGCGTATATCTTTCAACTAGATGGATCACCCATAGTATCGCATAAAGTCAGATTACAGTTTGATGTGGTTCTTAGTCAAATTCTTACACATGTCATAAGTGTTATTTCCCTCTTTTGACCTATATGTCAATCTTCCTTGCATGTCTCGATCAAGTTAGGCAGGTATTGACTTGAATGAGTTAAGACATTGCTCTCGTTGAAAGAGATATATTTCTGAAAACAGAAAGTTTAAGACTTTTTTAAGCCTATAAAATGGTATAATCCCAAAGTAAGAAAATCTGCATATGTTTCATGACTCCAAGAGTTGATGAAGGTAGTACTTTGTTTGGAATTTTGACTCTCAGTGCCTTTTGATTTTAAGGTTGGTTTTTCTAGCCTAAGAACTATTTATTTCACTTCATGTGAGCATATGGCCCAGCTGCATGTTAATTTTATGTGCCCACATTGTCTTTTGAGATCTTATCAACTAAAATAAGGTTACATCTGCAAATTGGATATTCGTAGAATATTCATAAAGGAAAAAATATTAGGAATTTTATTTCAATCACAAACATCAAAAATCTTCTATATGAACTTTTTTTATCTGGAAAAGATTGTTCTGGTATGTTTGCTAGATGAATGACTTTAATTCTTGTAGTATATTCATATTAAATATCTCAGTTTAATTTTGTTTACAGCGCTTCATATTGTGTACTAAGTACTATGCTCTATTTGAGAACAGCTATTGGGGTAACCTTTTTTTTCACTTTTGCAGTTCCTTTGCCGAGTGGCAGATGTTTTGACCGATTATCTAGGAGGATTAAATGAGGATGTGATTAAGGATAATTTTGTAATTGTATATGAGGTATGTTGCCTGAGTTCCTTCCATAAACAACTATGGTGTCAGTCCTATATTTCATTATAGCTTCTCTTCATATAGCAAAAAACTCTTCTATGTTTCAAAATAGTAAGATAACCTTCGCAAGTTGTATGCAAATTTCAGTTAACCAATTTACAGTTAACTGTCAAGATTGGTCAATTGGTATACCAGGTTACGGGTCGACTGGAAGTTGCAACTAACCATTGCACAAAGCAATTAAAAGTGCTTTTTGCTTGGTTTTGTGCTCCCATGGATAAATGGATACGTATGTACGTAAACTCTCTGAAAACCATGGAAACTTGCTTCCAAAACTTTTAGATACCTTGGATCAAAGTAATAGATATTCATAAAGGCTATTTTAGTTTATACTTGAATTTTTCATCGTACATACTTCTTTGAATTGTTTTCTTGAGTTCTTTGCTTCCCTAAGACATTGTATCGTCTAGAGATAGTATATTGTCAAGAGAGTTTAGTTGCTTCATTAAGCCTACTTTTCAAAGTTGTTTTTTAAAGTAATCTTAGATACAAAATCAATTACATCATTTATACATTAAACTTACTTATTGTGACCTTAATCCTTGATTTGATTATCATTAGAAGTTAACATTGAGCTATTTATTTAGGAATTCAATCACTCCAAGCATTAAAGAAAATTGTATTCATTATTACTTGTTCTCTTGAATTGCTTGCATGTTCTTTTTCCCTCTTGTGCGTGGGTGATAAGCCAAGTGTTATGCATTCACTAGTAGATAACTTGTGAGAAGTAGTCGCTTATTTATTGAGTGATTCAGTTTTTGAATGGGCCTGGACTCAGTTATTGTATTGCTCCCTGCATGGTCTAGGTGGGGAACATTTAGAAGGTAAGACTTAAATGTGAACAAGGACTTAGGATACTTTGAGTGCCAACACAGTAACACACTAACAAATTATAGACTGTACAGCTAATAAAATTGGCTTGTCTGAAATCCCAGCAAAAAAAAAATCCTTAAAACAGAATTTGGATTTAACTTTCATTTGTCAAAAAAAAAGTGTGTTAAATCCTGTGATTGCTGAATTTAATAGGAGACTGCCAGATATCTGCATCCATTTTATCACAGATTTAATTTTCAGGCCAAGCTGGAATTTTTTTAATAACATTTTTGAAGACAAATCTGCTTTCAAGTTGGTTTTCCTAATTTTTTTGTCCAGTATATTTTTGTTAGTACATATGATCAAACATCCAATTGTATACTTCATATGGTTTTTGAACATGTAACATCTAATCAAGGGCGTCAGTTTAAATAATGCAACAGAATGTTGCACTTTAGTATTCATTTGTTCTGCAACCATAAGCTACTTTTAAACTTATTGAACAAAATAATCTTCATTAGTTGAGATAAAATAATAAGGTATTTGCTATTATTTCAGATTCTAGATGAAATGATGGATAATGGTATTCCTCTAACGACAGAACTGAATATACTGAGGGAGATGATAACCCCACCAAATATTGTTAGCAAAATGTTGAGCATTGTGACTGGTAAAAATTCCAATGTCAGCACTAAACTTCCTGATGCTACAGCATCTTGTATCCCGTGGAGGAAAACTAACTCGAAGCACTCTAGTAATGAAGTTTATGTCAACCTTGTTGAGGAGATGGATGCAATCTTTAACAGGTTCTTATGCAGAATTCATTTCCCTACTGTTCTTCATTATTTTGGACTTGTCATGTTGTCAGCATGTTACTATTAACTGTGAATCTCTGTCTGAGAGACATCTTTATTCATAAGTTGCTTACATCTATTTCCCTTTGACCTTAACTCATAGGTTAATAACTATTGCATTCTAGAATCTAGATGTTTAAGTGTAGCTTGTTTGGCATATGAGACAAGCTTAATAGCAACTCTGAACTATTAGTTATTGAAGTTTTCTATTTGTAGGAGAAGATATATTTTTTAAATTCTTAGAGATTCTCAAGTTGTTATCTTTCTGAAAGTCTTTTGGTTCATCTCTTTTATTAGACACTAAAGTGGTCTTTGTACTAATAGTGGACACTATGCCATTTGTCTATGTTTTACTTGACATGCTCATAAACTCTCCATATCGATGACATATTAATGTATCTGCACATTCTAGTAACCATGTTTACAAAATCACTGTTACTGCATAGGTTTAAGTTTTTATACACCTCAGCAACCTTGCAAGTGATATTCCATCTTAGAAATTTGTAACTAAAAGTTTGAAGTCTTCATTCCAGCTTATGATAACAGTGAGCAAATTTTAATTGTTCCAATTGCATCTTCAGGGATGGGATTCTGGTGAAATGTGAGATATATGGTGAAGTTCAAGTAAATTCTCATCTTCCAGGTCTTCCTGATTTGACTTTGTCATTTTCAAACCCTTCAATCTTATATGACATAAGATTCCATCCATGTGTCCGCTTTCGCCCTTGGGAATCAGATCAAATCCTTTCTTTTGTGCCGCCTGATGGGGAATTTAGGCTGATGAGTTACAGGTTCTTATTTTTGGTTTTGTGGGGATGCATTAAATAAACTTCTCCTCTCCCTTGTTACTTTTGTATATCAATTCTAGTGCCTTGTCTTTGGTCAGAGTTAAAAAACTAAAGAACCCGCCAATCTATGTGAAGCCACAGTTGACTTCCGATGCAGGAAATTGCCGTGTTAATGTTTTGGTAGGAATACGCAACGATCCTGGAAAAGCAATTGATTCTATAACAGTGCAATTTCAGCTGCCACTTTGTGTTGCATCAGCAAACTTAACCCCAAATCATGGCACAGTGAACATCCTAGCGGACAAGGTGAGTACATGTTTCAATGCAACGAATGCTCAAAGCGTATGATCAGTCTGGTCAGATTAGTTGGAACAATGGATGAAGTCGGTATCTTTAGTGGAATGTTATTCATTATTGCTTAACTTTTTCCTTGGATACACTACACTAGCTCATGGACGATATATTATAAAATCTTCTCACCAATATCCTCATCTGGGCCTTTTTTTTCTCTGTTTAGTCACGGTGCTTGCCTTTCTTTCTTGCAGACTTGCTGCTGGTCAATTGGACAAGTACCAAAAGACAAATCCCCGTCTCTGTCAGGCAATTTAGTTCTTGACGTAGGTCTGGACAAATTGCATGTGTTCCCTGTTTTTAGAGTTGGGTTCAGGATCATGGGGGTTGCATTCTCAGGCCTGCAAATATACAAACTAGATGTTAAGAATACACCAAGTGAACCTTACAAAGGCTTTCGAGCACTCACTCGATCTGGAGAATATGAAGTGAGGGCCTGAGATCTTTATTTATTATTCAATGATACTCCCTGTTGGTAATTTCTTGTAACAAGTACTGTGCTAGTATATAATAATGATATATTTCAGGATTTTTCGATCAGAGTGCTATGCTGCCTATAACACACCTAAGGAAGTTAACTTCAACCCTTTTATAATGTGCTTTTATGGTGTGTAATGCTCTTCAGTTTACCCTTGCAGTTTCACTCAAACACATCTAATCAGACCTAAAGTGAAGGAATGTCTTACAATGGTACGATTTTGTTTGGCGACACACTGATTTGAACATCTTGGTTGAAATGTAAGATCTTAACCTTTGCACAACATATCAAACTTTGTTTCATTCTATTTTCTTGTCCCAAATCTGCTAAAGTTACTTTCAATGAGTTTAAACAAATAGTTAAATGAAGTGAGCTGATTAGTTGCAAGCCACCACATGCTCTTCTATGCACTACTTTTTCACTAGGACGACTGCCAAGGTCACCTTAACATTGCTTTTGGTTTGCTTTTCAAAGTTGCGTCTTGTAAGTCCACAACTCATCTGAAATTATAGTCTCAATTATTTGATCTCGCATTCAGTTATGAAAACATTGACATCGCTAAGAAAACTCTTCTAGTATTTTTAAAAAGTAAATAGGAAAGGCATGTTTTTCTCGCTTTTCCTTCTGACTTTTCCTCGCTCTTTTTGTGCATTGTCAATAAAAGAAGCTCACGTTTGTTTGTTTCTATCTTCATTTCTCCTTCCGTCTCACACTCCTTGACCTTAAGCAAGAACCATGTGCCCCTTTTTCTCTTCTTTAGTTTAGGGACTCGAGAGAACTTTCAACCAAACATATACAAATAATTAGATTAAGGGCTTCTCCGCCAATCAGACTGTAGCAAAAGCCAGTTTTAAAAGCGAAAAAGCAATTACCAACGATCCACTTGTTGCTGCATCATCGCACATATATTTCTGGGCATCAGACTCTAATGTGTCCCTTGTTTATCAGACAATGCATTTCAGTTTGTATTTTTGACTGAAAATTATCACTTTCACATTCTATATCATAATTATTCAAGAAGATTATCTTCTCCTTGGCTATCTCCAAATAAAAGTGTTCTTATTCCAATGGCTTTGGTTGGAGATATTGTTATTCTCAATTTGGTGCTTGAACCTCACCAATCTATTCAAATGGCAATAGCATCTTATCGCTTCATCCTCTCCTTGGCCCATCATTGTCAAATTCTTGTATCTGTGAAGGTCTACATAGAAATTGCATGATTCACTAAGGTTTGTCCCATTTAAAATAAATAGAATAATTTTAAATAATAGATAAAAGAATTGACTTTTCGTGGATCATAGCTAGTCTAACCACCAAAGGTTCCAAAGAGAATGAACATGAAAAATTTCTCTTTTTTTTTAATTGAGAATAAATTATTACTAAATTTATTTTTTAAAGTTGATAGATAATTAATAATCAATGAAACATAAATAAATGGTAGCATCAATATCTTTTAAAACTTCAAAATCAATCCTAAGATGTCAAGTGTTTTAATTCTCTCAAAATAATCAAATAGTTATAATTAAAAATGTAAGTTCATTAGCAAGTCACCTCAAGAAAAACATATATATATAAATATTTATCGAAAATAAGAAATGAAAAAGTTAGAAATTAACATTTAAGAGATAAGCCACTACCTGTGGTAAGATTTTTTGGGGGATTTTCCTCTTCTTTAATATTTTGTGGATGACAAAAAGTCATCGAATTGTCATCTCTGAAACCATTACAATATATTAATTACTCATGTAAACTATTTAAAAAATCAAACATTTGATTTAAAAGTACGACATGCATGCTAAAGCAGTTTTCCAATTAAAAGCCCATTTACCTCTAGATTAATGGGACGAAAGACCCCTGAACTCTTGGATTATCAAAAGAAAAAACACTAATCCAATCCATCGGGATGCCTCAACACAATCTGAAGCAAATCTTTCCATGCGTTTTCATCCAAAAGCCATAGTCGAGTAGGACAGGACTTAGTGCGAGAGGCTTGACCAATCCATCCCTAGATTCGCCTTCAGATTACAACTTGCACTCTTGCAGTTGACAATCCATAATGCGTTGACCTTACTACACGAGCTCCCTGCCACCGGTTCCCAGAAGCATCCATGTACCTTCCTTTTCAACGCATGTACTTAAGTCAAGTAACAACCATACGCATACACGCCCTGGATATGGACGGTAGTATTTAACAACTTGCAAGCAGCCTGGGTTGACCGTATATGTAGACGAGATTGTGGGTAGAAGAAACTGATGATGCATGGTAGGCAGACTGTCAATACACACATTTATAAATTCACATACACCTGTCGGTGTAAATTAATTAATTAATATACGTACAGTCAGGAAATTAATTAGAAAATCGATTTATATATATGAACGTAAGGATTAAATGATCAGAGAGATTTGCTATTATGCTCGATTTCTAACTTGGCATGCACTTTGTCGAATTCTATCCAATATACAGATCGCTATCGTTGGCTTTTAGCCTCCACTATTGCTGTGCAGACGTTAGCCACTTGGTCACTAGGTTTCTATCTCATCTCATTTCACCTCATTATCAGATTGTTGAATCACATATGTGAACTTTACTTTATTGTGTAGTCGGAAACAAAAAGATCCACATGGTTGCGGCGGATTAAGTAATATGAAGAACATGTTTAATTAGTTGTTGAAAGAACATAATTTTCTATCGAAAGCGTTTGCTAATCTTTTCGGCACCTTCTATATATTACCGCGTTGCTTTATATAAATATATATATAAATAAATTGGGTTTCTGTATTGTTGAAGGCCAAATCGTAGTTGACCTTACTCAACTTCCTTTCTGTCAACTCTGTTTGAAGATGGAACGCGGAAAAGGAGAAAGACACTAGCTCGCCAGCCTATTCATCTTCCACCACCACCATTATACAAAAGGGCTAAAACATCATTATCACCATGTCTTTTGTACGCCTTATCCTAATTATGAACCATTCTTAAACTTGTTTATTAGCGCCCACTTTTGTGAAACCTCACGCGTCTCAGTGCCGATCGATTATGTAGTATTTCTCTCAGGTAATTAATTAACAACCTGTTCCTTTCACAGTTTCACCAGTTTTCCCCTTTAATTTTTTTTATCGTGCTTTTTTAAAATAACGAGAGCCATGCCGGAAAGACTTTGATGCAGTCGACATCGCCAATCGCGTATAGTCCCTGATAATTTCTCCATGATTTGATGGCTGATTTTGTGCATACAAATTTAACAAGGAATTTGATGGAATGGAGTTCGCGAGCAACAGTACGGTTTATATTTTTTTCAAAGATGTTGTCAAACTTCCAGCTCGATCATTTTGACATACTCGAATGGATCCAACCAGCAGTGTCAGAAATCTGAACCAAAAGACTATTTGGTTCGTTTGTTTTCATCACTGCTCGTTCCACGTACTCTTCTTTGGATGTTTAAAACATTGATAAATCTTTGCAGCTACATAATAAATAAATAAATAAAAGGACAATTAGATTTTTCTTATTGATGAGTTGATTAAGCTGCTCCATGATACTGCAACTTGGCAGCCACATCTTTCTCAGTTTTAGGCGTGGAAAAATCTAACCTTTGACATCTGTGGCTTTCGACAAGCTGCTGCTGCTGTTGCTTATGATTAGCCAGGCAAAGTCTACAGCGCAAACAGAGGACGGCAGGGGCAGAGAAGAGAAAGACTGTAACCAGTGGGTCTTACAGTTCCCAGGTTTTTGGATTGATGACATTGAAGAACAGTAAATCCGTTGATGAACTAGAGTTTTTTTTCCCCTCGATAACAATAAGAATATTAATAAATGTCTGATCTTGAGTTGGGCCAAGGTTAAAATATCTGATCTTAAAAAACAATAAAAGGGAGAGGAATGAACAGTGAACAAGTCAAAGGTCTCATACGCTAGCTAGCTGTAAGGTTTTTGAAATTGAAAGGTAGCTAGGCCACCACTTGAATTTTTTAAAGGACGCGCAGTGATCTTAATGCTCCCTGTGCTATATAAGCTAATTCCCCGCCCGCCCTGCTACCAAATCACTCCGATCCAAACTCAAATCCTCCCATTCACATCCAGTTTCCTTGTTTAATTCTTCAATCATGGAGTTCCAAGAGGGGATCAATTGTAGCTCCTTCACAGAGGTACAGGGCGAGGAGATGGACTTGAGGAGGGGGCCGTGGACGGTGGAGGAAGACCTCGTTCTCATGAATTATATCACTGCTCACGGCGAAGGCCGATGGAATTCCTTGGCTCGTTGTGCTGGTAATTAATTAACTAGCGTTTTAGTTAACTTTGTTGCTATATAAGCGTTGATATATAGATGGATTCTGATCGATTCGTTAACTAATTAAGTACAGGGCTGAGGCGAACGGGAAAGAGCTGCCGGCTCCGATGGCTGAACTATCTCCGCCCCGACGTCCGCCGCGGAAACATCACGCCGGAGGAGCAACTCCTCATCCTCGAGCTCCACTCTCGCTGGGGAAACCGGTGGTCGAAGATCGCGCAGCACCTGCCGGGGCGGACCGACAACGAGATCAAGAACTACTGGAGGACGCGCGTGCAGAAGCACGCGAAGCAGCTCAAGTGTGACGTCAACAGCAAGCAGTTCAAGGACGTGATGCGCTACCTGTGGGTGCCCCGCCTCGTCGAGCGCATCCGGGCCGCCGGCGGCGACTCTGTTCCGGGGTGGGCGGAGGAACCTGCGCTTGGCGTCGCGAAGCAGCTGATGAGTCCCTCGGACTCGTTCGGGATGCAGCTCTCGCCGCCTCCGGTTTCCCATGGCTACGAGGACGGCGGGGTGGCGAAGGGTGCAGAGGACAACCGCAATTGGTCGGAGTCAGTTTACGATGACCTGGAGTTGCCGGACTTAGACCAGAGCATGTGGACGGAGAGTCTATGGAGTGTCGAAGACATTTGGTTGCAGGAACAGTTCTAGTGGTATATGTTTCTTCGTTTTTTTCTTCTTTTTTTAGTAATATTTCCCAAAGTTGTAATCGTCATTTCCAAAGGGAAGAAAAGCCAACTTTGTTTTTATTATAATTGATTGACTATAAGCTATTCTAAATGTTTAAATTGCTTTAACAAAATAATGCAAAAGCATTGAATATTCATTTTTATTAATCATTAACTATTTTATTATATATTATTATTATTTTGCAACTTAAATTATCAGACTTCTGAAAACCAAGGAACTCCATTTTTAAGAATTTATTATATAAGAATCTTATTAGATAAAATAAGATTGAGGATATAATATTTAGATAAAATAAATTAAACTTTAAAAAAATATCATTCCTCTTATTATATATACCTAAAGTACTAAAACAGTTAAATAAAAATCTCTTAATATTAAAAATATATTTTGAAAACAATTTTTTTTCTTTTTTATTCTTTATAATATATCTTCTCATTAATTTCTTACTCTCGTTAACATATTGTGGGTAGCTTAGCTCCCTAAATTAATTTCATTCACTCAAAGATTTTAAATTTGTTTTCATGGTTTCACAGGACAGATTGTATCTCTAATTCTAATTAAACTACTACTAGTAATATCATTAGCAAGTGAATGTTCTCGTCAGCATGGATCCTACTTCCTCAAGTTGCTAACTACACTGTTTAGTCGCATTCAAGTATTCTAAATTGCGCATGCTTATAAATTATAATGGAGAGGATAATTATATCATTAATAAACTTATACACTTGTGCACTTTTCTTGGTGGAGTCTTCTTAAACCATCGACGCATGCATTTCAAAACAATTATAAATAAACGTTCTTGCACTATAAGAAAAAGAAAAAGAAAAAGATCGATTAGCGACCGAACACTCTTAAAGAAACTAGTTATATCAATTGATCATGTTACCTATTCAAGGGGCAGCCTATTTACAAGGTTGATTATGATAACATATCCTATTAGATGGTGGATTAGAGTAATAATGTTGGATTTACCTATGAAAGACTAATTGTAGCTAATGTGGACGTCTCCATCCCTTCACCTCATTATATCTTAGTTGCCCACTTTTGTATGCGCAATCGAAAAAATATCTTTTCGTATTTTACAACTTGTTCATCAGGGGATACAAACAAATTATTGGATTAAAATCTCTAAATATTTAAACTTTTTTTACATTCTCTGTAATATTAATTATATATGAAGGCAGAAAGACTTGGGAATGTAGCTATAGGGTGCATGGTGGCTAATAGGGTTTGGTGGTGTTAGATATGTAAGTTGGACTGTATCTATTTGAAAGGATGAATATCCCACAAATGGCGTTGTTTGTCAAAAATCTTTCTACCGGCTTCTACCGGAATTGCCTTTCGTGTTGAGAAGCTTTTTGTGAGCCGCCATCCCAACAGTTGTAGCACATTGAGAAAGTCCAGGCCGATTTCCACGTGACATGGAAAACTCATCACTCCCTTCTTCACTCGTCACCTTTTCCTTTTCCTTTTCCTTTTCCTCTTCCTTTTCCTCTGCCTTGCCCACTCCAACCAGAAATACTCTTAAGAACTGTAGAACAAGTACTATTTCTCATTGGTGTCATAACTCATAAGAGAAGGATATAAGTTTCTATTTATATTTTAAGGCCTAGGAATTGTAGAAAAAGTACTCAAGCCCTAGTGAATTGCTCATGCTGATTAACTGATTTACGTAGCAGTAAACACAATATTCTTCCTAGCTTTAAGGAATTGCCTCTGGATTAGAGTATCATTATGTCTATGGAGGTGAAAATTCGATCCCATGTGTTAGATACAACATGGAAGAACCATGTATCTTGAATTACGTTCTTGTCTTGCCATGAGAACTTAAAACTTGCAATGGGTCTATAATTGTTTGTGTCAATAGCAGCTCACATTCCTATGGTTTAGGAATTGTTGATGTACTTGGGAACCCATGGTCAACAAGGTATCATCTCTTCTGCAAAAGATGGAATCTGTAACCCCAACAGTCTCACACGGTCGGCTCCATGATCATCTATGAGCTGAAGTTGATCACGACAACAAAAGAGGGTATTATCTCGAACAAGGTATCATCTCAGTGATAAGCAACAGGGGCCATGCAGTCTTGATTGATGTTGCAGAAAAGCACATAAGGTCACATGAGGATTTGGAGTCATCTCTCTCAGTAGCAGCTCAGGACCCAAGTTACCAAGAATGAACTTAATCAGGACAACAGGATCAATTAATGGCCCTTGGTGGATCTGTACTCATCTATGATAGAGGCATCTAGATTTCTGTAAGGCATCGAATGGGCTTTAAAGGAAAATTTTGGAGAAGCAGTGAAACAACTGTTGAAGTCAGTAATAACTTTTCTGAAAGGGAAAGAGAATCATAAGTGAAAAGTAAACATAAATATGATTACCAGGCGTTGGATCTTTCTTATTCTTGCCACTTCGGGCAGTAAATAACAACCATTTCGAAATATTTACGCCTGCTATCAGAAACAATGGAGGTAGAGTTGGTGGCACACGCAAAGAACAGTTGCTTTTTGTTGCTCTGAGACGTAAAGCTGTAGCAAAAACATATATAAAACTGTGATTTGTAAAATTCAAACATAATCTGAAACATTTTGGAATAAAAGTGTGATTTAGTAGAATGCTCATGCAAAATTCAACCCTACCACAAAGTCACACGATGAACACCTTCTCTACTACTGATAAAAATAATTGAAGTCTTACTCTTTCCATAAAATTAGGATGTCAAGTCTGACTCTTTCCCTAAACCATTTCACATACAATATCTTGAATTAGTCCATTTACGTCTGTTATTCAAATGTTCAAAACACTAAGCATACAAGCGATTACGATAGCTATGCTATTTTTAACTATCAGCGAGATCAACCGCCGTTCACTATGGATCAGACCGTCCTGCTTCCCCCAAACGCCCAAGTTTCCAAGGCGCGTTCGATTCCGAGGAAACAGACAAGGAATTCGCTCGGGTTACGGCTCCCACCTCGCACTTCTCCCTCACCCTTTTCGCGCTGACGGAGGAAGCGAAGCTCCTGGATCTTCGTATTCTTCCAGTCGAGCAAGGTAGTAAGGCAGGATTTGTTCTTGGTTTCACTAGGTTTCTTGAACGATTCACAAAACTTGTTTGAATTTGGGTTGATTTAGTGATACTGGAGCATACTCGTATGTAGTTTGAGCTCATTATATCAATTTTCTTTCTTTTCGAGTTTGGATCGAGTCAGCATGAAGATAGATGTAAAATTTATATCCTGGTTGTGATTGATCTTCATTGGTTTTGATTACAGAATGGCCGTCTCGGTCTTCAAATCTTCGTCTAAAAGAGGCACCTATGCCTCACCTTCTACCACATCTTCATCAACAAGGGATCGGCCGATAGAGGATTCAGGGAAGAAGATCCCTCTTCGGAGGTCGAGAAGCATCGTTTCGTCTCCGAGAAGCAATGAAAATTCAACGTCAAAACATTTCTTAGAATATCCTAACACAAGGGATAATCCCCTTTTTGGTTGTACAAGTCCGTCACCGTCATCGCTAGAAGCTGAGTACTTGAGTGAAGCTATCAAAAATGATGTCTTGGACTGTAGAAGAGGGCGATCCTTGGTAAAGAACTCCAATTTCAGAAGTGAAAGTACATGTAGTACGAGGGAAAGGAGTTCGTCCAGAGATATGGTTAGGCAGTCTCGAATTCGGTCTCCTTCAAGGGGGCAATCTCATATTTCTGAGGTTTGATCAAATTCCTTATTCAGAATTCGATTGTTTCATGCTGTTTCTCAAATTGTAATGACAAGAGAATGTATCTTTAATTTCTGGATAACAAAAGTTATACTTCTCATTATTGCATTCAGTGAGCTGACCTTCTATGTATCATACATGTGTCATGTATATATATGGTTAATTGCTAGTAGGTGTTACACATGTGGTATGGTTAATTGGGTTTTTTTTCATGAACAGGACCGCCATTGGGAGGAAAGAAATTCTACAGACTACTTTTCTGAAACAGAGTCATCTATAAGAAATGTAGGCCAATATATAATCCTCCATTTTCTTTCATTAGCATTTCATCTCTCAATGTCTATATGGGCTGCAAGCATGATTCATGTTCGTTTCTGTCCTAGGTGATTAAATGATTGTCTCCCTGATGGTCTGATGTTTCTTTATGATTTAACTGTTTTCAGTTTTATCAAATTGAGCATTTTCCACCTGATCTTAAAGGTGGTGGAATTTATGAAATGGTTCAATCAGAATTACATTCTGCAGTTTCTGAAATCACAACTGACCTGGAGAGTGTAAGTTAGCATTGCCTTATTACAGACTTGTTAGCGTGTTGCTGCTCATGAGCGCAGAAATATATTATATGTACCCACATTATCACTAATTAGATGGCTTAAATTTGAGTTCTTTTTCTTAAATGTTTGGGTGATGAATTGAAGATTGCATATAGAAAACACTATGCTTCTAAGCAATAAAATTGTTGTTTCCAAGTTTTTGCTATATCTCTCATAAAATTCTTTTCTTCTGTTAGTGCTAGAAATTTCTTCCAATTTAGCATTTAGCAACGTTATACTAGTAAGTCGTGCAAAAATATTTTAACTCTTGAATGCTTAAAAATTCTACTTCCAAGAATTGAAATTAACATGCGAATGACATTATGAAAAATATGGAGGATCCCTAGCTTTCATTCTTTACAATTATCTGTGCAAAGCATTTCTCATAAACTTGTGCCCCTCACTGTAAACCTGGACATCAGATTATCAAGAGAAAGGTCCCAGTAGACAGTATTGGCAATGCCCCTCCTGAGTTGGTTAATCAGGATGAAATTGAATTAGTTCCTGACATCCAAAGGGAATATGCATTCATGCTTGAACAGGTATTCACATTATTTTCTAATCTAGATTCTTTATCCTCTTACTGTACTGAGCCTCTAAACTATGCAGTCCCAAGAACGCATAAGGAAACTACAAGCTGATTTAGCTTTTGAAGAGCAACGTCGGCAGGAGCTAAGCAGAATATTGAACAACATAGTACTTGAGCCAAAGAGCTCTAGTACACGCAAATCTAAAATGAAAAGAAAGGTAAGCTTGATCTGTCAAAAAGCAAGCAATGAATTGATAGTATTCTTTATCATAATTATTCCCTCAAAGACATTTGGTTATTTACTGGCTCAACTTATATTTGATCCATCTTTTCTTTTGTCCATTTAGTTACTATGATAAAATAAAGTATAATGACCTAATAATGCTGGGAAACTCAATCATGGTAGAATATTATTGGATGTTTCTGTGAATTTTTTTTTATGTCTTTTTAATATGTAGTCACAACTTACACGTGCTGCCTTTTTCATTTTCTTGGGAAATTTTTTTCTTGAATTTGAGTTAGACTGATGGGATCAAAATTTTCCCATCAGTTACGTTAGCTTAAATTTAGCATCCCTGAACTAGAGGAAGGTTCTAATTTGCATAGCATTAGATAATTTAAGTGGTAGCAACTTATGTAATATCTTTGGAGCCCAAAACAGGAAAGCTAAGAGACTAATGCAAGAAAACCATTAATTATATTCTTTCACTATGATAGTGTTGCTTAATTTCTCAAACCATGGTTGTAGGCAAGCATAGAACGACTCAAGATGTCTAGGCGTCTAGCAGAAGAAGCAATGACATATTTTGATGAATGTGTTTCATTGTCAGCGTTTGATGGTTCTGACTTCTCCTCACAAGAGGATCAAAGGATAAACTCTACTCTTGGAGTCATTTCAACAGATTACCCCATCACTCAATTTGAACATCATGAGGTTTGTTTTTTATCATCTGATTTATTACTTGGTTGGCTTTTGCATAATTTGCTTCTCTACTTTCCTGCTTAAACCATGTGGTTTTTTTTATGATTTATCTACTATGGCTTTAGTGTAAGGTTTTTGTCTACTTGAATTTTAACACATGCTGTTGGAGTTTTTTCAAAATCAAAAGGTTTTCAAAAAGGTTTCACAGGAAAGATGGAGAGGAAGAAGAGATTTCATGTAATGTTTAGTCCAGAGAAGGAGATATAAATAGAGGCTTTTGTATGGTCTTGAATAGTTGGAGAACTGGCGGAGCATGTCGTGCAGTCAACATGCGGTTGGGCCTCCATGCAGTCAAACGGATTTGAGTCAATGGATATGTACAAACAGTGTCATCTGATAGGTTTAGGTGAACCATTGTGTCGGTTGGTGGATCATCAACACGATCCAAGGGCCCAGATTAAAACCAAATGGATGAAGCACAACAATTGCAGCCCAGTTGAAGGGTCATGGAGTAGCCTGTAAATAGCAGACTTGTTGGGTAGGGTGGAATGTCTTCATTATTAATAAATTATATACTCCTCACGTTTGTCTTGCACTGTCTTCGTCTCTACAGAACTGTAGCTTTTGGATTTGCACATTTACAAATGGCAAAAACAGATGAATCTAGTTTCCGATTAAGCAGATTTTAGGCTCTACCTCATTGGTACAAAATGCGAGAGAGTGATTGATTTTGTTGTATAGCATAGGAAATTAGCTGGACTAAGTTGCACATTGATTGGTTGGGGCAAAGTAAGCCTAACGGAAGGTGGTTACATTCCTTAGAATCGAGATTAGTACAGTTGGCCAGCCAGATTCAAACCCACCCACAGACAATAAATTACATATTCCTGTCCTTGCACTGCCTTCATCTCTGCAGACAATTACAGCTGTTGGATTTGCACAGATTCAAATGGAAAAACAGCTGAGTCTTGTTTCCAATCGAGTGGATTTTAAGCTCTACCTCATTGGTATAAGATGCAAGGTGATTGATGTCGTTGTATAGCATAGGAAATTAGCTAGACTAGGTTACACATTTATTGATTGGAGAAAACTAAACATTGCGGAAGGTGATTACATTCCTTGGGATAGAGATTACTATGGCGGATCAGCCAGATTCAAACCCATCCACGGACATTTTTTTTCTTCTTTTGACAGCATTTACTAGCTATTACTTCAGATATTAGTTACAAAGCTTTGGCTACAACTCAAGTTAATAATTACTTGATCAAGTAATAATCACTTTCTTTGATAGGAATGCCATGTAGAAAGCAACATAATTCTCTTGCCATTATGATTGTTGTCATGTAGAATGTAACATCTCTTGTCTAGTTCAGAAAAAAAAACACTAAGAAACATGTTTTCCTCACAGGGTTTGGACAATGATAATAGGCCTTCACACAGTTCTTCAGTATCTGACTCGACAATTATCAATCATTGTCTTGATAGAGCTCTTGATCTGATTCATCCTAATGGTGGAGATGATCTACCAGAGTTATACACACCACGCAGGGGAAACTCTTATTTCCAATATGGAGATGAACATACTGGATCCCTTGGACTTAATGAAATAAGAAATGAACATACTGAATCTGTTGGAGCTCATGAAATCAGAAACTACTTTAAAAACTTGAAGAAGACGACTAAATCCATTGAACGAAGGTATGAAAGAAGAATCAACTTATAATGCTAAAGATTATTCTTCAAACCCATCAGACGAAAGCTTACTTTTTGAGAAGGTGACATTCAGAAACAGAATAAACTTTGGTGGTATGCTTGTTTGTAGTATCAATACCTTTTAAAGTTTTTTTTTTTTAAAGAAAAAATAGTTTCTTATCATATGAAAAGAGAATTATAAATTGAAGTTGTAAAGTTGAATATTTGATGTGCAGGAGACCTTTCAATTATTTTGTAATACCAAGTTATATGTAAATTCATGGTTAAAGATTGTGTAATATGATTGTCTAGTTTGTTCAAAACTTTTGGTGTCTCTGTACCATAACAAAGTGCTAGAATTAGGTGTAGGTAAATAAAAATGGTATGTATAAACTACTAGAGTTGATCAAAGAATCATTAACAGTCAGATAATTTACTGCAACAATTTTTAAAAAAAAAAGACAACAAGGATCTGAAACAGCTGCCAAGAGAAATTTAACTCTGATCACAAAGATTGGCAGACTTAAAGTTTCAACTGCTCTTTCTTATATATATGTATATAAGAAATCTCCTCTACTACTCGTCTAGCCATTGTAACAGAATAACTGAAAATAAGATTATAATCCATCTGGTTAGCATGCCTCCCGCATTTACAAGAGAAGAAGCTGAGGAGTTTGCACTTGTGTACTGATGAGGGCTGCAAGATTCAAAGTTAAAACCAGATTTAGATTCCAGTAATACAAAATATAAACTCAGAAAGAAAAAAAAGGATGGATTTAATCAACTTTAGAAATGACATACTTTACAAAATCTTTAAGAACACCACAATAGAGAACATTATCAGGCATAGGTAGTTCGGTCTTGTTGGTAGGCTCAGGGTTGATGATTCTCATATAGACCTCCTGCCCAAGATACCATGTATCTAGATTTTGTGCTCGGATGTTCCAAACTCCGACGTTGTCCAACGAGACCAACACAGCAGTCCATGCACCAGGAAAAACCTGGAGAGCCAAGAAAGTTCAGATTTAGAGCAACAAGACGCAGTTTAGTTATCTTGTCGACATGTAATTAATGTTGGCAAATTAAAGTGGATCGAAAAGATCAAAGAAAGAGGTGTCCTGGAAGAAATGCAAGCACCTGAGTTGAACTGCGAGAAACAGCATCCCACATATTGTATGATCCTCTAGAATTATTTGTCCAGTCTCCATAACCCATTCTGCAATTAGGATATGATTGTTTAATTAAGAGAAAAAGAAACACTGAATAGTGAAAGCTACTACAATAATGTGTGTACCACTGCTTGTACTTACCCTACTACATAGAATGCATGGCCATCCATGTGGTAAGTCTGAATTCTGGTATCATTATTCTGAAATATGATCTCTATGAAACCCTTGTATGCTCCATTTATCACAGACGATCCGATTCGAGGCGGTTCATCACCGGGGACAGAGGGGAAATCAAGCGTATAAACTCCAGTCTTTTTGTACTCATCAGCAAGGCGCAATGGCGTCGTTGGCGGCGAGTATGAAATACCATTGATTGTAGCTCTAAGTTTTCCATTGATGATCTGAAGTGGTGTGTTCTTCAGCACGTATACATGAGTCACATTGATCGTACGATATTTGTATGACCCTTGAGGATTCGGGCGTGCAGCACCAGTAGATAGATTTGTCCTTGAACAAATGAATTTAAACAAAGTTAGATTACAAGCAACAGATAGAATCTACAAGAAGATCAGTAACTAATAATAAACCTGATAGACTTGGCTTGGTTCATAGAGAAGCCTTTGTAATAGAAGTCATTAGGAGCATCTGGGAGAGGGCCTGATGCTTTGCCTCTAGAATTGGAATAGTGCAGAATTGCAACACCAATAACTCTATCCCAAAGCGATCCATTCGTAAATCTAGCGCTCGCCACGATATAGAAATCGCTGCTTGCATTCTGATCCATGGTGACCAAGAAAGAGTAAGATTGCCCGACGTGTATATCGAGGTTGGAGTAGATCTGTTGCAGGGTGTATGTTCCCTCAGCTTCCGCGAGCAACAAGTTGTGATTTTGGATCCTAAAGTTCAAGCTGGTGGATGTGCCAACATTGTGGACGCGAAATCGATATGTTTTTCCTATATAGATTAAAATTACGAAACATGAACATTTATTCTGATTTCTGATCATAAACATAGCTAGAATTGTTCATGGATAGAGAGATTGTAACCTGGCTCAACATTGATGGTCTCGTGGTCGATGCCACGAGGAACAAGCGTGGCGTTGTATCGATACGGCCCCTTTCCATTCATCAAAACGCCATCAGGAACGCCGAGATCCTTCCCTTCGTCAAGCATCCTCCTCAACGCCTATCGAAAAAAAATTGTAGTGTTATAGCAAATTAATGCGATAGAACTAGTGTTAAGTATTAATTCGATCATGAAGTTCGTTGCAAGAGCAGTACAGTGTGGTCCTTGGTGTACCAATCGCCGATGAAAAGGTGGACGTCGGCGTGTGGCTGCGCAAAAGGAACAGGGATGACGGCGCGGTTGTTGACGATGATGCCGCCGTAACCGCCGGCGGCGCGCTGCAGGAGAAGCGAGGGGAAGTAGAAGAAGCTTCCGATCTGGTCCTTGATTTGGAAGTTGTAGGTCCAGTTCCTCCCGGGTGGGATTGGGCAGTTTGTGCCCAAAACCCCGTCGTCCCAGCTATCCCTGCGCAGTTGTATGCCGTTCCTGATTCACACATCAAATTTCACGTCAACTATTATTCGAAGACACAACGACGACGACGACGACGAAAACATCAAAAATAACAAGTAATATAGACCATGTGAACAGAAACGGCTCGTCCAAGTTGTTGTGTACGTTGACGGTTGCGATCCAGTTGGTGGTCACGTTCATCACCGGGCCGGGAAACCGATCCGCCACTGCGATCACCTGATGATATATTTGAACGATAAAGATTCAGGATCAGAGCGCAGAAAGAATTAAGTAGAGAGATCCCTGTCTACTCTGCATGCATTTTCATGCATGGCACGTACCTTCTGACGGACGCCGAGAGGAGCGACGGTGATGTAGGAGACGTTCCAATCGAAGTGGGCTTGGGGGTCCGCGGCGAAGCAGACGGCCGCCGCCGCCGCCAGAAACAGGGCGGCGGTGAACACCCAACGGCCCGACGCCATCGCGCGCTCGATCGGGTGGAAGAAGGAATCGGGAGAGCGATCGCGACTGGAAGAACAGGAGGAGAGGGGAGCGATGAGAGGCGCCGCCTTTGGGCGATGTCTGTGAGTGATGGCAGGAGATTAGATTTTGGAAAGACAGCGAATCGAGTTGAGGTTTTTTATAGAGATTTCTGGAGATTTTTTCGGAGAATAATTTCTTTCTCCGCGTTCCTGATTAATCTCAACTGGTTACAGCAAATTGCGACGTAACTTGGAAACTTTCAATGCGAAATTATTTTTCACCAATTTAGGAATGAACCAATCAATCAATCAGTTTCGAATTTATATTTCGGTCAATTACATTTCGAAACTAGCTCGGTTTCAACCTTTTTATCGGATCTTGGGGATTATCATGTGTAGTGTAACCCGGTAAGGATAAAGGTTGAGATTATCAGGAAATAAAAACTAAACCAATGAGTGAATGTTTATCAAATTAAAAGAAATAACAAGACAAAAATCCTACAAAAAATGTTGTGATAGGTGGCTCGTATCAGTTCATCATAGTGTCCTTTTAAAATTTCCTTTCTAAAACTAAAATATCTATTTCAATTTTAAATAATTACTTAAATTATGAGAGAGAGAGATTTTGACAATAAAATGAAAAACTTTTATAGCATTTTTTATTTCCAAATAATAACAAAAGATTAATATTTGTCATATTTATTGATTGTGAGGTTTGTCTTGTTCCCTTTGGTTTATCATTTGAGCACCTAAATTTTTAGCATCAAATAACCTTACATTCTCATGACTATTCAAGTAGGGTGTAATCGAATCGAGCGAAATAATAAGAGATTCGAACTTGATTTGATTGGTTTTTTTTCCTAAGCTCTAGTTTGGCTCAAATTTGATTAAGTTTAATTCTTAAGTTAGAGCTCGATTCGTAATAAAATTAAATAGTTCACGAATGATTTAAGTTTGATTTAAAAATAATTCATTTAAAAATTAAACGGGCTTAATTTGAGCTTGACTTGTTAACATATAATATTTATAATTCATGTGATATATCTATAATAAGATAAACGAGTCTCTTAACGAACATATTCACGAACCTCTTAATGAACATATTTGTAGACAAACATGTTTACGAGCTCACGAATCAAATACTGTTAAACTTAAACTCAACTCATTAATTTAATCGAACAATTTTTTTTTTTGAATCGTGACCCGAATAGTTCATGAGCAACTTCACTCATTTACACTCCAATATTCAAGTTTATACTTTCATTTTAAATCAACAAATTTTGGTATTTCAATCTTTTTTTATTAATCTATGATTTAAAATTTTAAAATGATTTTTTTGAGTTGGAACTTTCTCATATGTTACTAATAATTTGATTCTCACATAGAAATAGATGATTTGTTAGATATAAAATAAATTTAAAATGATCAAAATATCTCTAAAACTAAAGACCATTTTGTAAGAGGTCAATGCTAATATTATCGGAATAAATATTAGCAAGACTAATGAAAGAATTTTTTTTTGTTAAAAGTCCTATATCATAATCGATACTTAAAATTAATTTATATTCAAATGAAATATATTCTTATGAATCTAACTTATTATCACATATTTTTTTGTTATTTGTTTGAGACATAAGGTTCCTTTCTTGAAGAACGAAGAAAAGAGAAGTAGGAGTTGTGTGGAGTTCCCATGATTAAAGCAATGTGATCTGAGAGCTTGCTTAGAATGTTCACATCCTCTTACGAATCCTCTCTAATCTCGCCGAGATCCTGACTCCTTGCTTCACCTCATCCATCAGAATAGATCATTTTCAGTGGGAGATCGAGAATTCTTGCTGAAACATTCATTTCTTGGCGATCGAAACTAAACAGGCAGTTCAAGGCCTTCACTAGGATTCAAAGGCTCTCCATCTAAAACAAAATGAAGCTCATTGAAAATTTCTCTCCTCTGCCTGTAGTAATTCTGTTCATACACATTAGTAAAGCCATTTTTTGAGACCTATATACATCCTGAGCAAAAGCAGTCTTTGAGTAGCTAGGGAATTACATTTCGATAAATGCAAATTATATATATATATTTTTCACATCTTCTACTACAAACTATACTCGAAGAGGCAAACTAGAAAGTCGTATAACTGAGATAAATATGTTAACAGATCAAAAGTCAAATAAATGGGCAAAAAACATAATGAAAACCCACCATTTTTGCAAGTTTATAGCAATACATTGAGAGACTGTTTGAAGATTAAGGAACGTCAGAAAGTGGTAGCTGGCAGCTGCAATTCCACCTACTATACCATTCACATAGAACAGAAGGGCCAAGGAGCTGAAGAAAACTCGACAAGAATTTGAAAAAATTTAAAAACAAACTGGCCAACTCTTCAATTTATAAATGTAGAACAAGACCTAAAAAGTGTGAATAAAAAGATGGAAACAGGAATAAGCATGATTTTCATGTTTTGCGCCGATAAATGCTAGATAAGTGCACATCGACGATATTATGTAGGTTCGCTGAAAAGATATTGGAGTAATGGAGCCACGACAGCAACACTCATACTGTTTCCCAACAAGGCATACCTGCACGACATTTAGCAGAAAAATAAGCTTGCAGTAAGACACGCTTTATCATGCCCATACTTGTATGTAGTCTTCATTGCTATTAGGACAACTGAGGCTTTCTACAGGAAAATAGACTCCTTAGAGAATAGAAAATATTTTTAACCACAAAAATGCAATCACGAAGTGTAGAAACTAAAATATAGAAACAATGCAATTTCAATATGCAAGAGCCTACCCATACCAAACCAAACCTCTTTTATTTTTATGCATGACTTTCATTTCTTTCGTAAAATGGTTGAATCCATTAGATCAACTCAATATTAGAAACACTGACCCATATCTAATGGAAACCCTTGAGAAAATCTTGTAATATATTGATCTAATGAAAACCCTTAAGAAAAACCAGACCTGATCCACCTATCCAACAACAAAATGCCAACATCACCTACTCTTCTCCTAATTGTTCAATAGCAAATGAGAAGTGACAAATAAATTATTATAAATGCAATTTAACCAAAAGTATATTTGAATTTCATGTATTTTACAAATAAATCTTCGCAAACATCAGTCTCAGTTCATAGTACTACTGCAATATAAAGTCACTACTACACAGGACCTAAGAAAGACTCACCTTTGCCTCAAGTTCACATGTGATGGAAATTGAAAATCCGGCGGAAAAGAATGAAAATTAGCAACCTGAAATAGATTGTAAACTTTCAAACCACAGAAGTTGGCATGGATACTAATCAACTAATTATGTACTAAATGCCTACCTCTCGAGGTGTAAAATAACGTAGTCCAAGCTCTTTCAAGGAGAGTGCTTCAAGCCTTGAGTTAGTGTGCTATTACAAAGAATAAGGAGAAAGATCATAGCATAGCAAATATTAATGAAAGTGTCAGAAAATGAACAATAGTTATCAATTATTCAGACAAAAAAAGGGAGAAAGAGGGCATTATACCCTACAAGTAGCCAATAAGGACCCTGTGCCCTTTACATAACGAAAATAACTCTTGGTAAAACAACAGCAACGCTTAGACTCCGGGAAGACAATATCTGGCCATTTTCAAAGATTGACTCAGACAATCAACAGTCAAGATACCTTGTAAATCTAGTGTTTAATAATAAATGAGACAAAAATTATGACGATACCCATGGCACTTCCCCATCTTTCGATCAAACTTGGTGGAACAAAATATGTGTTCCAAGAATTTATGCAAGTTTCACCTTCTTCAGCCTCTTCATAAACTTTATCAATGTCAGTGATCTGCAAGTGTTCAGTTGTACTTGGTGTTTGATCAGTATCATATTCAGACTCCACCTTGGAAACAACAACGTCTCTCGTGCACTCTTGTTGATTTGGGGCAAACAAGTCTGTTTCTAGAAACGTCATGATAGGCTGACAAAGAGACTCAAAATTTTCATGGTTTGTATTTGCTTCATCAAGCTTATTTGTGGAGTAAGCATCCTTGGACAAAATGAAGGGAGATGGTGTGCAAAGAATTGAGTTATTGAAGCACGGATTCCTAAAAGAAAAAGGTTCTCTTTTTGCCTGCAAAAAAAAAAAAAAGAGATTTTCAGAATAGAACAAATGCATGGAAGATATAAACTCATCATTAGTATCTGTATCCTTTTCTTTCCATGTCGATTAATTATCCAGATAAGTTTTCTAAACATAACATTTGAACAAACAAGCCCAATAGTAGGAAAGCATTCTGGAAAAAAAATGAAACTACTAAGCTAGGTAGGTAATCATCTAAAATGCTGTAACAAAATCTGCTACTATTTACCAATGTTAACATAAATCTGAGTACTTCAGGCAACAGTCTAAGAGTAAAATATTTGATTCTGAATGAACGTACCAGGCAAAAGTACCGAGGTCTAGAGTATGGGATTCCAAATTGCAATGGGCTCAAAATATATTCTTGGGTGACAAAGCCAATTCCTGCCAACACTTCCATCATATGCCTGTGTGTATTTGAAGTCTGCAACATAAGGCAAGGATTCAATTTGACAAAATTCATGGAGAAGATGAGAAAAGGGCAGATTTTGAAATTGAAACCTCAAACCCAACAACATTCTCCACAAATAGCATTAGAGGAGGATGCTTCATATGTGGCATATTCTCAAGGATCTTGATGAATGAAAATGATCTAGCATCAGTTGAGTCTTTCTTCAAGCCTATAAAACAACACTTCAAACATAAATGTGGAAGGATCATAGTCTATTGATAATATAGTTGTAGAACTCAAAATACAACCTTGTCTAGTGTAAGGTTGGCATGGAGGAGAAAGAAGCCATGCATGTGCTTCATACTTGTCTAAATCAACAGGTGACAAAATTTGGATGTTTCCCTGCAATGGAATGCTACCTGATACATTAAGGATGAACTGAAACTATAAGAATCCCACCCTCATGTTATCTCTAAAATCATCCAAATATTTTCAAGAGCCTCTTCCATATATTCTTGTATACTTAGGCAAAAGCCAAACAGAATAGAAATGTGTCCTTATGAACTTTGTGCATGGTGACACAGTTGTCTATACAAGTCCTGATAGGCTAAACTAAACCAAATCCATTCTAAGATTATATACCATCTCAGTATTCCTATATCAATTTTTCTTACTAGGATATCCATAACGAAATGAAGCTAGAACTCAGTTGATGCCTTGAATACACATGGCAGCCTTCTGAATAGTTAGATAAATAACCATTGGACAGAGGAGAAAGACGATCTCCTAACACACGATTGAACAGGAGATATGGTTGTAAAACGTTATATATAGTCCTCTGTTCAGTTCATTTCTTGTCTACTCGTGTTTTCCATCTGTTCGAGTATCTACTGGTTTTATGCAGCGAACCAAAGGCAATCCAAATTTATAGTCAAGTTCCTGCATACGTGTCTTCTTTTCATCTCCTTTACGACAGTATTAAGCAAAACAAAACCAAAAAAACAAAAAAACAAAAAAAAAGGACTTGTTTTTCTTATTTATAACTTGCGTCTCTCCCTTTTCTCTGGAGTGGAGGATAAGCAACCGAAGGAGATAAGAGGAACCTGGAAGGGGCGATGGCCAAAGTTGTGCTCGTAGACGTCGTTGGCGATGTTGTTGATGTCGAATGCTTCCACTATGCATTCTGGAAAACCAGCCCGCATCAAGGAGTACCTCTGAAAGGATTGATGCGTCAATGAATATATAGATGAAATAAAATTGCAAAGAGCGAAAGCATGAAACCCTAGTCACTGCAAGCAGCCGAGGCTAAGCAACACCTAGAGATTGATGAAACAATCCACCACCAACCATTGCGCCGATCCCGCTGTAGAATTCGAGGACTCTCCAACAAGCGGATGCATCCTTCTCCGATCCTCCCGGTACGCGCGGTTTTTCTCGCTCCATTTGAGTCTAAACCCTTCACGATCCTCTATCCGCGCAGTGATTCCATTTCGACTTGGCTTATGCCACGCGAGGAAGGAAGGAGCAACAACCCAAATGAATTCCCTCTTCTCTTGTTTCTTTTGAACAAATTTCTCCGACAGGGTAAGCTCAAAACACTGAACGGCGGCGTTGAGTTTGGGATGCTACGAGAGGGAGAGAAATATTTTTTCATAGTTTATTTTCTTTTTTATTTTACTCCTTTTCGTTTCGAATATTACATTTATCTCTATACTTTATAAAATAAAATAAAATAAAATGCTCCTCAAATTTTGACTAATTTTTAAAAGTAACTTATGATTACATTTCTAAGAACTTGGATATAGACTTGAGACTCTATCGATGACATGGTTAAATGTTAGTTTAATTTAATAGTGGTCTTAAGTCATGATTGTAAGATTTAACTTTAGAAGTTTTTACCTTTAAATTTTTTTTTTAATTGATGAATTGGTGAGCTATGGATGCTGTATGATGAAAATTTCACCGAGCAACGAATGGAACTTCAGCAAAACGGATGGAATATAGGAATCAGAGATAGGTTTACAGCATATAGCTGATTGAAACAGGGCTTTGTGAAATGCAAATTTCTGATCAATGAATAAAAGTAAAATAGGACATTACACAACACTAACTTACTTCCGAGATGATTGTGATTCGACAGGATCTTCAAAATCAATTTAGAATGAGGCACGATCAAGCGATCATCCATGTCAAGTGACGATATCGAACCCATTTGGCAGCAAGATGAACTCCAATAGATAAAGCAGCGAGTAAGAGTGGGATTGGAAGTCTTCTACTGGTTTCAGGAACTTCCTCATTTGAAGGTTCCTTCGATGCCTTTGAATGCTGGAAGATGGCGAGGGCCAAGTAAAAACCGATCACAAGAAATCTGACCCATGGCTCCCCGACAGCGGCGAGTACAGCAGCAGATGGCAATAACGCTGATACATCATCCTTTTTTGTAATAAACCTCGAGTAGCAAAAGAGTGCACAGAGGCACATCCAGAAGAGTGGCTCTGGAATAAAGTTTTTCACGGCCCCAAACCCGATAAGTGCTGCAAATGTAAGCAAGGGCATCTGGTTGTTTACAGAATCTGGAACTGTAGCTTCAGCAACGGCTAATATCACTGTAGTAAACAAGATTATCCTCGTCAGTTCTGGCACAGGAGCAAATGCCACAACACTGCCATATACAGACTTTGCAGAATAGAGGCAGAACTCGAGGCATCTTATAATTTCTGTAACAGGACCACCAATGTAGTGGAATACAACAGCAAGGAGCAGTTTGCCTAAGTAACCAAAAAATTTCACAACAGCTAACACAGTCTTTGCCCAATTTGAAAGCTCCCACAATGCAGTTCGCCAAGCATAAACAAGAAAAACCAGTGCTGCAAGAAACAATAAGATAAATGAATATCTGATATACAAACGGTCATAAATTGATTTATACACAAATTTGATGAACAGTAAATAAAAATTGATCGAGTATATTTGGAAGCATAACAAGAATAAAAATTTGAAAATTTGAGTAACAGTGTTCAAAACCAGCAATGTCCCGGAATAAGATTGAATCATTAGTTGTAAATACCAAAGTTTAAAATACCAAGATCCTATCTTTCTATAAGACTTTTTATCAAATACTCAAGATAAGTCATAAAAGGGGAGAGCACAATCTGAATTATACCAGGTTAATGATGCAATCACTATATGCACATTTCAGCATCCAGATGGTCAAGATGCATAAAATATATATCCATAAGTTAATGAACAAAAAAATTTGACAAACTACCTTTAACTAAGCAATATAAACAAATTATGTAAGAATTTGTTTACTAGTTTGTAGATTTATAAACTAACCAACCATATTCCAGTTTTAAGAAAAGTTAAGATTTAGTAAACTATCTTACAGGATTCATTTTGATTGTTCTACAACATATATCTCTACCTTTTTTTGTCTACATACAAGCGGGCATGGCAACTTTCAGAAGTTATTGTAATGTGAAAATGCCATATTTAGTATAAATTATAAGCATTATGAACTGCATTCATAATATCTGAGTTATAATTGCAACAAAAAATAGGTAGATCATATGCAAAGACACAGATATTCTTAAATGCTAATTTAGCTTATTCATTTTCTGAATTTTCATATAAAAAGAAAATATTTGGTATGGTGATCAACCATCGAGTCATAAAACAATTACTGAACCATATGCTGACATTCAAACCATCAAATACATGAAACTAACAATACAGAGTTCGTTAACACAAATATGATGGTTCAACAAACCAAAGAACAAAAAATCCTCATAATTGCTAATACGTAACTTTACTGAGTTCAAAATTTTCTCCTCGTGAAGATGATAATGCATAAATGCCCATGGAAAATCTCAGGAGAATAGCATCAATTTTACTTCAAAATTTCGATCTTTGATAACATTCTAAGCACCAAAAAATACTGGCACAACATCAGGAGGAGCAATCATACGAATACCAATCCAAACCCCAAGAGAAACACAGCAATGTTCTTATCTGGTTAACATACCAATAGCCCATGGCCACCTGACTGGGCGATCGGGCGCTTCCTTTGTGAGATAACGAAACCTCTCCGGAAACGTGCTCTGACCCCTCGCCTGATTAGCATCATCGGACTGAGCAGCCTCCGGCTCCGAGCTTCCCTCGTTCCTGGAGGCGGAGGCAAGGATTCGCCGCTCAATTCTAGTAGTAACCCCTAGCTGCACCGTAGATAAGTAGAAGGGTTTCGGGGAGGAGGAGCCGAGGAAACTGAGAGCTTTGTCAGTAGTTGTTGAAAGATAAGTAGAGGCCCTGGATTTACGGCATACAGGAGAAGCAAGAAAGCGAGGGGAGATGCCAGTGGAGAGCGAATTGCAGGTGGCGAAGGTCATCGACGCCATGGAGAGGCGGACGAGAAATCTCAGACAAACCCTAGACACTCGGAATCCAGCATCGTCTTTAGTGGCTAAGCATTCGTATCTTTGATTATTTTTTACGTCGAATTTTAATAAAAAAAATCGAGGAATCGTTAATGCAAATACGAAATTATGGAGAAGAATACTGAAAAAAAATTAATTCGATTTATTTTTTAATCATTTTTTAAAAAAAAAAAAATTCTGGCATAGTTCGTCCGAGTTCGATCCATTCACCAGTGCGTGTGCGTCAAGCAAATAACTCAACTTAAACAGCATAGTTATCATATAAAATATATAAATTTATTATTAATATGTTTAATTATTCTTAGTTATCATATAAAATATATAATTAGTTGTTTTTTATGAATTTAAGAGCAAATTTGCGACGTTGACCACTTGACCGTGCTTATATACCGACAATGAATTCAGCCGATAGATCGAACGTCTAAATCTACATCCCGCTGGGCGCTGACTTTGTAGTGACGAAATCAACGCCACCAGATTCTGTCGCCAACCGCCCCAACGAACTGTTCTCGCGAAATCAACTCCTCATAATTGTTCATTTTAAAAGGGGAAAGTGCGATTCCTTGCCTCTGCGACCTGCCAACCAAAGTCCCACCGAGCTCTCTTGGGCTTCTTCTCTCTTTCAGATTTTTCTTAATCAAAAATTGATTTTTTTTTTTCTACAGCAAGAATGGCGTGGATGTTGAATGACGAGGCCAAGAATTGATTTTTTTTCTCACGAGGTCAGCGATCGTTTTCTTGATCAGATGTCTTTTTTCTTCCCCCTCTCTTCCTTTCGGATGCTTGCTCTTCATCTCGTGGAACTGATGGCCTCATCTTGCGATCTATAAGGCAGCAGGGTAAAGAGGGCAGGGTTTTGAGCTGACATTGATGGCCATGCCGTGGAGCTTGGCCATCTACGTGATGGGCATGGTGTGGGTGGTTCTCCACGGGTGGGTGTCCACTTGTTTGATGATCGCTGACGAGATCGCACACGGCCTCAGGTCCGGCGAGATCGGCACGCTTCCTGTCGGTTGATCGGCGTCCAGGTTGTCTCTCGTGCCCGCTTCCCTTTCTTGTTTATGTTCGTGTTCTTATTGTGCAAGCATGCGATTCTTCTTGTAAGAACTGGGAACGTTTGCATTTTATTATCTTGTGCTTTCAATCGTTCCCTCAACTTATCAGTAATACCGAAAGAGAAATCTTGTAACTTGATGTTTGAGGCAAAAAGGTAATCTATCGAATGAAATGATTGCCTCAACCTTTCTGACTTTTCCCTCAAGAAAATACAGTATTAGCCTGTATAATGTCTTAATGGATTGTGGTGGCAACGAGACCTTGAGCGTGATTGTGGATAACTAAAAGACTTAATCATTTCTTTCTCAAGAACAGTACAGTTTGGTGAGCTTTTTTCGTTGAACAGTTGCTACCATAACATCAATGCACAACCATATTCCAGCTCTATAATTCCCAAAGCCTCAAACTGTTCCTACGGCTATTCAAAGAAACAGATAACCTTTTTAGATAAAGTAGTCTCTTTTTTGTAAGTGGCAGCAGACAAGTGCTCCACCACCACCAGGGACTTGTGCCATGAATTTGGTACGACCATGAGTTGTGATTTGTACAATTTCATAATCTCGTTTCCATCTCTACAGTTATAATGAGCCATCATTATCCAAACGAGGACATATTAAGTGAAAAGATGATCTTGATGATAGAGCGCGTTGCTGATTTTTACTCGATGACTACTTGTCTGTTTATTTGAAAAAGAAACATGGTGCTGAATTAAAGGACCAGTGAAGAATTGAGTATGCTTGTTTTGGCCATTTTTGAATCTTAAAGAGAATTCACTATAAAGGGATAGTGTTGTGGAGATGCTGGTTCTTGATTTATTCTTCTGGAACTTGATGGGAATGGTTTGGTGAATATTTTTTGACTTCTGGCCACCAAACAACAAAGGGAATATATATAGTGAATATACAATCTGTGCAAACAACAAAGAGAATAGATATCGTGAATACATAATCTGTGAATCAAATAGATGTATACCCAGATCAAATGTATAATCTGATAATTATATAATCATTGGACTAGAGGACTAAGAGTTGTCATTAGTCTATAAGCAAATAGATACTATGGCTATAAAGATAAAATGTCGTGAGGTTGAAGATTAGATTCTAAATATTGTTAGTTTTTCCATTGTTTTACCTGCATCAAAAAACAACCTTTCCTTTCACTCTTCTACTTCTAGAGACAATGGATTTAGTTAATGGATAAACAAGTTATAGCCACCCATGAATGTCAGTTGCCTTGGCAATGTTGTGAGCTTAAATAACAGAGGACGATCCGATCATTACAAATTTTTCTCCTTACTGATGATCCAATTTTCAGAAATAAATTTACCATACTGTGTAGCGGTCTAAAAATGATTGTATGATTAGAAGCCTCACTCAGTTATGAATACAATGATGCCTTTATATAGATGCTAACTACCGGTGATCATATTTACAAATACCTTTTGAGAGAGCAGGTATGGACTTCAAATTTGGAAGTAAGCAAACAATATTAGGTGTGACTCGTATCTTGCTATGTTAACCAGCCAGGTAACTCTTAAGAAATCTTTAGCATGGCAGTGTATTTCAAGGTCTTGGGAACTAGTTTCCGGCGTCATATTCAAGTGTTTGAATTTTGGTCAATTATCCTCTAATATACTGACTCAGAAATAAGACTTTCATCCTGCTGAGCAGGCCTCTGCATCAAACATGGTGAGATTCCAAGCATACTAAATCAGGAAATTGTTGCTATATACTGCGTAGTATAAACCTCTAGCCAGCACTTTGGTGAAGATTGCACACGACCAAATTTGGCTCATAGAGAAGGAAAGTTATATGGTGCTTGCCCATTTTAGAGTGATAGAGAGCTAGCCCCTCTGCTCCCTTTGTAATATATACTCCAGCCCTTCAATTCAATCTTACACTACTGTGATTCACTAGTTTGTATTGTTGCTCGACTGCCTACTAACACAATTTTCCAGACTGATTCTTAGTTTTTCTTGCAAATATGTAGGTTCCAGGAGCTTCAAATTTGTTTCTGAGTATCAAAAGATTGTTTTGTTTGTTCGCCTTTGTGTGCCTCAGACATCTTCTTCATAGATATTGCAATACATGCAATGCAGTGGCTGCAAAATCTCAGTTTGGGGGTTTTATGCCTAGATTGTCATATTTCCCAAAGTTTTCTAAAATCTTTTGTTTTCGTAAGTGCCCTGCCCTTGTGATTAGCTGACATTCTCTCGATTTGTAAATGTGGCTATCGTGAGTGTTTTTGGTAGACAATTTTAATGGTTTCTATTTTGTTGAGTGCACTGAATTAGCATTCCAACAGCAGGGAAATGGAACTGGCTGCTGAGAACTCTCTGTGCTTCTGTTAAGCATGTTAATTAAAGATTGGTAAAACGTGGATGTAAGTTTGTAGCCTTGTAAATCTAAATATTTATCTTGGATGGTGAAGACAACATTTAGCAGTGATGGAGCTCCATTTTGGTTCATCATCATTTTTGTTTAACAGTGAGGAGCAAGAACTAATGGATTTAAATCAACAAGGGAAGAGAACAGTGCGGCTAAAAAAGTGCTATATTACAATATAATCACTAAACAACGTACAGTGATGCTACAACTAACAACTCCAGATGTCCCTCGAGAAAAGAAGGAAGAATTTGCGACAAGATCATGCTTAGTCTTCTCCAATTTATTGACTGAGAGGTACACATTCAAGTTCGATCTCCAACTCACCACGTTCTACATTTTGAAGTTTCAAGGTGATCTCCTGCTTTACTCTGCCCTCGTCGAGGGATATTATACTATCTTTTACCAGAGTGTTGTCTTCCGAAGCTAGCCATTTCCCGAGCTGCATAGATTCTGAGATGCCTGAGTTTTCGTATGCTTTGGCTGCTGCTACGAGTGGCTGGATGTCGATCTCAGCCTCCCCCATGTGATCGTCAGTCGAGAATGTGTCCTTATCGTACACTTGCTGCAACCAAAAAAACTGTCAGCTTATACCTAAAAATTGTTGGTCAGCTAAATGCATCCGTACAACTGAATCAAAAAACAGAAGAAACACTAACAAAATTCACAGGAGAAACCAAATAACGTGGTCAAAGATGGTCTATCTTCAGCATTCAACATTGACTATCCAGAGAAGTCTCAAACTGCAGCATCAATTTTCAACTTTTCGATGGTAAACCAACTCAATATCCGAGTTATAGATGCAACAATAAGCTAAACTCTGAAACACCAAGCTGCATTCTTAAAAGCTCATCCGTTTGTTACGCATGAAATACTTTCTAGTGGAACTTACCTTAAGGTGAGAATATTTTCAATAGAAGTAGGCCATTTTCCGTGTTGCATAGTGCATATGAAAGCGATAACAATATTATTTTATGTTGTTTGATGGAGTAAAACAAACTAAAAGAGAAAATAAAAGACTATTAAACCTTCTCGTTCACATAAACACAATGGTTACTAGAAAAGAAAAAAAAATCAAAGACTATTATAGTTGTGGCCCTAATAATAGAAAAACACAGTAGTAGAACAAAAAAGATATGAAAATGTACATGTTCAATATATTAGAACAAAATTCTAATATTTTTTTCCTAACATCAACCACAAATAGTTGGAACCAAATGGACCAATTTAAGATGTCATTTCATCAAGCAAGCAAAATATTTCAATGCCACTTAGTACAAGAACGGCAAAAAAATGCAATTGTCATACCATTAAAAATATTGCACTTTTTAGAGCAACTACACAGTTCTACTTACCAACTTTAAAGGTGGGATAGGGTCAGGGATTGACAACATTAGTTTTTCATTCCATACAGGGTTCAAGTTGTTCTTTATCACCCGTGTTTTCATTGACTGTAACAATGAAGTAAAAAACTAATTGTCAAAGTGAACTTAGTATTTCAAATATTCCAACTGAAAAGATAAATGTCTTGCCTGGTGTCCCAAGCTCAGGATAACATATGGATCACTGCTCACCATATCACGAATAGCTAAGTTGGTGCCCCTAATCACGTCAACCTTAATTAATCCAACAAATTCTACCATGCCAATCTACAAAACATTACTTCGGTTATAGCATACCACTTGATCAGATACATTCAAGAATTGCATATTTATTCTAACAATGCAATTCATACCATGTTCTTTATAGATTTATGTCCAGCATCCTTTTTTCTCCGATTATTATGAAATGTCTGACGAATACCAGTTTGTTGTTCCTCAAGATGTCTGTTACTCGGACCATGGTGAAGCAAGCATGCATTACAACTAGATATGGAATATTCATTCTGTGCATTTGAGCTTGCAAACTGTTGAAACTCATATTTTCTCCTGAGCATAATTATATAAACATTTAGATTGAGTCAAAGTACAGTGCAAAACTAGAATTGGATGAAGTAGACCTGATAAAATCAGATCGTTCCTTAATAGAGGAATCTGGTCTCGGCTTCCTAATATTTTCTGGCAAAAAGGCTTCATAACTCATATTCACAGTAGCATTACCACCCGCCTCAATTATAAAATCAACTTGTTCGTCTGTCCAATCATCTAACTTCGCTGAGAGGATCTGTTGAAGGATAATGGAACATATAAAATCAAAGTAGAAAGTGATTAAAGAAAAAGGCACAAATATTGATATAAAACACCTCCTTTGTGAATCCCAAACTTGGATTGAAATTGTAGAATTTTGAATTAGGCGATGGCGACGATCAAAATGTTAAAAATGTTGTTTGTTATTATGGTTGTGTGATATGTTAGACTAATTTTAGTAAATTACCCATTTATTTAAATCTTTTAGTGTGTTACAACCTCACTAGACAATAACATATCACCTTTAAAGGGACAAATATAAAAATTTAGATGGAATTTTTTTTCTATAATCAATACAAGTCATGAAATTTAGCAAAGATAAAGTGTAACCTTTACGAGCACATAGTCAATCTTAAATGAGTCAATCTATTGCCAAAGTCCTATTAAAAGTATATTTCCAACCCTGTCAGTTCAGAATCATTTCAGAAATTTAGGATACATAATTTAGTGAATTTGTTTTTTTTATAAATGAAACTTGTAATGTAGATGATCATGAGAGGTTTTTGTTTCCATTCTTCTTCAGTCCAGAACATATTCTATACATTTGAAACTCGACATTTAGGTATCTAATCGAGTTCTTTCCATAATCCCTAACCTAAACAAAAGGAGCAAAGTTCATGTGCAATCTTAGTAATTGGTCAATTTCAATAGAGTTAGGTTGTCGCTAAAATCTATCAGTAGGACAAAATCTTAGTCCTATCAACCCAACCTCAATTCTGGACTCTAATATGCAAAATATAGTAATATACAATATCTAGATCATTTTGAAACTGAATCAAATGTGATATGAATACAATTGCATTATGTCAAAGCAGCTAGAATGCCCCATGCTCATTAGTCCCACATGGACAAATACAATAGTCGATTATATAAATTGGTCTCCATTAATCCCAGATGGATACGTGTGATCATGTATTATACAAATTAGTTTATTTCCTAATAGCTTGAGCTTTTAGGATAAGTGATTAGCAAATCAATCATAGCACATGCTACCAAACTACACAAAATGTATATATTTGAGTAATCTTGAATGGAACAAATTTACTCTGAAGTCATTCGTGCATATTATTACCTTAGAGATATGAACTCCAAGACTTCGATGAACTCCAGAACACTTGATACAAATAAATACGCCTAGATTTAATGATCTGTACATAAAAAAAATGTATTGTCAAATATAGCAACTAGTACCAATGGGATTACCAAAAAATGGCATTTAACCACTAGTTGATGATCAAAAAATCTAAGCTTTCAGCTTAAAGAAAATGTGAATGCACAAGATAGTGCTTCATGAACTTTACTACTATTATCTTTAAAAAAACTCATAAATACAATAGTAAATTGGTAATAGGGAACAAAGCCATTACATGTTGATTGTTGAACCAGGGAACGATGGCTTCATATTGGTCCAAATTCTACTAAATGGTGAAACAGAGAATTTGAGACATTTTAACATTAAACTTATAGTTTTAGACAATAGTAGTAAATGTACCGTAGTGATCAACTTAGACAGCAACATCAGCTATTGGTACTTTCTACTTCAAACTTCACGTTAAATATAGGAGTTGGGATCAGTGAGATTATGAATATTTCTCATCTAACAATGGCGATATACAAGATGCAATCACGATAACCTATTTATGTTGTAAAAGGAAAATCATAAAGATCTATACACTATTTAGACTAGAATACTTACACCCATTTTGGATCTGGAGAGCTACAATCAGCACAGTATCTGTTGCTTGGTTGATTCATTAAAAGTTCCAGCCTTTTTTGAGGAGTCGGGGAACCTGCAAAAAAAAGTGAAAAGGTAGACCAAAAATTAAACAAAGAAATCGAGAGAAGGATCAAAACAGACAGATCCACAAAATCGTACTACCAAAACAGAATATTTCGCTAAATCAATCTCTTCATTGAGATATATACCCATGATGCTATTGCACCAACTGTGTAGATTGTGCATACAAAATTCATCTATAAAGATCTGCTATGGTTGTATGATAAATTTCAAGGATTTTTGAATTAGGGTTCGTGTAGGAAAGGTTTCTAACGAAATCAAAGAAGATCGAAAATTTTGAAAACGAGAAGGGAACGAACCGATAGGAGCGCAGGAGTCGTAGAACTCTTGTTGGGCAGACATCATAATTCAATGCCCACAACCACCTCATTCAACGCCTTCTCCTAATTGCGAAATGATACTTATCCCCAAAGATCAACAAATTTCAATCCAACACAAATGGAAAAAAAAAAAAAAAGTAACTTTCTTGTACCTGTGCTGATGTATCGGACGGAATGTGCAATCGCCTACCCATCCAAAATTAAAGGAATTGTTGATTTCATTCAACAACATGCATATCCATTAGAATTTAGAAGCTATCGGGAGAAAACAAGCAATTTGATACGGTGTGCCAATTTTTTTAAAAAATAAATAATGAAAAAAATAACAAAATAGAAAGCCATAGGAAGAGAGTTATTAATTATAACCAATTCGTGTTGTCTATAAATAACTCGAGTAGCCCACTTTACGACTGACACGTCGTTGAGAGTGGGAGAAGCGCGACCTGTCATGGACAAGGTGTAAACTTGTGTGAAACTGATTTTCTATTTTATATTCATTAGTTATACCCAAATTTATTCAAAGTAAAAATTTTTATATATAATTCAGATATTTGAGTAACAGGCTCAATTAATTTTGGAGATAAAAGATTCTTATTAGATAAATTTAAAAATACAAATGGCTCTTCATTCAACAATTAACGTTTTAAATTTTTCATCCTATTAAAATTTTAACAGATTCGAATAGTAGATGCTTGGATATGATAATTAATTAATTGCAGAAAAGAAATTAGATGCTTAATTAATTTATTTAGCAGCTTGGTTTGAAGAAATTGTTCATGATGTGAACACATAAATTAATCTCTTTTTTAATCATGATTCATGAATTAGATACTGATGAAATTATTTCAGTTCATTACAATTTTGGAAGCTAATTATAGTTCTTGGGATGACTTTGTCCTTTCTGAAAAGTTCTAACTCCCTCCATATGAAAACCACTGCGAGAAATATGCAAAAAAAGGTTTATATGTTTCCAAGTTTAAAAAAAAAATTAAAACTTTTTATCACTCTACACGTTAATATACATAAAAAATCAGCTTAGAACAAAAAAAAAATGAAAAACGCTTTTCATCAAAGTATTAATTACTCATCAAATTAAATCTCCTTTTAGCACATATCTGCTTCGTGTAAGTTGGTTTATTTGGCACCATAATCATAATAGAGAGCATATATATTTCTGTTAATCAGTTAAGGATCCTAGCTAATCAAAGTACTGCCCTAACATGTTTCTCAAAATTCGAGTGCTAATAAATTATAGAGGCCATAATTATCGCCTAATTAATTAATTAACAAGTTTTCCTGTCAGTCAACCCTAACAATCTAACAGGCGATAGGCTTCCTGCAAGCAATAACCTCTTCTTGCTTTCCGCTATCGTCTCCAGCTTCGGCGACCATGGCCTCTCCCTCGGCCCCACCAGCTGCGCGAAATGCTTCCTCAGCTCCGGCGTGGTGCAAATCGCCGCGTTCCCACCATCTCCCCGCGCCTCTTCCGTCATCGGCTCCGCCGCCGACGACCAGCTTCGTCATGAACTCGGGGAGTACCTTGATCATCGCCCGGCCATCGCCGCCCTTCACGTAGGCGAACGGGCAGCCGGCGAGCGGCGCCCGCGGCGTCGAGGACAGCGACGCCACCGACGCGGCGGTGAGCGGGTTACCGTGGCAGGGGAACTTGTCGAGGGGGAGGACCAAGTAGGTGCGGCCGGGGAGGAGGTCGTCGTCGATGGCGAGGGCGGGGACCGGGTGGCCGATGAAGAAGGCGTCAGCGGGGCAGACGATGCAGTCGGAAAACCGGAACATGAGCTCGCCAGCGGGTTGCTGCTGGTGGAGGAGCTCGGTGGCGCCGCCCCAGAAGACGAGCTTGATGGGACCCTCGGAGGCGGAGATGCAGCAAGAGGCGCGTTGGACGGCATTCCCCATGTCGATTACTGACGACTTATGAGAAGTCTAAACCAACAGCGCATCTTAATATAGCAAAGAGGGAGTTGACTTGACCAGTCTTCTCCGCGGGTTGCCGGCCGTTAGTTTTGTATCTGGTCGGTGATGAATCAGTCAACGGACAGCCAATTATGTAGTATAATCTACTCATTCGTCAACCCTGTATTCTACTCAAGAAAAAGAATTATTTTACTTATTAAAATTACTGCACATGAAATACTTATATTAAAATTTGCTAAAAATTATTTAAAGATAGTTAAAATCAATCAAATAGCAATTTTATTCAAAAATTATAATGTATTAACTCAAATTACTCCGTATTATTCAAAACTTATAATAGTTTTGATTTAATAATACTGAAATAATAATATTTTAAGAACAAAATAAACTATTATTTTAATTTTTTTAATTTATAAAGATGATAATAAAGGGTATATATTTTTTATACAATTTTTTTATTTTTTAAATAAAAGATAGACTATTTTCGTTTAATTCATCTACTAAATAAATTCAAAACCTACCCATTTAAAAATTAAATTCTAAAATATTTATTATTATTGAAATTTATTTATTTATTTCTAATTTTCATCATCTTTATGGGTGTAGATAGTTGTCATTTTCTGAATAACTTACAAATTCAGTTGGCAATGTATTAAATGTGGTCAAAGTTTAATTTTTTCCCATATCAAGTGGGCGAAGAAAAAGATATTTTGTCAAATAGAGCAGCTGGTCGGCATTCCAAATGAAAACTTCACTGAATGGCCTTCCTTAATTTCCATGAAGAAGAATAATCAAACTTCACTTACATGTGCAAATAATAATAATAATAATAATAAAATGTCAACCACTAGATCTATTATAAATCTGGTGGAAAACGGGATAGATATATAGATTTCCCCTTTTGGGTGACGTATCTACGGAAAAAGCTTTGATAGTGACAGGACATATGAAGATCCCATTGCGGCTGCCCCCATTTTGACTTGCCTATTTTTTCTTGTTTTAGAAAACTCCTCCTCGGACCAGTTGGAATTTGCGTTTAGTTAGAAAATCTTCTTCAAAGATTTACTATTATCTACCAAAGTAGCAAACTTAAGCATCAATCAACATTTTAGATTATTGTGCATCAAATTTAATTACTATTTTATCCAAATCAAACCCTAAAAATTAATTATCAGTAAAGCTTCTACCCTAAACATCCACATTAGTACTCAATAAAAGAGTTTAAGTATAATTCATAATACATTTTAAGTTATACATCTAAACATTGAAACAAAAATATACAACTCAAGTGTAACTTTGATAGTCCTTGACACAATCATAGACATAAAAAAAATGTACCTAAATTTTCTTAAACAACATCAACCTATGGACGACGACAATCGAGGAACAAGTCAAAAAACAATGACTCCTAAGATAAATTAACCTCTGATTTTCTGTAAGATCGATGAACATCATGTTCAATTCTGTAAAATTAGCATACATACGGTAATTCATCCAAGTAGATACGATTAGTCTTCTTCTATGAAGACTTTATAGATGAAGTCGCGAAATCGCTTTGAGTATTGTCTAGGATCAACAGCTGATATAGAGGTTGGATCATACTGAAAAGATTTGTAGGCATGTTCAAGCTTCTTGGTGATATCATAATCTTGGAGAATATCTATAATGCCAAAGTATAAAACCACATCATGAAACTCCCCTGTTGGTTCAAAATTCAGACATGGTTCAGGATCATTTTTTCGAAGTATCGATTCGACCTTAGCCGGCATATTTGCACCTAATTTTGTAGATGCCCACCTGCAATATAATGCCATATAATTAAATGAATTTTTATCATATCTTAATTGTAGTGTATTTATTCTAAATAATCAAACTAAATCCATCTTTAGGTTAAATGGTAGCTAAATAAACATTGTTTATAGCTTGAGAATGGCAATAATAATCCATATTTTTACAAAGTTTAGTACTACAAATTAAATTAAATGATATTTAAAAGAAACTAATTATATTAAGCATCAAGGCATACCGTGTTGGATCACAAGGAAGTTGATCCATATCAGCTCTAGAAAGGCGAGGAGTAGCTCCAGTGTTGGTGTTAATTACCTCAGTAGAAACTGTGTTTGAAAAATATTAAATAAACAAGAACAATAGAAAATAATCATATAAAAAACTTGTGTGTAATTTTTGTTAGAAATTAGCAACCCTCATTTTCTTGGGAGACGGATGCTTCTCTGAAGTGAACTCCCACTAAGAGACTGTAATCCATAATTCTCTCTTGCTCCAGAAATTCGCAGTCTCGATCGACTTGCCTATTAAAATCAACACAGCGTGTAAGAATACTTCACTATGAAGAACAGAGGGGAGAAAAAAACAGTGTTAAGTTATACTTATGAAATTCCTGGAACCAAGACTTTTGCAGTCGAAATATAAAATTCAGATCAAGGTCTTTGAGAGTAGTGTTCTCATCGATTTCTGCCTCAGGTTTATCTGTCGTACGACCGTGAGAAGATCCCTTGAGGTCAAAACGCCTATGGATGGAATACTCGGAGCAGAAGAGGTTCCCCATTATGACAAATCGAACCTGATCAGAAAATAAGTTGATCAACAACTTTGGCTTCAGAGTTTAGTGTTTTCGATCGAAAATTCAAATGAAGTGTTGAAGCAATTGGATGCTTCTCTCGTATTAGTCTTATATATATCGATGTGTTAGAAAGGTATGCTCGGAGGAACAATTAACCTTTCTTTGAGTAGCCCCAGTCAGTTTGACACAATGCAAGCCGAAGAACTTGGTCACCAGAGTGTTTTCGAAAGCTCGAACATGGTTGTAGTATGCCGGAAGCATCCTTAGAAGAACCTGCAAGGAACCCAATTGTAGAGGAAAATACAACATTAATTGGTTTGACAAATACTGAAATCTGAAATTGAAGGTGTTCCTTATAAAAACTTTAAAACGTGACAACTTACTTTTACTTCAGATTTCTTCATTGTTTTGATCATGTATTTATCATCATTCGTAAGGTAAAAAAAGCTTCCACTTTTCCCAGGAGATGAAAGTTCTCGCAGAGCATCATTTCCACATATTGAAAGCATATAATCAGCTGGATCAACCATGAATAGCTTGCGAAGTGTCCTGAACACTCATTAAATAAAAAAAATCAGTTCAATTGCGAACTATATATACACATGTCCTCTTATTGTCTGAATCAATTAGTTTAAGAACAACACTGAGAAAATGCTTCAAGGAGTTTGAGGAAGACAAACCTGAAAACTAGAGGGCAGTAATCCTTCCACTTGAAATCACAAGAAGGGTGTGGGGGTGTATGTTTGGTTCCCTCTGGTGGAAACCTTGTCCATATCTTTTCTTTTGGGTCGAATGAAGGTGCCTTGAGGTCAAGTGACTTGGGTTCAGGAAGTTTCCCTACTGCATGCCTACACCAAAGTAATAATTTTGTGAATATTTCAGAAAACAACATAAACATCATGAAACGAAGCAAAAACAAAAACAAAAACAAAAAACAAATCAATTTCCTCTTAATTACCTGATTCCGAGTTGGAGATTGAGCATCAGTTCATAATTCTTATGTCCTTTCGATATTGTGTCACCTTGCTTCTTTGCCTCCTTAGCCGGCGACCTTGTCAGTGGGATCCTCCCTATGCCCCTCAATTCCACTTGATCATCCAACTCGCCAGGCAACTCATCAACACCTTTTGTGGTACCTCCGACCTCACTTCTTCTACCTTCTTCATTCTCCCCGTCGCAACCGTTCGCAAGGTCATCCGCATACCAAAAGCCACTTTTGCTTCCAATCCCACCTATGGTATTGCTAGCATGGTGTCCGGGGTGCCCTCGCTGTGTCGCCCCGATGGCTGCCGCCGTCTCGATCGAAGCTCGCCGCCGCCTCGTCTGCAATTCTCCCGTCTTGGAGGTTCTCCAGGCCGCTTGCTTTTGTGCCAGATTATCAGCTTCCGTGGCTGGCCAATTCAGAGTCTTTTGGGATGGCAGAATAGACACGTCTTCGACGTTGGACACCTTGCAATCTCCGAGGCCGGCCATGAAGATGACGTAGGGATCTCGGGCCGTCGGCGAGGAGGCCGTCGGAGATGGATAGTAGACACCTTTCTGCTGGAGGCTCCCGTTCTCCTTGCTCCAATACCCAACGTAAAGCCCTCCATCCGCCCACCTGAAGTTACCATTCCCTTTGGGGAGGCCATTTTCCCATCCGCCGTCGTACCGATTCCCATTCGCCCACACGAGCGTGCCGCGGCCGTCCACGATGCCCGCGCGCCACTGCCCCACGTACTCATTCCCGTTCTTCCACACGTATCGCCCGTGCCCATCTTGCACGCCACATCGCCACTCGCCGTCGTAGTAGTCGCCGCTGGCGAAGGACTTCACGCCGTGGCCGTGCTTGAGGTTTATGGACCAAGTGCCGCGGTAGGTGTCGCCGAGCGCGCCAATGTAGGTGCCGTAGCCGTCCATGAACCCGGCCTTGAACTCGCCTTCGTAGGTGGCGCCGGAGGGCCACGAGAACTTGCCCTTTCCCATCGTCTTGCCGTTGTGCCACTCGCCTTCGTACATGCACCCGTCGGTCCAGAGGTACTTGCCCTGGCCGTGCGGCACGTTGCCGCACCACTGGCCGGTGTAGAAGTCGCCAGTGGAGAGAACACGCTCGGCGTGGTAGATAGAGGAGGCCGTTTCATCGTTCCCCATGGGAGGAGTACTTGGGGCGGTGTCACTGGAAGAGACATCGAGCTGGTCATCGTTGGGAAGAATCGACATGGACGCCGAAGCGACGCTGCGACGGCGAGCGTGGTGCGGAGGAGGCTGTTGCTTCTCCTGGTGATGAGCAGCAGTAGTCTTGCGGATGGTGGACTCCCAAGCCTTGACGAGCTGGTTGTCCTTGAACATTCTCTAGTTTTTCATCTCGCTCTCTTCTCCTTCGCCATGGGATCCGTTGACCTGCAACTAGCTAATTTTCTTCCATCGTCTTGGCTTGTAAATGATGACCAATCTAAGAGAAGCGGGAATGAAGGGGGCGATGGTGGTGTGTAGAGGATAGATCGTCCCGACATGACCTCGAAACCAAACATGTGGAACGAGGGAAACATAATCGAAGAAGAATATGTACGGCTCTTCCCTCTTAATTGCTTGATTGTAGGGCAAATGTCCTCAAAGAGTTGAAGCAAATTTAATCATTTCTCAGATAAATAGGCTAAACTGTGTCAATTGAAACTTTGTGAGGGTAGTAAACGGATTGTGGTCGGGCTGAGCAGGGCCGAAATTTATTTTTAATAGGTCTGAGTTAGGCCTGTGAGCTAACCCACGGACCGCGCCCGGCCATACTATTTCATGCAAGTGCAAATATGACCAATGGGCATGCAAACTTTGCCCTACTATATATATATATGAACTGTATCTGTGTATCACATCGACAAAGTGAAACAAATTCCCTTCCCCGTACAAATCCCTTTTCTCTCAATGTATATATATTTACACGCAATATTTTGTCGGTTGATATGGAAACATTTAAGACTCCGTTCACGTTAAAATTTGAAACAAAAATCCTTTACTTTTTCGTCTATCCTTTGAAATATCAAAGAAGGATCATTGATCCTTCTTGGGCTAGATCATGTGGCATACGCCCAACAGAACGCCCGGGTTGGACCATGGTCAAAAGCTCCCTAACATCAACATCTCAAAAGAAGTAAACTGTTACTCTTTTTTTTTATCATCTCTGTTGGGCACTCTTTTTCTCTAAAAAAACATGCAACAACAAAGCGCAGGCAACTAATGGTATTAAAAACCCATGCTTGTTGACCTACCGCCAATAATTCCCTTCAGCTAATGCGGCATTAGATCCATAAGCTGGTCGAGCACACCTATCCAACTACAGTAGTTTTAACGACCAGCCGGTGAATTGATTTATCGATTGAACTGCTAAGATGACGGATTCCACCATTTTGGCAGAGCAGAAGAGAGTCCACTGGCATGTGCTCAGGCTGCCCTAGTCGCCTCTGGTCCAAGCCAATCTCTTGTTCTTAACTAGCAAAATTATAGTCTGGGAAAAAGCTGATCCAAGTCAGGCAGCAACGTTTGGGAAAGCAAAGCCTTTGCTTTCGAGTTTTAACTTCTTCAGGATTAATTGTGGGTAGGTGAACGGGTCGGTGCATAAGGCTCTTTCTATCTGTGAACATCTTCATGAATTGTACTGCCTCAGGAGCCACCTTGTTGATTCGCCTTCTTCTTCTTCTTCTTCTTCTTCTCGTCGTCATCGTTCATCGGAATCCATATCAAAGGGATCGGTTTGTATATGGAGGTCTACGCGACGGGGTAGATACTTCCGCCTCAGGGTCGTGAAGGAACATGAATCGCCAGCAGAGGGCCATCGCCATCGCCGTCTTGCCACCGCCGGTGAAGTCGACGACGGAGAAGGAAAGGAAGAGCAACTCCTTCCACCGTATGTTCCCTTTGCTGCTCCTCACGCTCTATGCGCTCGCGTCGGTTGTTCGACTCGCTTGTTCGTCCCCATTTCCTTCCTCCTTCGTGCAGGCATCCGCTTCTTCTTCTACATGTAAGAATTACTAAATTCCGCTTCTAAATTAGGCCGTTCCCAATTCCAATTCGAATTCCAATTTCAATCGCCCCTTATCTAGTTTCCGCAGAATCGAGGCAAGAATCGGAATCTTTGAAGACGCATGTTCCGTCGGAGACCCACCACCTCGAGGCCTACGAAGAAAATCCGGTGGCGGCGGCGCCTCCTTGTTCTTCTTTCATCGATGGTAACGAAATTCAGAAAGATAATTTCACAAGGAAAACTGGCGTCGTTGTCGGTCGACTTATCCGCCCTGATTTGTGCCCTTTTTTGTTTGTTGCTATTTTGATCGTGAAGGAACCGCCGCCAGCACGGACGAGGCGGCAGCGGCGTTCGTTTGCTGCGACCGGAGCCACATCCGGAGCGACCTCTGCTACGCGAGAGGCGACATCCGCACCGACTTCGCTTCCTCGTCCGTACTGGTGTACGGATTGAAGTCGTCGGCGGAGAGGATTCGGCCGTACACGCGGAAGTGGGACGCGACGATCACGAGGACGATCCAGGAGATCTCGATCCGCCCGGGGAACGGCAGCGGCGGCAGCCAGAAGGGCTGTGACGTGCGGCACGAGGGCGTGCCGGCGCTGCTGTTCTCCAACGGCGGCTACACCGGCAACCTGTACCACGAGTTCAGCGACGGGCTGATCCCGCTGTACGTGACGGCGCAGCGGTTCCGGGGGGAGGTGGTGCTGGTGGTGGCGGAGTACCGGCCGTGGTGGTTTGCTCGGTACCGCCCCCTCCTGGAGCGGCTGACCAATTACCAGGTGGTGGATTTCAGGCGGGACAGGCGCGTCCATTGCTTCTCCGAGATGATCGTCGGCCTGCGCATCCACGGGGAGCTCATCATCGACCCGTGGCTGATGCCAAACGGTAAGTTTCCGGCCATCTCCTCCTCGTTAAACTTTCTCGAGATTTCTGATTGCTTATTTTGATCGATTTAGCAAACAATTAGTTCGATGAACTCAATCCGTCTAGTCCATCAACGGGGATGAACAAAATGACACTATACCTTACACATTATTGAAATTCTTTCTAATTATACCTTACATTATTCAAACTCTTTCTAATACCTATAATTTTTTTCTTCTTATGTTTCATAAATAACTTTATTGTTCTATATGAAGAAAATTTATCCATTAATTTATTAGGCTTAACGACTAATTTAAAATGCATAAGTTTAAGTTAATATTAGTTAACTCATATAGGCTTATACAACTCCTCTGTTGGCTCACATCTCACCATCTCGGAAAATTAGGATGCTACGAACTTGATCACCATGGTTAGTTGTACTTCATCAATGAACATGCCTTACATATTCAAGATCGATTAGGATTTTCACACCAATTGAGTCAGAGGTTGTGTTGGCAGTTGGAATAATAATAGTATCATTAATAATTGGTTGGCTAGTTAACCATCGTGGATAAAGAGAAAAGCTCAAATACAGACAGTATCGAAGGCAACGATGCAGCTAATTGTGTGAGTATTGTAGAGTTACAAATGAATAGAAGTTCAAAAAAAAAGTAACTTTTGTGTTCTTTTTGTCGACATAATTATGAAAATGGAACTACTGGTAGTATTCATTTTCCCTTGTGCTAAATGAGTTTTAATTATTTCTCTTACTTATCCCTCCTTTTCCCTTTCTTTATCTTTTGCACAAGCACAAGGACATGTCTATTCTAGAGAGGGAGCCAAAGTAGAATGAAAGGAAGAGGGACTAATCAAATTTCTATGTCTAATTAGGTGAAAAGGAAGATAACAAATTGGAACTCATTTCTATACTTTTGGTTACGTCCAAAGTGGATTTGATCTTTTGGATGTTGTAGGAATGACAATTAATAATGCAACTTTGTTAATCCCTTCATTCAAAATAAAAGAAATCCTCTCTTTCAAATAAATTAATGATGTGTACCCGTTTATTAGTCTTTTCGTTTCTGTCCAACTAAACACATTTTACACAAATCTTAGAAAAGCTAGCAGCTGGCAATCCATGCTGCGAGCACATCAATCGAGGAGGCGTGATTCCTACGGGAACAGAACATGGCCATGTCTCGAGCAGTGCTATCAAACAAGCACACCGACACAAGGATTAGGAATCGAGTGAGAAAGATTTCACCCAAATAATCTCCTGCGTGCAGCGGAATGTCACGCTCCCCGTTTTGGTCTGCCCGCCTCATCTTTTTCACATGCGGCAAAGCCGCGCACTGGACGATGAAGCAACTTAGCTGGAGGGTTCCTCTCTACTCTCTAACAATATTTAATTTGGTGGAAGTAGCTCAACTACCTCCCTTTCATGGTCACTTAATTTACTAGTAGGTCACTTCATTTAATCAGTGGGATGAGTTGGATTCGAATGTCGCAGTAGTGGGGTATAGATAGCAACACAGCATGTGATGTGACAGGAGTAGCAGTAACAATCTCAGTCCATCTAAAACCCTGTCCCTTTTCTTGAACTAGTGACATTTACTACTCCTTCGAGGGACACAACGAGATCTTGGATTCTCGCTGTTTCAGTGTGTTCTGTTCACGAGATGCATACATTTAAATTTAGATTGAACTAGCTGCGTGACTTGAGAATTTGTTCAGACTTTCCCCTTTGTATTTCAAGTTTTTTGTTAGTTTTCAACTGCATGGCGATGCAGGTAATGGCATCCGGGACTTCCAGGCTCTCGTTCACGAAGGCTACAACGCCGTGGCCCAGTCGAGGCCCTCGCCGCCGGCCGCGGAGTCCCCACCGTTCCTCCGACCCCTGGTCCGGTCCACTCGCCGCGAACCGCCCGGCCGGTGCTCTCGCTGCCGGCGGCCGAGGATCGCGGTGTTCGTGCGCAAACGCAGCCGGGTGCTGGTGAACCAGCGGGAGCTGGTGCGGGCGTGCCAGCGAACCGGGTTCGATGTCCAAATCATCGAGCCCAAGCGGGACACTCCCTTGGACGTGATCCACCGCGCCCTCGTCCCCGCCGACGCCATGCTCGCCGTCCACGGCGCCGCCGTGACGCACTTCCTCTTCATGCGCCCGTCGTCGGTGCTCATACAGGTGGTGCCGCTGGGGCTGGAGAAGCCGGCCGAGGAGTTCTACGGCGAACCGGCTCGGCGGCTGGGGATGGAGTACGTAGCCTACAATATCACGCCCGAGGAGAGCACCTTGTTGAAGCTTTACGATCGGCGCAGCCCCGTCCTGGTCAACACCAACCTCATCACCAACAGGGGATGGCTGGAGATGAAGAAGATCTACCTTGATAAGCAGAATGTCAAACTCAATCTTACAAGATTCGGTAAGCTTCTTGCTAAAACGTACAGCCATGTTTGTGGAGCAGGACTGCACGAGGAATTGAATGATACAGAACACATTATTTTGTAATTGATACGCTCCCATTCTTTTGTTCGTTTGACGATTTAATTATTATAGGAAGAATTGGATGGCGCATTGGTTGATAAATTCTGTAGATTCTAATTAGATGATTCTCAATTTCCCACTGCTGTGATCAGAATATAGGATCGAAGTTGACCCCTGGAAAAGGAAAAATCAGAAGTGAAAAAGGGTAATAACGTTTCTAAGAGTACGATTTCAGTGCTTAAGATGGGAAAAAAAAGTATGTTCCTCGATTGGATTAATATGGGGGATTTAACCACTGAACAATATAATCGTCGAATCCAATTTTCAAAACATTAATAACATGCTCCCGTGCACTGCACGGTGGGGGTGGCAAGTGAAGGATGTTTTTTTTTTCAAACAATTAGGATTTAAAATTTGTAGATTGTATATTAATAATTAATGATATTAGAGTGTGACGTCAAAAATCATTTTACTAAAGTTGGTTAGGATCGTCCATCTTAAAATGAACGAAATTGAATATCTGATATAAAAAATATATTAATCAACCTAAGTTAACTAACTATATACGGTAATCAATCCTTCTACATTTTCCTTGATTATAATTATTTATATTATTATTTTAAACGACAGTTGGGAAGGGAGTAAACTATTATTTCTTCCAACCATTTTCCCCATTTTGTTGACTTCGACAAAAATAAATAATATTTTATTTATGTTAAATGTAAATTATCATTTCCTCAAATTCTGTTCCGTTTAGGTAAGAGATAAAATTTCTTTCATTTTTGCCCTTCAATGTAAAGGCAAAAATTAAATTTTGAACCCAACGGTCCTCACGAGAGAAATTCAAATTTTGAAACGGCAGCAACAATAAAGGGCAAAGTGGCAAACGCTCGCAAATCTACTAACCGTTAGAAACCCTACGCACCCCATTTCTTCGCATCTCCGAGTCCGAATCTCCATCTGCGATCATTCCAGATCCAATGGAAGAAGAAGCTCCCTTGCCGCTGTCGTCTCCTGTCGCCTCCATGCCAGAAGACGCCATGGCGCCCGGTGAAGATTCATCAGAGGAAACGCTGGAGAATAAGAAGCAAGAATCAATCGACAATATCGTCCAGGTAATGAATCTTTTTTTTTCTTCGATCGGAATTTTTTTCTTCAATCACTTTATTTTTTCCCCCAATTCTCGTAGGCGATCAGAGATGAATGCCCCTTACCGTCTCCGATTCTCAAGGCGGTCTCTCTCCCTGATCTATCGTCTGCGCTGCTTCTTATTGGTAAGGATCCACCTCCTTCCGTGATTCGACGAGAATTCCCTGGCAGCCACTCAGTTCCATTGGTGTGTTTTCAGGGCGAAAGCACAACACGCTCATGGAGGCTAATCAAGGGCTAAGGGATGAATGCCAAAACCTGCGAAAGAAATGTTGCGAGGAATGCGTTCCTAAATACGAGATCTTGAAGAAGAAGTACACTGACGAGCGTGAAGAGAGGAAGAGGCTGTACAATGAGGTCATTGAGCTCAAGGGTAACATCAGAGTGTTCTGCAGGTGTAGGCCTCTGAGCTCGGAAGAGATTTCTAAAGGATCTTCCTGTGTGGTGGATTTTGACCCCGCACAAGATACTGAACTCCGGGTCATCTGCACCGACTCATCCAAGAAGCCATTTAAGTTTGATCATGTTTTCGGACCTAAAGATGACCAAGGTATAGTAATTCGTACATGTCTTATAGAACCACACGCACATATGTATATATTTAAATCATTCAAAGAGTTAAACTTTGAATTTCTCTTTTTAAAAAAAGAAATTGTAAGCTGAGTACAAAATATGATTGTTGTGGCATAGTCCTTCCCCGTTTTGCGGTCAAACTAAATCTTCAAAAGGGTGGCTTCTTGATGCCAAATTATAGATTGAGTGCCAAATGTTAACAAAGTTCAAATTCATGATTGGAAATCTGGTGATTGCAGATGCTGTATTCAAAGAGACGTTGCCGGTTGTGAAATCGGCATTGGATGGCTTCAATGTTTGCATTTTTGCTTATGGACAGACTGGATCTGGAAAAACTTTCACAATGGAAGGGATTCCAGAGAGTAGAGGCGTTAATTACAGAGCGTTAGAAGAATTATTCAATATTTCTGGTCAGAAAAGTTCTCTTATGAGATATGAATTCTATGTCAGCATGCTGGAGGTTTACAATGAGAAGATCAGAGATCTTCTTGCAGATGGCCCCGACCAACTTTCCAAGAGGTAGTATCCTGGAAGGATTTGCAATCACATGATGGATATTTGTAGGAAACTCTTTTCATATCACTTACAAAGTAATGGTTTCATTTGTGGACTTCGTTGCTTGGATGAAGATTGGAGATAAAGCAAACATCAGATGGAACTCAAGATGTACCTGGCCTGTCCCAAGCTCAAGTTGGCAACATAGATGAGGTCTGGGAAATTCTAACAAATGGAGGAAGAAACAGAGCTGTGGGGTCAACAAATGCTAACGAAATGAGTAGCCGTTCTCATTCGTGAGTTTCTTTTCCTGCATTCCATCAAATCATGTTTTTTGTTTGACTACAATGAACAGTTGCTTTTTGTTCATTCGCATTTACAGAAAGATGTTGCCTGGCATTTTAAATCAATTAAAACAATTTCTTATTATTACCAGCATGGTTATATTAAAGCTTTTCGCAGCTTGGTGAGGGTAACTATCGAGGGTGAAAGTTTTGTAGATGGTCAGAAGTGCACAAGTAGATTGTGGTTGGTTGATTTAGCTGGCAGCGAGCGTGTTGGTAAGGTTGAAGTGGAAGGAGAGAGGCTGAAGGAATCTCAATTCATCAATAAGTCTTTATCAGCTTTGGGAGACGTGATCTCTGCTCTTGCCTCCAAGAACCCTCATATTCCTTATAGGTTCCTTCTAATGTTCACATACTTCTAGTTTACTCTATTAAAACTAAATTTTTTTTGAACTTCTCATTTTGCTAAAAGAGGTGTGCTTATGCAGGAACTCCAAGCTAACTCATTTGCTCCAAAGCTCTCTAGGTGAGAATGAACCTAAACAATATTATATCTAGCTTTGGTAATCTTGTGGTTTAGCTTCAAAAACAATAGATGGTTTATATCGTGTCCTTATTTTATTGTTTATATTATATGTTGTAAACACGATAGGAGGAGATTGCAAGACGCTCATGTTTGTACAGATCAGCCCATGTTCAACAGATTTAGGCGAAACATTATGCTCGTTAAACTTTGCTAGCAGAGTCAGAGGGATTGAGCATGGCCCTGTCCGTAAACAGACAGATTTAGCAGAGAGTTTCAAGCTTAAACAAATGGTATTTGGGCTACGTTGCTAATTAAATTCTTTGTGTTATTTGGCAATATATATACAGCTTTGTATCTTCCAGAGCTATCTGATGCCTAATATGAGCTATTGTACAGGCTGATAAGCTCCTTCAGAATGAAAAAGAAATAACAAGGCTTAATGAAAGCTTGCAATTGATGCATCTGAAGTACGCATCTCGGGAGAATGTTTTCAAAACATTGCAAGATAAGGTAGTACTAGGAATTTCAGATCCTATACAAATTGAAGTTGTCTTCACAAATTGTTGCTCTTAGTGAAAAACATGATAACATTTAGTCTATTGAAGGTCGCCATGTGGTATTCTCCTAATTGGACTTATCATCCAAAATCATTGGCCCAATTTTTCAGCCAAGCCAGTACATACACGTAAACTTAGTAATTCCAAGTTGTACACGACTTTGGGGAACAAATTGTTTATATTGTTACCTCCTAATCAAGACAGTATGAATTAAATAATATATATTCTATATTCCAGGAAAAAAAATTCTATTATTCACCATTCATTACTATATATAGCTTCTCTCAAATTAGTATCCTTAAAACAGAATATTTCAAATGTGCAGGTCAGAGAAGCTGAGCAAACAAGCAGAAATTACCAGCACAAGGTTATTTTTAAATTTAATACTCTTTGATCCATTAGAGTATACATCGCTTTTACTTTTAGTTTTCCTCCTGAACTAAGCAACAACTGCTTTTTCCATATTGTCTATTTTGGTTCCATTCAGGTAAGAGAACTGGAAAATCAATTAAATGCTGAGAGGAAAACCAAGAATGATGCTGCAAAGTTTCTAAAACCTCCAATGGCTCCATTAAGACAGAGGCCTCCTTTACAGAGAATCACAAATCAGTTGCCGCCCTCACGATATCAAACAAATAGAAGGGCGCAGCCACTAGATAAAGAGAATAGTCTGCTGACCAGTAGGGCTTCTGAGACAGATTCAGTTAAACCTCTATACAAATCAAGAAGGATAACATTGGCACCAGTAGTCCGTAATGTGCCAGCTCAACCCAAGAGGAGGTCCTCTATTGCAGTTTTGCAAGATGTGACACAAAGAACACAAGCATTGTCAGTATCGGGACACCAAAACAACATCACTGGTTCTCAGTTATCGCAGCTGATGATTCCAAATAGGAGGTCGTTGGCCACCTTCACTCCCATCAGGGAGACTTCTCTTCTTGCCACAAGAGAGACTTCTCTTCGAGCAGCAACTACTCCAGAAAAGACAAATTTTAACACACTGGCATCCAGTAGCAAGTACAGAAGCCCATCTCTAGTGCAAGCATTTCCCAAATCAAAGATACCAACTGTTTCTTCACCTCGCCTAAGGCTTCGACTAATGTCGAGCCCCACCAATGCAGAAAACTTGGATGGTGCACACCCTACTACAAACAAACTATGCTTCAGTGTGCAAAAGAGAGTCATTGTCGGCTCCCCAGCTCAACCAAAACCTTTCATGAATCAAGGACACATGATGTTTAATCAAGTTTTTAGGGGTGGGAATCTTGTTGCAAGGCTTGGTACAGCTCAGAGAGTTTTGTGCAAGAACAGAAGACAGTCTGTAATCTAGATTTCTGTAAAATGCTAGATAGTGTATTACTTTTTAGCTCTGCTGTTAATATTGTGTTCTTAAACATGGTAGGCATAGTCTGCAACTGGATTACAATAGGGCATTCGTTATCAACTGGATTATATAATATGGCATTCGTTATTGTTACTGTTAATATTGTGACAATTTTAATTTAGTTGCTGGCGTTGCTTCTTGGATTGTTAGTGATGTGTTATACTGGATTACAATAGGGCATAAATTTGTTATCAACTGGATTAAATTTTAAAATAGGCAAACTATCACAATTACCCATTCAATTACGGTCGATTTAATACTGTAAAATCGAACGGTGACTATTTTAATTTATTGCTGGCGTTGCTTTATTATATATATATATATACACGCTGCATATATATATATATATATATACACACACAGGAATCTTACATGGACATACTCCATGAATATTAAATTATATATATATATATTAAATATTAAATCTTTAATTTTAAAGTCTAAATCTTAAAATAAAATTAAAAATATATATTTTTTATAGCTCATATTATATAGACGGGAAAAGGGTAGCCACCGCCGACCTCGCCACTCCCGACGGCCTCAGGTGGCTTCACGACACCCAATACATCTCCGCCGGCCTTCCTCACAACCTCACCCTCTCAGGCCTACTCCCCGTCCTCTCCACTCCGCTTCTTCCCCTCTCGCGCCGACCTCAACTCTCCCCTCAAGTTCTGCTACGTCCTCCCAGCCTACCGCGGCGCCCGCTACCTCGTCCGCACCACCTACTTCTATGGCGGCTTTGATAACGGCTCCACGCCCCCAGTTTTCGATCAGATCGTTGACGGGACTTTCTGGGTCACCGTCAACACCACCGCTGACTACGCCGTCGGCATGGCGTCCTACTACGAGGGCGTCTTCTTGGCGGTGGGCAGGCATATGAGAGTGTGCGTTGCCGCCAACACCTACACGGCCTCTGAACCTTTCATCTCCGCCCTGGAGATGATTATGTTGGAGGATTCGGTTTATAATGGCATGGATTTCAGGAAGTACGCCATGGGCCTCATCGCGAGGAGCAGCTTCGGATCCGCTGGTTCTATTATAAGGTAAAATGAATGCCCTTTCTGGTTATCGATCTCATTCTCATATGCATAATAACAATATTTTAGTCAGTTTCCTTGCTTTTTGTGAAAAAAAATGGGGAGATATTGTTGCAAAATTTACCGTCATATTAGTACAAATTCCGTTAATAAATCAATCAGATTCATAAGATGAATTACAAAGATTAAGCAGAAAAACTAGAGAGCAGAAAAATAAGATGAATAACAATATTTTATCTAGACGAAAATGGTGGGAGGAGAGGATGGAAGGTGCAACCTATTGCAGTATTACGTCTAATTATGCCACATTATTATATTTATGATGTCGTTGAGGTGGGAGATATCATTAGGTTTACCCTAATTCCCCAATTTTGAATTAGAAATCCTAGCTGATATATCTTATTTAATTTGACCTCTCTTTGGGCAGAAAGTTAGAGATTTAAGACAATACGTTCATTTGTACTATGCTTAGTGTCAAAGTTTTAGCCAAGATCCTTGCCATTTTATTTTGGGGAAAAAGGGATGTGTTGGGAGATATCATTGCAAAATAGACAGTCACAGTATAAATTGTATTGCATTATATATCGATTGATCAAATTTGATAAGATAAAAAATCAAAAAGGCTGAAGGAGAAAAAACTTGGAGATAAGTGGAACTCTTATTCCTTAGGAAAAAATGGTGGAAGGAAATGAAGGAGGGTGAACTAATTACAGTATTGCATTGTATTGTATTTGGGATGCCATCAGATCAGGTTGGAGGGGTTGGCATTAGGTTTGCCCTGATTCCCAATTTAGAAGTAAAAAGTAGACACCCTTATCGATTTATTTCATTAAATATGGCCTCGTACACTGAGATAAGAGGCAATACAATACACATGACAAGTTTAAATAAGCTAGTATAATTGAAGACGATTTATTGTATTTTCAAAGTGACATTTAACATATTGCAACATGAAATCAATGGCTTCATTTTAGGAACTTATATATTAAATCAATCATATTAAGATCTGATTCCATATTTTACCAGGTAAAACCCAGCATATCTAATTATCTAGAAGCTCTCATGTTAAATTGATCCTAAAGGAAATTTTGATTTAGAAATGAAAACAAGAAAACTACAAAAAATCATCTAACTATAAGATAATCATATATTTTGATGATGCAATTGCGGGGAGCATAAAGTAAATATTGCCATCTATGCCACTTTCCACTTGAAGGATGATAACTTGTGTGTATGTGTGTGTATAGCCTGTATCCATGCTATTTCTTCTGTTGAAAAGTTTTATGTGCTTTGTAGATATCCAGATGACAGATTTGACAGATACTGGCAGCCGTTTTCTAATAGTACACATGCAAAATTCAGCACCTATCACAACATCTGATATTTGGAATCTTCCACCTGCAGTCGTCTTTAACACTGCTATGATAGCAGATCAAGGGAAACCATTGGTGTTACTGTGGCCTCCTAATTTTCTTCCAGATGCTATCTATTATATTGCTCTTTATTTTGCTGATACATCACTAGAGAGCACCAGGACATCGAATGTCTTTGTAAATGACTACAACTTCTTTTCTAATTTAACAGTCCCATCATATGGCCTTGTTGTTTTTTCAAACGAATGGAATCTCTTTGTTCAAACAACAGTCACATTGACTCCTGGATCTGGTCTACCATTAATAAGCACTAGAGAGGTTTTTGATCTTTTCTTGATTGGAAATCTGACACTTCGAAGAGATGGTATGTCTTCCTATCCTTCTATTATATGTTCTTAGTTTATTGTTATTTTCATCTTTTCTGTAATTTGTATTTGTTGCAGTCATTGCGATGGAAAGAATCAGAGGAAATATTGTTACTCCACCACCTGGTTGGAGTGGTGATCCTTGTATGCCACGCGATTATTTGTGGGTTGGAGTAACCTGCTCTTATCTATGCCAAATATGCATTGTCTCTCTGTAAGTTGTCCTAATATATGAATATCTACATTTAACATTCAGGTTTTGTTGTCACAATTAACAAACTAGAAAATCTTTTTTGACAGGAATCTTTCAAGTATGGCCTTATCTGGAACTATTTCACCTTATATCTCCAAGCTGACAGCACTAACTAATGTGTAGGTATTATGAATTTAGATGGTTGGAAGTTGATACAATTCGACCTTACAATGTTTAGTTTGCAGATCTTTGGCCAATAACAATTTCACAGGGCCTATTCCAGACCTTATTAAATTGAGAAATCTTGAAGAATTGTAAGTGACATCTTTAACTTTTTCCTTTTCTCTTTTCCCTTTGATTTCCTAATAATTTTACTTATTGTTGAAATTTTTTTTGAAGACACTTGCAGGACAATCATTTAAAAGGAATGATCCCTCTATCACTTGCAAGTTTGACGAGGCTACAAGAACTGTAAGTAACATTATTGTGTAGCCTTGGGCACAACTTTTTCTTCTTTCTGTCTTGCAAAGATGTTGCCTTTTCTTTTCTTTTCTAAGCAACAATATTGTATTTTTAATCATTATTAACAGCTCTCCAGCAGAAACAAGTCTGCAGCAGACAAAGGTTCCACAATTGTGTTATTCCTTTAACTGGGCTCATTACCCAGGATTTCATGCAAAGGAAGTCACCATTATTTTTTCTTTTTACCTTACAATTAAAAGATATCTCAAAGTTTTTATTTGTTCTTGTAAATAACCTGGTATTGCCTCCCCATTGATAATGCTATATTTGGAAACCACCTGACACTTTTGCAACATCTCCAATGTGATACCTGTGTGACATTCCATCCTTGACCTTCTACTCTAGTGAGTGAGGATACAAACATTGTCGTGCGTTATTTCTCACTTGCTTCCCTTGGCAAAACATGTTTCTTTGGTCTTCGCTGTGAGCCATCAGCAAGAGCTCTTATTTTGCTAAGGTTGTTCTCCCATTGTTTTTGTATTGACCTAAATCCCCTTGTTTGAATAGGGGAATGATGCCAATCTAAGAATCTCTTAGTTTTTTGAGTTTAATCAGCTGAGCTTCCTGTGCTGCCATCATAGGCAACCATGTGCTGCGAGGCTTCCTCATCGATTGCTTATCTTCCACCAGCTCAGAGCTAGTACCAATTCGTCAGCTCCTTGCACCTAAAGCCTATCACCTTTCCATGCTTCATCGATGGAATGCCTCTTTTTTGCCTGACCGCCCTTCACCGCATCTTCTGTCATCTTCTCAACATCCACAATGCATTTGTCATTTCATTTGTCATGTTGAAGAATGCCAAGAGGTAGATTGACAAGTGAAGCCATATGTTGATGCACAAGATGACCTCTTGTTATCTTCTAGTTACTCAACTTATGTTTTTTTCAGGGAATAAATAGAATCTTGGCCTATCGACCAAACCTTTTCTTGGAAATTTTGCTAGACTAAATCCACCCATGTTTTACTGCAATGTGTTTGTAGTTCTCTGTGTTTATGCCCCTTGTTAAATGTGGGAGGTGTTAGATAGTTATGTTTATGTTCTTGCAACATCTTGCTTCACTTGAGTCACAAAAGCCAAACTGTCCCTCTTTTGTGCTCAAGGACAAAAACATTGCCATAGAGGAGTGACATTACATATGTGGTGATCCAATCCAGCTATGGAAGTCTTTCTGGAGAAGTTGTGCAAGTAGTTTATGTTTGTCTATTAAGCTGAGGGGTGCCTTATGGAGTTGAGTAGTTAAAGTTGTATATACATATTATATAGATATTCATGTAATGGGAATTGAAACCAAGTTCCATCATAAAAATAGTTGTCATGTTCTTCCTCTGTTTGCCATGAAGATATCAAGATCAGTGGGTTATCTTATGTTCACTTAGTCCACAGCCCATGGATGACTTTGGTTCATAGGAGGAGAGATTTGCCCTTCGATGGTAAGAATCAGCAGATGAGCATGGGGTTGTAATTGAACGGGATAGACATGACTTCATGCCTCATGTCAGTAGGCTGCTTAACACCATGGAGAACAGGATTATCTTGTAGGGGTTTTAAACTCACACCTCAGGCCTTTCACACCATCGGAGAATAGGATGGATTGTCTCATAGGGAGTTTTCAATTCTCACAATTCTCATAGGAGCTTCTGTATATCTATATTTATACAGTCTAGGTATGTGAACCATCAACTGATAAAAACTCAATCAAATGAACCATAGAATCGAAGCCAGCTTAATACGTGACTAGCTGTGATGCTTTTGTCATCCGAAGCAGTGGCTGCAGACAGATTTACAGCTTGACTTTCATTACTAAACCATAATTCCTTAGGTCGTCCTTTCGTTTGTTTGTGCTGCTTGTTTTTCTTACCTGTTTATTTTCCTTTTTGCAGCTACATTGAAAACAATAACCTAACTGGTGACATTCCTCCAAATTTCTTCAGAAATGGACTGGATTTTAGGTGTGTGGTCTGTTATTGCCTTGTCTGAAAATATTGTGGGTTTTTGACGTTTCCATAACCAAGGCTTCTATTTATTTACCAACAGGTATTTACCCGGTAATAACTTCTCTTTCGTCCCTTCGCCTCCAAACGAATGAGATAAATTTTGTTTGTCCAAAGGTTTTAACGCAGTATACTGCCATGTCTGAAAGATGCATTCTCGATTCATCTGACATTGGAAGTGCCAAACCTGCAGATGTTTGCGCCATGATGTTGTTTAGTGTGGATATGCTAGAAAAAAGATCTATTTATTTTATCCTATTGTATAAAATAGTTTTTTTAGGCCCACTTTTTTCCTTTTAGTTTGATTCGACTTCATTGGTTTATTGTGCCTTGTCGAAACTTAACAGTCAAAGTGAAATCTTGAGAATTGTTGCCTCAATTGTGTCTTAGATGTTGCTCGAGAGTTCAAAGATGCTTGTGATATCTATTTTTTTAATCAAGGATTTAGTTTTTTGAATTGATTAATCTTGAAGATAATTGATTTAATCTTATAAAAATTTTTCATCTGTTATTAAAATAAATTCGAGAAACACAGATGAATCTTAATAGATGAGTCTTAGGGGGTGTTTGGTTTAAGGTTCTTCAGATGTAAATGTTCCGTTGAGTTCTTGAAATTTGTGCAATGGACAGATGATGAGTGTTTGGGCTTAGATGATGAATGTACATATGAGATTGGGATAATCGAAAATTGGGGGCTGGCAAAAAGGATCTGTGGAGGTCTTTTTTGCCAATCTGAAAGTTCAAATTACACATCTACCTTTGTGAAAAATATATAAGGATTTTTTCGAATATTTTATTCTTTGAAAATTAGCCTCCAAATCATGCCCGTACTAGTATACTGCTTTTCATTTTTTTTTAACTAAAATTGAAATAATTTTTTAATTTAGTAAGGGTACATAAGTAAATAGACATTCAAAATATAACTAAACCTCATATTCATCAAACACTCCATTTATATTTACATTTGCTTAACCTTTTCTAATCCCAATTATATATTTACATATTTTCAACCTCAATTTTTCGTTGAAAAAATACAACTTAAAATTAAACACCTCCTTAATGAATGATTCAACATCATGAACGATTCAAACACTGCTGATGTATAAAGTGTAATGTAGGAGAATCGAACTCTCATTTTTATCTCTTATCATTGCATTTAGCTCCGGGGATAATTGTGATATCTATTCTTGTAAATAGCTCTATCCCTTGCAATAATTGTGATGTGGATGACCTAACATGCATTGATAAAATTATTGAGCAAAAATAAAAGTGCATGTTCTATTCTTTTTGTCACGTTCTATGTTGCTATGATGCGCCAAATATATTAAAGTTGAACTTCATCCCGTCATTTGTCCTAAAAGTATAGTTTTTTTCAGTATTATTATAATAATTTGCCCCCAAAATTACTATAATGTGTCTGTAACCCTAATTATCTAAATCCTAAAAGTGCTCTAATATTAGTTAAAAGTATTTAAAATTAATCAAAATATTTTTAACTTAATTAAAAATTTTAAACTTGATTACAATTATTTCAATATTAATTAAATTGATTTTAAGTTAGATAAAATTATTGTAACTTAGTTATAATTACTCCACATAAGTAGAGTAATTTTAATTAATTTAAAATTATTTTAACTAATCGGAGAGCATCTTTAACTATTGTTAGAACAGTTTTAAAATTTACAATTTAACAATTTTAAAATAAATAAATTAGTTTTATTTGTTTAAATATAAAATATCAGCGTCCTTTTTTATCTAAAATTATTTGTTTTTCAAAAATATATTAAAGTAAAATGATATAAATCCTGACATAAAACTTTTAAAATGGCTACGCTAATTATAAATTAAAAAGATTAAATAATTAATATTTTAAAAAAGATAAATTGTAAAAACTATAAAATATAATTTTGGCAACCACACTTCAAAAAGAAATAAAGGAGTAAAAAATAATTATATATCAATTCTAGCTAAAATAGTAATATGTCACATTTTTTATTTAAAATTTTAGTCATATAATACTTTACTTATAAATTTAAAAAATCATGCATTTTATGCTAAATCCTAAATTATACATCAGTTTTGGCCAATGAATTATATAGTTATTTTTTATCAAAATTCAAACACAAATATGTAGATGGACTCTACAAATCCAACTTAAAATTTTATTGCAAGATCATCAGAATTTAAAGGAATTTAAATATTCAAAAGATTTTTTTTTAAAAAAATTCAAATTTAAAAACAATATTAAACTTGATATTTTTAAATTATAATATCATAATAATAATTTTCAGAAAAACCTTTAATATCAAAAGTAATGTTTTTCTTAAACATTATTTAAAATATTTAAGATTTATGTGCCAAGACAGGCTTTGCCGGTTGCCAGGCTGTGTCACGAGCGGCCCCCTTTATCCCTCCAACACCGACACATGTTTTCCTACAAAATCTTCATTTACCAAACAGCAGATTGCAGAGCAACCGGCAGCTGCGCAGCTACCGACGGCGGATGTTAAAAATTTTAAATATAAAAAATAAAAATAAAGAAATCAGAAAAGGAAAGACGTGCCAATGTTGTTGCTACCAGCCTTTCCCACCGCACCTGGTGGCTTGTAAGCCCGAGCCGCCCTTGCTCGCCTCCCAAGAATGTTGTCCGAGGCACAGGCCTGTGCCTCCACCCTCCACCGGCGGTCTCCGGTGAAACTCCTCGCCGTCGCCCTCTTCGTCGCCCTCCTCCTCTGGGCCATCGACGCACTCTCCGTATCCATCAGCGCCACCTCCTCCGTCTTCGTTTCCGTTTCATCTGCGACCGACGGGCTGTCACTTCCGGCTCACCCAGCCGCCGCCGCCGTCGCGTCGCAGTTCCTCAGCTGGATCTCCGCCCCTTCAACCCCTAATTTCACCCGCACCCTCATCTCCCGCTGGCAGGCTCCGGGAGGCGAGCCTTGCCGCGACTCCCGCACCACCGACATCTCCGTTCCCGTCCTCGACCACCGTCACGTAGTCGAGCTGCCCGCCGGGGAGGCCCACGAGTTCTCGATCTCAGCTCTGGGCGAAGGCGGCCGTCCGCGCTGTGTCGGCGGCGACTACTTCGAGACGGACCTCTCTGGTTCTTCCTGGAAGTCGCGGCCGCCTGTGGTAGACTACGGAAACGGTTCTTACTCATTCCAGCTCCAAGTTCACCCCGATTTCCCTGGCGAGTATAACCTAACCATCGTGCTCCTCTTCCGGAGCTTCGAGGGGCTCAAACTCTCCCCTTTGCGCTTCAAGTACAATCGACAAATGAGGAAGTTCCAGATCCGGTTCCGCCGAAGCAACGTTCTACTTCCGCCGCTCCACCTCTGCCGCAGCGGCGACTTCTCCCGACCGGTCTGGTCTGGGCGGTGGACGCGGCACGCCGAGAACGATAGCTGCGGCGTGGACGATGAGGGGCGGTACCGCTGCCTCGAGCTTAGCCTCCTCTGCCCCGTACCGTGGTGCGAGGGGCCGTTGGCCGCACTGGAGAGCAATGGTTGGGTCTACTCCGCTCACTGCCGTTTCAGGATATTTACACAGGAATCGGCGTGGAGATGCCTCCGCAACAAGTGGATCTTCTTCTGGGGGGACTCCAATCACGTCGACACCATCCGCAATCTGCTCAATTTCGTGCTCGGACGAGCAGATATTGACTCCGTGCCTCGCCGATTCGATGCCAATTTCACAAATCCGGCGAAGGGTTCGGAGTCGGTGAGGATCACCAATGTCTTCAACGGACACTGGAACGAGTCGATGAACTACCTCGGCTTGCAGTCGCTCCGAAACCAAGGGTTCAGGGACCTCGTCTGGGAGTTCTTCCAAGGCCCGACCGCACCGGACGTCATGCTCTTCAACTCCGGTCTCCACGACGGCATCTACTGGCGGAGCGTCCGGGCCTTCGCGCAAGGCGCCGAGTACGCGGCCGAGTTCTGGGAGCAAGTGATGGGGCATGTGACGCGACGCACGGCCAATGCGCCAAGGATATTCTACCGGACGACGATCGCCGCCGGCGGGTACGCCAGGGACCTCGCGTTCAACCCGAGCAAGATGGAGGCTTTCGATGGCGTGCTGCTGGAGAAGTTGAAGGCCAGGGGGCTGATCACCGGAGGAGTGATCGACGAGTTCGACATGAGTTTCCCGTGGCACTACGATAACCGATGCAACGACGGCGTGCATTACGGCCGAAAGCCGGCGAAGGCGCGGTGGCGCGATGGAGAAGTGGGGCACTATTATTTTGTGGACTTGATGCTGGTTCATGTTCTTCTCAACGCCATATGCCATGTGTGAGCTATGGATCGACCAGCGTTCTCTCGTTAACAGATAGATCACTAAAATTGATGATATTTAATTCATGTTCTAACTCTTCTTTTTTGAAGCGAAATTGTGCAAAATTATCAAGATACTCTCGAGTAAATTAGTTTAGTCTTCCGGACATAGTTGAGTTGATACGACAAAGCAGAGTTGTTGAAGTAGACAAGAATCAAATTTAGACGAAGTTGGGATAATATCTTTCTCTATCGTAGTCAATTGTAGTTTTTTGATTTATTTTTTATAAATGATTGTAGGAATGATCGTGTGAGATTGTTAAGGTGACAGATTTAATCAATTTAAAATTAAATGAAATAAATGAACAAAGAGATTAGATGGGACCAAATTTTCGGCCTTGCCTCGTGGGCTGCAAGTCGAAGCGCTTCGATATGAAGAAATGGGCCAGACTTTCACATCGTAGACCCGGACCACTCCGTCTCCTGCCCAAGCAATTCGAATAGTCGAACGAATTCGCGGGGCAGGCGACGTCCAGCCCTAGAAGGAATAGCCCGTTGGCTTCTTCCGGATCGAGCTTCTCCAACTCTGTCCGTGATACGAGATGGAGAATCGGCATCCCGTCCGGTGCAGCGAGAACGAAGAGCTCACGCTTTACCTATGGAGGAAGCGGCAGGAGATGGCTGAGTCCGATGGCATCTCTGACAATCTCGACTCCACGCTTTCCGTCGCTTATCGCAACATCTGCAGTGCGAAAACCCCGATCAGAACCCTTAAAGACCTGTCCAAAATAAAGTGAGGCTTGTTAGATCCTTTCTTTAGTCGCAAAAATGTCCTCTTGCTTTTGATGACGATCGTGTTTTCTCGGTGCTAGGGGCGTGGGGAAGTGGATCCTGAGGCTCATGCAGGGGTTCTTCCCAGAGTCCGTCGCGGATGAGTCTTCCGCTAAGAATGATGCTCCTCGGAATGGTTATCCTTGGGATCCCAACATTTTTTATCTTTGAAAAATATGTTTATTTATGCATCCCCATTAGTTAGTATCTTCTAATAAATGCGAGTTTTGATAGGGAAGAAAGCAAAAGAGCCGAAAAGATACATACCGCAGAAGAATTCAGCTGCATATGCCTTACTTATTACACTTTACAGGTGTATATCTGGTTTTGGTGTCATTGGTTTGTGATTGTTTTATTCTGTATTTATTTATAGTGCATCTTTTTTGTTTCTGGTTTTTAGAGCAATGCAGAATGGGGCTAGTTTTATGAAAAAACAAGAACTGATTGATGCCTCAGAAGCAAGTGGCCTTTCACGGACTTCAATTGCGTGAGTGATTATTCATCTATCTATTTAACTGTTTTACAGATCTGTATCTATTAACCTGGACTGATGATTCTGTTCCTGGTCTTGATCACAGGACAGATAAGAGTAAGCAACCTGGATCTTTTGGGAGTTCAAGGGATTGGTATACTGGATGGAGCTGCATGAAAACATTGATATCAAGAGGCTTAGTGGTGAAGTCTAGTTGCCCAGCAAAGTAATGTTGCTTCCATCTAAAGATTCATGATTTGCTTGTAATAGTATAACACTAGTTTAACAAACTCTCATACTAATTTAACAAACTTTTGCCATTCTTAGGACGGATACTTTATTTTTTGTTTATTCTATAATAAAAACATGCAAAGTTGGAGGATATTGTCACCTGGAGAAATGAAGTTGTTAAACGATACAACTTACATCCAACTACAGACATTCAGAGTGTATGTTGATTGGTGCCCTACGAAATGGTGAAAAGCTGGGGTATTATGGATATCTAAAAAGTACTTCATTGTTTGTGTATTATATTAATGAAATACATCTATCTTTAGAAAACATCTATTCAGTATAAGTGACAAATTTCTCAAACTTTTGGAGCAAGAATGGGAATTGGGGATAGAAGCTAGTTACATCTCCTTTGCCAGTTAGTTACAAGTGTGTTGAGAGCGAGACAATTATATTCAATGAAAGTGGCATATTCTCAGTTTTGTGGAGCAAGAATGGGAATTAGGGAGAGAAGCAAGTTTCACACACGTGTGTACAATTTGGTTTACGAAAATGATATCTATGCTTGCATTTTTGACATCTATATGAGTTGCATTGAAATACATTGAATTTGTGAAAAAAATAAGAACATTGCAAAGTTGCTTGCATTGAAATAAGCTTTATGTTTCTTGTATATATGTGTGTGTTTCTCCTTTTAGAAGGATATTCTTTTTACAAATTATATTGATATTTTTTTGTATAACTGAATATTAATGGCCACAAATTTTAGAAAAGAAGATTAGATTCTAATTCAAAAGGAATTATGAAAGACTTATCACTTTCATGCTTTAGTTGACAACATAAATGATTGCCGAAGTTCTTTTTAGTTTCACACTTGCATCTTCCACTATGTAACTATAACTTCAAGCTCAGGTCTTTGGACAATCAAATCATGGATGACAGATACCTTTATAGTCTTAGTCTTATGCTTATCTCAATGAACACCTTTTTTTTTTTTTTGCCAAATTTGTCCAAGATTGACTCTAATTTATTGGGTTATAATCTCTGAAAATTGTCCATGCGAAGACATTTTCATTTCACAATATTATAAGGCCAACTATGAAGATTTAGAGTTGTCGATCAGATTATATGTGATTTAAAATTTTAAATATTAGACTAGTGTATTGAACCTATGTCAAGTTGACTTTACTAGATGGGTAGGATTTCTCTAGTGCCAAATATTTTGTTGCATCCTATATTAAGGTATCCAATACCGGCTGTTCCTACCTTATTCCACAAGGAAGGTGACTTTTTCACTATATAAGTTATGACCTAAAACAACCACTTGGATCGCCTAGGCAATTTGGAAAGAGTACCACTTGCTTATTGAATATGAGTTCCCATTTAGGGGGCCCTCCAAAGAGTAGCCAATGCAGTTTGACTAGGCAACCTAGGTGATCTAGATGCTCAGTTTAGGCAGGTTCAATTTTATCAAAAAATATGGTTCATTTATTAAAAGTGTTCCACTTGAATAATAAAGTAATAAACAGTTAAAAAACCGAATCTTTAATCCCGCTCTCTTTGCTCACCCACACTTCTTCATGGCCAACAACTCTTCACTCGATGCTTCTCTAGTGGAAATCTGTGTTGGCAGCCCAACAAATTCCAATTGTCATTCCTCTTCCTTTTCTTCTCCTTTAAGATGTATCCATCTTCTAGTGTCTGGTTCTCTTCTAAAGTTAGATTCTTCTTCATTTAACCTTAATCTCAGCTTTCTCTTGTATATTTCTTTGTGGTTTTCTCCTATTTTATCTCCTTCCTCTTCAGATAGCTTGTGACTCCCCAATTACAATGTGTAACATATCATTGGATACCTGCTCAACAAGTTAGCAAATATGCAAGAAAACAGACAATTAAGTATTAATAAAAACTTGTGTTTCACAAGTTACTATAAACATTACATGTAGGATATTTATACAAGTCAAATGGTCATTCATCAGATAACTTCTTTAAAAAAAATACAAAATTACAAAATTTAATATTCTTTCTCAAGACTCTTGTAGTTAAGTATCATTTGCAACATGGATGCTTATTGAAAAGGAATTATTCACTTCACTTAGTAAAAGCTAAAATAACACACATTTTAGTGATACATATATGGTTGAATTAAAATTTAAAATTTAAAAAATTGTAAACATTAACAGGAAGCAATTACATCATCTCATATACACAGACTTAATACCATAAGGAAACCCAAATTCATTCATGAAACAAGATATTGCCAAAGGTTAGGTTATTACCACAGTAAGCTCAGAGGTATGAGTCTAAAATTGTCATACTTAACTTTGGTAGCTGGTAGATGTTTCTGTCATTATTAATACCATAAGAAATTGGCCCTAATATTGTTGTCCATGACTTAATTTTAATTATGTATCCTCTTACTCTTTTGCAGATTCATGCTAACGCAAGAAGGGCAAGAAGCTGCAAATGAATGCCTCATTAGATCAGGGAATCTTCAATCCATGTCAGAAACTAATATGTGCCACAGTATTTCTGACACACAAAATTCATCTGTTGTTAAATTGACTTCACAACCATCAAGTACAAGCTGTCAGCAAGAAGTGATTGACATTTCAAATGAGGTTGCAGATAAGGTTTGGGCATTGTTTCTGAAGTGCATGTATGAATTTTGTCTCTAGTAGGGGATAGTTCTCTATTCCACTTAACTCGTTATGAGTACTCGTGTCTTCTCTATTCAACTTAACTAGTTCAAGTACTCATGTCGTGGTGGTCGAACTGGTTCAACATGAGAGGGAAGTTCAAAGCATGTAGATAGAGATGAGAAGAGAGAAGGGGAGAGAAAATGAGGGATAAAAATAAGAGATATAGGTTTTCTTGATATATACTTTTGGGTGACGATGCCTGCTATATCTTTTCTTTGAGTTAATGTTGAATTATAATATCAACTTGGTAGAATCTTGAAGTTCCTTTAATATTTTTACCAGTTTTTGGCTTTCATATATTAATCCCCAGGGCAAGCAAGCTGATCTTTCTGATTATAGCATGGATTATACAGTCCAGGGAAAGCAGTGCAGATCAACATTTATCAGCATGCCCATAGTTCAGGGTATTCTTCTTGCTTGCCAAATTAATTTAATCTGTACAGTGTTAAATTTCATACTCCTTTTTTCTTGCATTATACTTATACCTGAATTCTTTGGTTGGTTCTTCAGATATTATGACCACCATACCTGCAGTCAATATGATGTCCCAGATTCCTGTTTGTTTTGATGCCACTCAATCTTTCAATTTACGAGTTTGCACTGCAGTTGTATGTTTAATCTCCTTGCTGTGCAAATCATATTTTTCAAGTTTTAGCATAGCAAAATTAAATTTGTCTCTTGTGATCAGAGATTTCAAAGAAGCATTAAAATTATTTTGACTAACTGTTAATTAATCCTGATTCTTAGGATCCTCATACGCACAAAGTATCTGCTAATGATGCCATCAAAGGAAATGACAATATTCTTGCCATGCCACCACATGACTTTGGGGAGAAATTTCAGGATATATACGATGTTATCTTGATATTAGATGATCGTGAAAACTTTGGGTTAGCAACTTTCCATTTTCAACTATTTTGCAAAATTGATTCTATGTCTTGATTTTCTATGTTATCTGATCACAAGTCTTATTTCATTATTTGATTCTCTGCCAATTAAAATAGAACACCACTCATCAACAAAAAGACAAAAAACAAACTCCTAGTATCTTTGTTATTTGGGAACAATTTGGCAAAAACAACAATAAATATATTTTATTACTTGTAAAATTGTGTTAAAGAACATCAAGACAGAATTCAAACACCAGTCATTCTCCTCTAATAAATAAAAACAAAAATTTATTTGCCTTTTTCTATTCTTTTTATTGACTGTTATAGATGATTGACAAAAACAATGGTATATATATAATTAACTAATTCCAGTTAAAGTCTGTTAAAGGATAATGAATGTTTCCAGTTGGTCTTTTTTCATAATGAATATTTTATATCATTTTTCAAAATGACCATGGATTTTAAATTAAATAAAACAAACAGTATTGGTTAGTAACATTCCATATTCCATTTTGTTGAGAGTTTGACTTTTTTTTAACCTTTCATTACAAAATTTTTCCTTTTCATTAGCTTCCTTAGTTCATTTACCCTCATATTATGAAGTATTTAAAGGATTATAAAGGACGGCTAGAGGCAAGGGTAAATAGATGATTCACCAAAACCTCGCAAAAGTCCCAACTCAATCAAAAGTTAAATAGAGTGTTAGATGGAGTGCCAGGAATGTAATGTAAGTATGAAATGAATTGCAACCAAAAATAAATAACAGAACATTTGTAATGTTAAGATTAATTACTAAATTGCAACAAAAAGTTTGAAAATAAAATACAATGATAAATCTTGTATTGAATTGCAATGAAGAATCTTGTATTAAATTGTAAGGAAAAAACTTGTATTGAATAGCAACAAGAAAGTATTGAATTGCAATGAGAAATCTAATTAAGAGCAACGAGAAAAACAAAGATAGAAGAGGTTTATGCTAACATGACCTTTTAACGTGGTTTAGAGACCCCTCCTACTCCATGGCCCATGACGCTCTTGTGCAACATTGTGTCAATGGAAAATCTTAGTATCAAAAATCAATCGAGCAAGATTACTCTTTACAATCTTGTGAATATAAGCTCACAAGTCTCGGATTCAATATAGGACAATAATAATGTCTATATCAAAAATTTGGTGATCTTTTTCTCTTTCATTAATGTGGAGTATGCGTGCAAAAGATAAAAGGAACTCAATCTCACCATATAACGGATATAAATAAAGCACGTAGGAAGAGAAAGAGAAACAAGCAACGTTTGATGTACATATAGAAAATATACACAAAGTGCTTAAGACAAGACAAGATAACTTGTAGAGAATGTTTTGAGTAAGGACCCTCAAGGAGCTATTTATAGTTAGTTTCCATCAATTGTAATTTGTATCTATATCTCATTCATGACCTTTTTATGATCTGAAATCCGAATTCATCCTAATTTGTGACCTTTGGGTCTACCAAGTTGACCATGTAAAATTGTATTGTTTAATCGACAAAAGCACCTTCAGATCAATTAACTATCATATAATGATTGTTATCTGTTGGGTTGGTCAACCAATGTTCTTGGTCGACCAAACCAAGCTGATTGGTCAACCAATGGTGAATAATAACCATTGAAACTCATTTTTCGAGCTTTACTAGGTTACTCATTTTAACCTATGTACATATTTATTTACCACACAACACATTCTACCCAAATTACAAGTATTTTGGGCATTCTTTCACAGTCAAAACATTTCCTAGCTGATGCATCCAATTAGTCTATCCGTTTAATTAAGTCAACCAACACACTTAGCCAACTTGTCAAATAGAAACCACTCATTTTAATATGTTTGTCAAAAATCAAAAAACCTTGAGGGATTAAAGGTATTTACCTTTGACTATGTATTTTTGTACTTGTTTGAGCCATCTCTGTCCATCTGGCAATTTGGTATTCAATTAACTGTATAACTGTTATTAATAAATAACACAGATCCTACTTAAATCTTATATGCAAGTCATGTAGAACTTTGTTGTTATGTGATTGAGTTGTTAATATGAAGCAATGACTTAATAACCTGCTACTCAATTCACATTAATCCATCGCAAGATAATTTGTGATGTTTTTCAAGGTTTATAACTTGTTGGCACCTTGGTCTATTTTAACCGTCATCACTTCTTGTATACCATATGTAAACTTGGCTTATTCTATGATCAACCAGGCAGGTTAATGCTTATTTTTTAACTCAAATAAATGGTTATGATAGTGCTCACAAAACAGTCTGGTAAGAACAACTCACAAATTTCATTTTTTTCTTACTTAAACCTTTTTAGGTCCCGTTCAAGAAAAGTCATTGATAACATACAGATGCAATTCAATATCTTAGTAGAGGTGAGTTCCTTGAAGAACTGTTTGAAGTTTGAACTGAACCTTTGACATTTTTTATTATAGATTAAGATTTGGTTTTGGTCCTTATTTCCACAATGTTCATCTTAGGATCTAAATTATGTCAAATTAGAAAATGCTTTAATATTTATCCTTGCTTCAATTAACACAGTTTTCTGTTTCAAGCATGCGCACATTGTGTTTTTGTTTCTTCAAATGCACTTGTGCCTTTTAGTTGTTACTCATCAAGTTTCCTACTGCATCCTACAAATCATTGAAGTCACATGATATTATAGACTAATAGACTATTCAGATAAAACAACCAAAAAGAAGCTTTGTTGTTTGCAGAACATAAAGATCATCTAAGATGTTAGCATTATTAAGGCCATATTGATATTCCATTTTAATCAGCTGATACTATATAAGAAAATTCAGATGTTTGAATGGAAGAACAATCTTCCTTAACTTATTTGTCTTGAGAACATTGATAAAGGCTTGGCTACTGTCTGGATGGTGAGTAATTTGTTTTTTCCTATTATAATCTGACATGAACACAGGATTTTCCATACGTGAGTGGGGCTCCTTGAAGAAGAGAGAACCCACTCCGATCAATGTAAGCATGCAGATTGGGACAATTGCAAAGGGTGAAAAATACTGTTTTTATGATTGTAAACTTTCTTGCCTATATGTTCTGTAGTTGGATAACAATTATCAATATGACTATCGGTGGCTTCAAACTGTAACCTCTGATAGCCCACTACTTGCCACAACTCCCTACACATACCACAACCAGAGCTGAACTTTACACCAACATAAAAATGATGTCACAGACTTCAACTCCACAGCTACACAAATGCATAAGTGCAGCTTGTCGAAACAACTACACAAACACATAAGTGCAGAGCATAAAAAGAGCCAGTCCAATTTTTTGTGAGAACATTGGGTAATTTCAAAGAAAATAACATGATTTATTTGGAAAATCATGTGCAGTGGACATTATAGAATTGGTCCAAGCTTTTATGGAATGCAGTGCTCATAAAGAGTCATTCCAATTTTTTGTGACAACATTGGGTAGCTTCAAAGAAAATAACATGATTTATTTGGAAAACTTATCATGATTAACCTCTGGAGACTAAAGGTGATCATATTCTGGTTAAGATGTATAATATAGTAGTAGCACTTTCAAGTGTCATATTTTCCTTTTCCACTTCTGGTAGAGAACATCAATTGTCTTATCAATTTTCTTTGTAGGCTAGACGCTTACCTGTTGGAGATGCCATTTGGCTTGCTCGACGTAGAGAGTGCAACACTGAGTATGTGCTTGATTTTATAGTAGAAAGAAAAAGAGTCGATGATCTGTGCAAATCAATTAGGGATAACAGATATAGAGATCAGAAGTTGAGATTACAGGTGTTCCTCTTTAAAAAAATTTTGTTACCCTGCTTGATCAGATTACATAATATATTAGATGACTTATTTTCTTTTGTCCAAACATGCATATTATGCTAGACTACTTGTATGCTAGGTTACTTTGCACGAAATACTTCATCTTATGGAAAATCTAATTGACCATTATATTTGTAAATGTAAAGAGTGCAGATTTGGTACAATGGCTATGAATATTGGTTCTACACTGACAATTGTAGCCTGTCACACTATATACAGAGATAAATATGACATAATGATTTGTAAATAAATAATGGTTGACAGAAATTGGATGGATAGTCAAAATCTAATGTTCTTACTACTATCATGAAGTTTGAGAAAGTATCATTGCTGATGATAGGTTGCTGCATTTCAAAGGTATAGTTTATAGTTGAGATACTTAGTTATTTCATTTTGAAGGATGGAGAAATTTGCAGTTGGAAGGAAGCTGTTTTTCTTGATTTAAAATGTCAATACTGGAAAGTTTTCTATTTTAAGGGATTCTACTTTACTGCTTTTTCCTGACCGAGATTCTGAAACCACTGATCCTCAATAAAATGATATATCATCTACCCTATTGTCTGTCTTTCAAGTAACTTGTGATATGGCCAGTAGTAGCTCTGTCACTATTAAGCGTCTCCCACTCTCATGTATCTATGGATATTTGCCACCCTTATTTATTATATGTTAATTCCACGTTGGTTATTATTAGGTGCTATGTCAGAGTCTTATGCATGAGCACTCATGGGGTTGCATGCCTTAATTGGTGTTCTCATCAGTGATGAGATAATTTCTAGAAGTGATAAAATTATGCTCTAGAATTAAAGAAAGAGTAAAAATAGACCGTCATTCTGTTTATTTTATTGGTTTGGGTTACCTTAAAAGTTTTTTTTATTGCATCACGTGTGCTTATCTTTTCACTGTAGTCCATAAACATATTTCTAGAGTTTGAACGTACTTTAAAAAACTAGATAAAAATTGTCTGAAGATAAATACATGCCCATCTCATATAAATCTTCTTGCAAAGAAATTATTATCTTGCTATAGTATATCTCTCTACTGTTACATTATCTCTTTTTAAAAAGACAATATTCACTTTATGTAGAGATGTGGAGTCCAAAAACTGATATATTTGGTGGAGGGTGATCCGAATAGTTTGGAGGCTGCTGAAAGCATTAAAACTGCGTACGTATACTGCTACTACCATTTTATGTTATTTGCCATTTACTTTTTTTTTTGGTGCGCTCCAATTGCTTTACCAGCTCAACTAATTGTGTCAGTTATTAAATAGAAGCTTAGATTGGAATGAGTTATCATTTTTACTTTTTAATATCGTCTTCTGAGTACTAATTGCAATGTATAGTTTAGTTTGCGGAATAAAAATGCATGTGCAAATGCATATGTTGAGTAACCAAAACCAACACCGGAATAAAGGCATCACAAATTTCACTTGATCATTGATCCTTAGTTATGTGCAAAATACACCCAAACTTCAATTCGGCTTCATCATCAGTAAGTTCCACCCTGTCTCCAAAAGTTATGATTAGCTTGCTTCCTGTTGCACTTGATATTGGGCTGCAACATGCCTGAATTCTAAGTGAAACAGATGAAATATTGGTGATGCAATAAGCATTTGTTTTTCTTGGTGGCGTCTCAACGACACTGGTCCAGTGCAATGGGAGTAACTAAAATACTGCCGTCTAGATTTATAAAACCGACTTTAGCTAATTCCAACTTACCTTATCATATTCATACAATGATACACCAATTCCATCAGCATGAATACTACTTTTTTGGTCTGCACATTCAATATTCAGTAGCGTAGTGGGTATTACCACATATTTTGACCACTCAAAGAACGTGCACTTTAGTCTCAGTGCATATACTTGTGCAGTTAACGGGAATTTTTTTGATTAAAAAAAAAATCCACAATTGCATAGTTTTTGCACAAACTGTATCCGAAGGTTTGACTGCGAGACTAATTGCCTTATTAGGTGGTGTCTCAACGTCACTGGTACCGGTGGTGTTTTGAACAATACCATGTATGTATCATTCCACACCATGGTATTTTTCTATGATCCTCTGTATTTACTGCCTTTCCAATTTATGTCAAAAATTGTACAACTGATAAAAGTATCTATATCTAGATGTTTCACAACAGAAATATTGGAAGGATTTGATGTACAAAGGACGAGTGGTTTTTCCGATACTGTGAGAAGATATGGCTATCTCACCAAATCAATAATGCAATACTATGATGAGCAGTTCTGCAATGGCAAAGTTCGGCAGTCTAGAGTTTGCTCCTCATACAAGGAATTTATCAGTAAATGTCAAGATCTTGAGAAGATGACTGTTAGTGATGTTTTTGCTCTTCAACTCATGCAGGTGATTATATGTATTTTTTTAAAAAAAATTTATATCCATACTGGATGCCACTTTCATTTCAAGTTGCTTTTTGTATGTCAGGTTCCACAAGTAACAGAAGAGATAGCTCTGGCTGTTGTAGGTTTATATCCAACTGTTCTTTCCCTGGCTCAGGCATACTCTCAACTGGTAAGAACTAAGTAATTCTGAGCATTTTTTCTTTAGTTTTATATCCAAACGTTCAAGAGAGATTTGTTTGTTTAGTCAGTTAAAATCGTGTTTTCTTAAAGATGAAAGCACTCCAATGCTTTATCTTGTCTGATATTGTTTAGGAGGGAGACCTTCATGCTCAGGAGGAGATGCTGAAGAACAAAAGTAAAGTTGTGAGCTCACCAGCCAGCAGGAACATCTTCAAGCTTGTTTGGGGTGACTAACACAACTGTTCTCCTAATATTCAAGAATCGACGAGGAAGACATGTTGATACGCAGTGGCTTGCGAGGCCTGTTGGCATCCATTCCACTTACTGATGAGTTCTGGTGTCATTACCGTGAAGTACGAATTGCTATTTTGACTGGCATGTTCCAGTGTCCTAGGTAATTCACTTTCACATATGGTGTCTTGGCAACCAACCACCACTTATCCAACAAGGTCTAAGGTCAGTTCATGGAGCATTTCTACCTTAGGAGCATCCTTGCAAGGGAAAGACAAACTCCAGGGTGCAATGACAGTGTTGTATGCAAGATTTCTTCAATTGTACGAAGCATAGTTTGCCTGTATGTGTACATATCGTTCTAGTTTTATCATGGGCTTGTCTTAGTGCTGAACGTTCGTAGAAAATTGGGCCTTATGTAATCATTTTCAGGCTTTATAAATTGTTTTCGCTCTAATAGTTCATTAAGTGCTGCTTTAGTTTTGGGCTAGTTGATATTTCGATCACTTATCCATTTCGATCTACTTGAAAAAATAAATGGAAAAGAATGTAAATAAATCTGACAATTTGCATTTGGATGAAAAAGTACTGGGCTGAGCAGCAGATTAAAGATCTGGAACAGAAGAATTTCAGATCCAGCATACACCCTAAAAAAATATAAATTCAAGTAACATAAACGAGCCTAAATTAAATACCTCAAACGTAATGGAAAGCAGGACTCAAATCCATCCTTCTCGGTCGCTTAGATGAGAGGGAAACTAAATTAAATGTAGTTGAAGGCGGGTAAAATCTTATAAATGACGATACATTAAATACCTCAAATATAAAACATGAAGTTCTAGATTCGAGTTCTATGCCAGAGCAAACTGCTATTAAATCTTGTTGAAGGCAACGATATCACAACTTTGGATGTACTCATTGCGTGGCTCTTCAGTGAGATACTCTTCAATGAGATTGTCAACGGAAACAAGATCATCTACAATAGTCATCATGATCTGCAGCTTCTTAATACCATAACCCACAGGAACAAGCTTAGCTGCAAGAAAGAGAAAAGAAAAGGATGAATACAAAGGAAAAGCATAGTTTTAGATAAGGATTTTAACCCACAAAAAAAAAATATCCAAATAGACAACAATGATGCTTACATGCTCCCCATAAGAGGCCTGGCATCTCTACGCTTCGGACAGCTTCCTCCAACTTCTTCATGTCGGTCTCATCATCCCAAGGTTTGACATCCAAAAGAACAGATGACTTTCCACCTGAAAAGGAAGCAACGTACCTTATATTTCAGTGAACATTCATTAAGAAACATAAAATTAATTGAACAAAATAAGAAATGTAAAGAAAAGGCTTACTTTCTTTCTTCTTGGAAGAGGCTTTAACAGCCGCCTCACGCTCCTCTGCTGCTTTCTTGTCTTCCTCTGTCTCATCACCAAAGAGATCTAGATCATCATCATCACCATCTGCAGCCTCCTGAAATGCGGAAGGATTAACATGAATACTAAAACACAATCATATTCATGAAGGTGAGACAAGGATTTAAACATGAACTCATCAAGATTCACATATAAATTCTCAATGCGGAAACGCATCATGCTTCTTAGTTATGGGAACAAAAAGTTAACTTCCAAAGAACAAGAGACAATGCTCCTACAAAACTCTCTCACTGCAACTTTTACTAATGTACTGGGATAGTCAGTTCTGAAGGCAACAGATGGAGAAAATTGATCAAACAAAAATACTATTTACTTGTACTAGATGGATATTTAAGAGGATTTGTGATAAAGAAACGAAACAATATACAAAATAGAGGTAGTGAAAGGTCTAAAAAGTCATAATATCATAACAAACATATAAGATAAATGAAATTATCAATTTCTTCGAGATTTTCTCCAAATAATATTTCACCTTACATTTCATAGACCAGGAAAACAGCAGTTTCAAAACTCATGGTAAAAGTTGAACAGGGAACCATTTCCTAAGTTAGCATGGCACGAATAGATAAAGAAGAAAAAAAATGAAGTATGGAATAACTGGTAACATGTCGATAGAGCACTATAATCCATACATGACAAAGAACTACTGCTATAAAAAAAATGCCTTTGTATCATTTCCAATGGACTTGTATCACAAAATTACTTTTAAAGAGGACAAACCCACTGGTGAAGATATGTTGATACTACAAAGACTGACATCAATGAACAGTTAATTTGATGTGTATACCCTAGTAAACAAACCCAGAAAGCATGGTATCTAAATTTAGCTTGGGCCAGGTCCTTCTGAAAAGGGCCAACAGCTAGCTGGGTGGGTTTTCTTAAATTAATTGGTAGTATTACTGCAGGTAAATGGTTGGAATAGTTAAATTTAATAATGATCTATGTTGGTTGCCCAGTTCTAAGACAGGACTAGAAATAGCATACCTTTGAGACTTCAGCAGAAGGTGCAGTAGCTGAGACTGCAGCCTGACTTCCAATTTTAACTCCATAAGCTTCACCAGGAAATCTGGAAAGAAATGGTCATTAGCACACCGCTAACAAGTGGTTAAGATGAAAATAAGACAAAAAATTGAGATCCTTGGAAGACTACGGTTGCCACCTTGATCAAATTCATCTATCAGAAGGATGCCTATATAGCCATGATGATAATTATAAAGTTGTCTGATTTAGATCTTAATGTGCCTGTCTACACTATCGACAACAACTCAATTACAACAGCTACTCATGCCAAAAATTTCCTCAAATCTATAGCAGTCTCTTTATGGAACTCAATTCTCCAGTCAAACTCATAAACAAGCTTCATCATTTTCAATCATATTCTAATTGAGAACGTGTAACATAGTTAAATACATAAATCATTCTGAAGTAATTATAAAAAAAACAAACACATTTGTGCAAGCATAAGGTAATTTAGGAGATCAATATAGTAAATCCAGCTTAACTATTTTATGGCATCCTGAATTGATCAATGAGACAAGTTGATGGCTAAAGCCTAAAGGACACATGCTGCAGATCTAATCTCCTAAAGCATAACAAAGCATAACTCCAGAATTGTTTAACAAAGGACGGAGTGCAGCGACTAGCATAGACCAAAAGACTTTAAAAATGAAAAAGGGTTAATTCAAACTCATAGAAAATTTAAACAAATTGAACTATAATAAGCAAATATTGGAGAACACAATTCTTTATTTTAAAGAACATATGTAGACAAAATTTGACAAACCAAAATTCACAAATAGAATATACATTCGTACCTCCAAATTTATAGCAGAACGAAAACGAAAAGGAGAAAAATGAAGAAGATCAAGTCAGCAATTCACACAATTAAGTTCACAACGGCTCCGATCCAACAAACCTTGGCGCAAGAACTCCAGAAACGCTCGTATACCAACGGCATAGGTTGGGAAACCCCCCTCCAGGCTTTGCGACGGCAGCAAACACTTTAACGTCATCTTTGCTGATTTGATCCCTGAATTAAAAACAACAAAGAAATACCAAAAAAATAAATTCTTTTTCGCTTCTTTATCTACTAACAGAGGGCGTCACTATTATAAGCACCAAAGAAAAAAAAAGTATTATAGAACTGAAAATTTGATCGGGAATTGACCCGGAGACATAGTTTTTCCCAGAGAGGAATTCCTCGAGGGTTTTGAGACCAGTTTCTGTGTGCAGATCTGTAAAGGAGATCGCCATCGCAACACCACTGGAGCAGCCGCACAAACCCTAACAACGAAACTGTCGGGGCAAGTGGAGCGGAACGGTATTTATAGCGAATTCCTAGAAGATTTACACATTCTCTATGCGGGACGTCTTGGGTCGACCCAGCCAGATAATGGCAGTCACTCGAGTCAATCTCATTTTTCTCACCCACACTTTAACTATATATATTTTTATCTAATATAAAATATTACATTTTATCTTCTATAATTTATAAAATTTTAAATAAAAAAAACCCGTTTACAGACCCTTGCCCTTCTCGTGTTCGGGACGATCTCCACCGCCGATTCATCACCGCGACGCCGGCCAGCTTCTTCGCCTCGTTAGTCTGGTATCCGGTACTATTTCCATGGCGGCGATCTATAGCCTCTTCATAATCAACAAATCCGGAGGTCTCATCTTCTATAAGGTCGGTGGGTGGGAGCCCTAGATCCATCAGGATCCGCCCTTCTTTTTTGATTTGAGTCGTATGCTCATTCTTGTTCATTATTGAACTCGCTGTTGGTCCGTTTCTTCCGATAGGATTACGGATCGGCGGGGCGGATGGACACGAACGATAGCTTGCGGCTGGCGAGCTTGTGGCACTCGATGCACGCCATCTCGCAGCAACTGTCGCCCACCACAGGTTGCTCCGGCATTGAGCTTCTGCATGCCGATACCTTCGATCTACACTGCTTTCAGTCCCTCACTGGTACTAACGCTCGTCAGATCCGTCAAATTTACCTGCTAATTATTCCTACTTCCATTTTATGGTCCCTTTCTTGTTGCATTTTGCGTTCATTTCTGTAAAACATTTGCTACTGCCTATGTAATATGTGATATCTTTTTGGTATAACTATATGTATGTTAAAATTGCTATAGATACTTTTTCTATTGGATCTGTGTGTTTGTCTGTACGGAAATGTTATTTATCTTTTTCAAACACTGAAGGGCAAAGCCTCCTAATATTAAGGTTCTGTAAGAGAATTTTACACCAGGATAATGATGGTTACCGAGTAAAACAGCACAAAAAAGATCAGAAAACGTGCTCAAAAGAATTCCTTGAACTTGTTCGTTTGAGATAATGATGATGGCATCTTGAGTCATTTTATCATCTCAAGTTAAGGAAATATCAAAGAGAAACATCTGGTTAGTTTCATCTTTGAACAGATTGATGAATATATTAGGTACCTTGAATGAACAGAAGATTGTCTTAGGTACCCTTTAAAAACGATTCAATTTCTTATCTAATAGTGATCACCACAGAAACAAAAAATTTGCGTTTCCTTTACAGTTGTCTTTAGAAACTACATTAACATTATATGATTGTTACATGGATATATTCTTTTCCTTTTGCTGATCTATGGACAAAATAGTGGATCAAACTTAGTGCTTGTAAATGTTTCTGTGTAGATCACAGCAAGATTTTCTGCCTTTTCTCATACAACTAATCATAATTATTTCACTTTCTCCATTCAGTATATCTGTGTATAGATATTTCCTAACTACTTTAAATAATATTCCTGCACTCTTTGCTTACTCAAAAATACTACTTTTAAGGAGTAACTAGGTGCAACTTCAGGAGATGTTAAAAAGAGAACAAATACATCAAGAGGATACAAACTTGTTCATGAATTTATTCTATAGTTGGATAAATGGAATTGGTTAAGTTCAAGTGGTGAGGATAGATCGAGATCTAAGAATATGTAACGTAATTAAACTTAATAAAAAGATTTGGATCTAAGAAGCTATATCTTTTACATAGAGTTCAATGGTAGATAAAATCTATGTAGCCAAACTATATATTGGGCTCATGCATTGTTGCAGTAATATTCCTGCTCAATTAGAGTTACAGCTAAATAGTCATTAATTTGAGCATTACAGATACTGTTATTGGTAAGAATAGATCTGACTCTTAATGTCTTTGTATTTACCGTGATAACTTTTTCAAATTCACGTAGTCGTGAAATTGACTCAAGCTATCTAAGTCAAGATTGATTTCTTCCTGACTGACTTTGGTACCATATTACTTTAGTTATACGATACAGGGAAAATGGTCATAAAAATATGGATACAGTTGGAAATTGCTTGGTTTATGTGCATATAGTAAAATTGTCCAATTCTTGGCCAACAAGTTGACACAAACAGGTGAAGTTGAATTTCAAGAAATAGTGAAACATGAGAACAACTCAGATGCAAATAAAGAGATTTGAATATGGAAACCACACTGGAAAATGTGAGGACTGTATTGAAATTGTGGAAGATGGAGATTGGGCTAGTTACAAGCCACCACATAATTAGTAACATAAATTGGCAAATGTATGTAAATAAGAGGAAATCCTTACTATACATCTGTACATGCAGTGTGAACACCAATAAGAGAGTATATGCAGATGGAGATTTATATAAAAGATCTTGTGCAAGTTCTTTGTTTGAGAATGTATTCGTCTAATTGATTTATCTTTAAAATGAATCACAGGAACAAAGTTCTTTGTTGTTTGTGAGCCTGGCACGCTGCACATGGAAGCTTTGCTGAAAGTGATCTATGAGTTGTACACAGATTATGTGCTGAAGAACCCTTTCTATGAGATGGAGATGCCGATACGGTGTGAGCTTTTTGACCTCAACCTTTCTCAAGCGATCCAAAAAGACCGTGTTGCATTCTTAGGGAGATAAATGACTGGGATGTTTGCAATTTTCTTTTGTGGATTGTAATCGCAAGAAGTTTAGTTGCGTGCGATAAGTTTCTCTTTACTTGCGTGTAATAAGATTTTAATCGCAATGTTGAAAACATATCTTGATCTGTCTTCAATAACTTGCGTTTTAAAAAGTCGAGATAAGTTGACATTACAGACCATTTCATATTGGACCTATAACGTTGAAAAAGGACATTCAGATTATCACCTAGGCACTCTACAGTTCGATCCCCAGTTACGACGTATTTGTAGAAATTTTTTTTTCAAATGAGGATCGCAATTAAAGGATGTTGGACATCTGAGTTGACCGCTGTGTGCGCTTTATCCCGGTGGGAAATTTTTGTGATCGGTCATCTCCAGGGATTGAGTCAATGCGATTAACTGCGATTATCATTTTTTTTTATAACGTTGAAAAATGTCCATACTGATTTTCTATGTTTTAAAATGTCAAAATTAGGTCCTTTCATTATTTTTTTTGTTTTAAATGCACTAAATTAGTCCACCAAACTTTTAAAATTATTCAAACAAGTTGGCACATTTAATATATTTATCTAGTTCTTTGCTTTTAGTTGCTCCCTGAGAATGCAAAAGGCTTGAACGAGTAAAGTGTGACTATTTTGAAGGGCTAATTTTGTATATCGAGAAGTTTTAGGACTTATCTATATAATGTGACAAACATATCCTGCCCTATTTCCGGTTATCAGAGGAGCGGTTCTTTCCGTCCCTCTGCTGCCCGTCGTCCTCCACCCTAACTCCGGCCACCGACCCCTTTGGTATCCTTGGATACTCCGGCAGCTGGGGCGTGTTGCAGCTCCTCTCCGTCCAACAGATGTCCCGGCGAAGCTGCCGACCAAGTCCCTCCCTTCTTCTCAAACCTGAGAGAGTTGAGAGACACGGGGAATAACGGCGGCGACATACGCGTGAGCGTCGACCGAGAAGAATCTGGGCATGGTAGCGCGGGCGAGGCGGTTCTTCTTTACTGTTTTTTTTCTTGGCGGCTTTGTACTAATTCCTGTGATGGCCAGTGCTGTTGTAGCCTGTTGAATGAGACTTAGAAGGCGCCAGCGTTTGCAGCTTGCTTGAGGTTTTGCAAATGACTATCCTCTATCTCAGTAACTCAAACCAAGTAGTTTGCCATTTTTCCCCAGTTAATAGCATCATGACGAACATGGAAAAGTTAAGTTCCCCATCATGGCTCTCCTCTGGTGGTTCTGTATCATCTTTCTTGCCCAATAGAGAGCCACCATACTCAATTGTTGCATCTCCAGAAAGAGAATTATTGGGCGAGTTACTTCTGTGATCCCGTTGTCTCTTCCTACTGTTTCATTTGTTCAACTTCCTCTTCCTATAAGCAAATACCCGAACATCTATTCAATCTGGAAGGAAGAATGAAAATGAAAGAGCCTATAAATATCAGCAAAACTAATATTTTTATAGGTCTATATTTGAATACGAATAATGTTTATTCTTCATTGATCAATGCTGCATTCTTATTTTCAAATCGACATGCTAGCGATTTGAGTCTTATGTTTCCCTTTGATATGTCATTTGAATTTTGAAGCTTCAATTATTTCTTTAGGATATTCTTATTCTAGTCCATTGTATAATGCTTTGTCTCAAATGATATGATTCCACTGTATCAGCATTATCTATTTTCCATTTATATTATCATGCTGAAGTTATGATGTTTTCATCAAGTTATGAATATGTTTGTTCACATGTTTCTGCATTTCTCTAGCTTCATTATTTATACAATATCCTAAAACATACATTTCATTGTGGATTGTTTAATATCATTTCTGCTAAGGTTGTGATATGAGAAATGACAATTTTTCTGATTTGTTCTTTTCAAGATAGAACTGACAATCTTTACTAGAAAAAAAAAAATGGAATTATGAGAAATAAAGAGTTTATTTTATTTGCAGGTCCAAGTATTTTAGAAGAGCGAACTGCATAGCTTGTTACTATCACAGAATTATTCATGGAGAACTAAGAGGTGCACCTTTGATGAATTTTGCTTAAACTGGTGCAGGGCTATTTCATTCATCACCTGACTAGTATAATTCTACCTTTTTCTACCACATAGAAGTTGTTATTGTGGAAAAAATTAAAATCTTTGTCAATTACTCAACTAAATTCCTTCCCAGCATAATGCCCTGCCTTTCTCCAATTCTGCCTTCTAATATCTATCTTCCAAGTTTCAGAACTACTCATATTCAACAACATAAAATTTTCTGAACTTCCATTTAAACATTTCTTTAATCTGGATGTCCTGGAGTATCGAAGGAAATTTCAAGTGTCAACATGTTCACTCCAATCGACATCAATTGGCCAAGATGGTGAATCTGATAACTGCTGCAAGAAAGAACCGAAGGTTAAATGGACTAACATAGGATCTAATATAACAGAAGCACAGAAAAAGGCTATTTCCCAACTTCCTTTAAAGATGTCTAACCGCTGCAAGGCCCTTTTGAAGCAGATCATCTGTTTTTCTGCTGAAACAGACAATTTATCCCTCCTCTTAGCTGCTTGGGTGAAAGCCATGAAACCTAGACGGGCTGATTGGTTGTCAGTTTTGAAAGAGATCGAAAGGATGGAGCATCATCTACTTTTTGAGGTCAGTTCTGTACCTTCCTGTTTCAGGCTATTTCACATATCATGTGTTATTTCTCCTCTCTTTTGTTTGATAATATTCGACTGAAGTTGGCATATGCTGCTGATCATTTTGATGTTTCTTACCAATGTGATGGCTTATCAACCATTTTCCTTTCATGTGGTAATGACTGGTAGCCTGTGTTCTTAGACAAGTTAAATCGATTAGAGTGGGAATGTAATGGGTAGAGGAGACTAAACTATGGATAATATAATAAATTGATTTGAATTTATTAGTGACATAGGCATATAGCCTTACAATTTGTATAGAGTTCAATTGAGGGATAAAATCTATGTAACCAACTTCAAAGAGTTGAGAGTTGCAACAAACACAACATTGATGATGAACGAGTCAAGTACATAAATAAATATTCTTATTATTTTGTTATTCCTTTAATTTTAGTTTCAAAGATATTGTATAGTCATTGTATCTGGTGTTCATTATAGTAAGTTTCTGAATTAAAATATTCCCTTTCTTGGTATCTCTCCTCTCCTGCTCCTTATCTGGTTCTCCTCTGTATCTACTTTCTAATTTTTACTGCCTCAAGATGCACTTAGGGCATGCATCTTTCATCTTAGAATTGTGTGATAAGAACTTACCATCAAGTATCTCTTAATCTGGCATATGCCTCAAGTTAGGTAATGGAATATGCACTGCTGGAAAATTCTTTTGAAGCCAACGTACGTGATTATACCAAATTGATCGGCCTATATGCAAAGCAGAATCTCTTAGAAAATGCTGAAAGATCATTTTGTGCCATGAAGCAAAGAGGGTTCCCTTATGATCAGGTCACACTTACAGTCCTTATTCACATGTACAGCAAGGCTGGACATTTCGATCATGCCAAGGAAGCATTTAAAGAGATCGAACTACTTGGTGTACCTGTTGACAAACGAGCTTATGGCTCGATGATAATGGCTTATATCAGGGCTGAAATGCTTGAGAGTGCAGAAGCTTTAATGAAAGAACTGGAGGAACAAGAAATCTATCCACGAAAAGAAGTTTACAAGGCGTTGCTTAGAGCTTATTCCGCCAAAGGCAATGCCAGTGGAGCTCAAAGGGTTTTTGACTCAATACAGTTTGCTGGAATTGTTCCTGACAGTAGGCACTGTGCTCAACTCATAAGTGCCTACTGCATTGCCGGGCAGAGTGTAAAAGCGCGCACTGTATTGGAGAACATGAGGGTTGCAGGCCTTGAACCCAATGACCGATGTATTGCCTTGATGCTAGGTGCTTATGAAAGGGAGAATGACTTGAATGCAGCACTCTCCTTTCTGATAGAACTGGAGCGCGATGGCATTCTGGTTGCTGAAGAGGCATCTCGAGTCTTGGCCAGGTGGTTTAGTAGGCTCGGAGTGGTGGGTGAGGTGCAGCAGATTTTGGGGGAGTTTGCTTCAAGAAGAGATGAAAATTGCGCATCTCTTAATGCTTCAACAACAATGAGTGGAAATGCTTCAAAAACAAATAGTATGACGTATAACAAGACTCCCATGTTACCAGTAAATGCTATTGTGTTATAGGTATCAGTCATAATAGTTGCTTTGGAATACTCTGGTTGGAAGAATTTGATACAAGGGTTCAACTATGTTATAGACGTATGTTGTCGAAATAGCTAATGTATGCTCGACTGTGGCATCCTGTTGTGACCTATCATGCACATGCCAAAGCGCTTTTGCACGAGCACTCCTAATTTGGTGTGGCTATGAATTTCTAACTGCAAGCCATTAATCCTTGAAGTTCCTATTCCGTTTTGAAGTGACTTCTTAAGCTTTGTTTCAACTTATATAAGATTCAAAACGTATTGAGTTTAGAAAAGAATTTCATGTATTAACAATTTCCTATAGGAGTAAATTGGCCTATGAAACATTTTTATAGTTTTGCAAAAACAAAAACATGGCCATTCTGTTAATTGAACTTGTTGGAATTTATTTATTACTTATTTGACTGCCTCGTGGCCTATCACCGGTCGCAATTCCTGATCGCCATCTCGAGGCCTTTGCACGAACTCTCTCTCTCTCTCTCAGATTCAAGAAGAGAGTGGAACATGAGAGAAAAATGTTGCAATGTCCGTTTCAAGTCAAATAAATTATTAATTCGGTATAAATTAAGCGTCTAAACCATCGTGGTGTTGATCCCACTAGCTATAGCATCATCATCTTTCATTCCACCCTCGAACTGTTTGGGGCACTTTACATTAAGCTGTTTTGTAGCTGTCTACACGTTCTGTAATTCAGTATTGGACCTCCATCATATGAACAACTAGCATTTCCAAAAAAAAAGAAGAAGAAAAAGAAAAAGAAAATAAGGTAATAGCTTGAGAAATGGAAAAAAAAAAACTAATGCTCTTACAAGTTTTTACTACGAGAAACCGAAAAAACACAAACAATTCCTGGATTTAATTAACAACCCAAGAAACTCCAAATACTGAGAAACCAACCATCAGCATATGCAGATAAGCTAGGTGGAAATGGCTTTCATGTTTTTTTATTAGCAATGAGCAGAACACAAGGAAACCCTAGATCAAGCTGCATTTTACAGGATAACTGTACACTCAAAGCTTTAGAAACGGAAGATTTTACTAATCTAATGCTTTACATGGATCCCCCTCTTTCTTTTATCCTTCTCAACTTTCTTGGTTATTGATTAAATGACTAAAGGTGCTTTACATTGAACTTCCTTTGGACAGTACTACTCCAGTCTCAGGTTGTCACAAAGATGTCTGAGCTCAGGTCTCATCTCCATCCATGTCGAAAAGCTTACTTCAGTTGGAGAAGTGCAGTAAAGATAAGACCTGAAAGTAATCAGAAAAAAATATCGCCTGGAAGAAGAAAGAAACAAAGCGTCAAGACAACAGTCATTCTAGAAGATTATTAATTATTTGTTGGAAAAATTGTACAATATAGCCAGTGTAGAAACATATCCATTTCCCAACTCATGCTACACTTCCCTAAACAACAAAATATCAATGATTAAAAGGGCAATTAAAAGTCAACCATCTGATCTATCAAATGACATCCAAAGATTAAGTAATAAATATTGGGAACACATGTAAAGAAAATTTAGACATTTTTTATCCACGTGATGAAAGGTATCACTACTGATGCTGAAATGCCGAATCCATCATAATAACTGTCTAGAAGTTTTCTTAGAATTTTTTCAAAGTCAATTAAAATCCTGAGCCAGTTCTTTTTCTAAAAGGTTTTTCTATTGTCTCTCTCTGACCATAAAACCACATTGCTTTTTAGAAACTTTCATTTCACATCTTATTCTTGCCCAACTACAATTTCTTAGAGTCATGGTGTTATTTATTAACCTAATTCGTTTAAGGGAACAAACTTTTATGTTCTCTTCATTCTTACAGATTTGCAATAAGTTTTTTTCCCTCCAGTTATTAAGGATACGACTCCAAATCTCCAGTTGAAAAACTAGTTTAACCAACCATTCACTTCAGTAGATGACTCCAAAAATAATCATCCCTAACATCAAGATGCATCTTGTACAGATGGCCTTGCTTTATTAAGAATTGCTGACAGCATGAATTAATGAGTTCCTCGCGGAGACAATGTTGTGACAAGTGAATTAGAGACCAGTGCTTCCAGCAATAAGGGAGAAACTTTAACTGGCAACCTAACCTGAGAGAAGTGTGATTGTTGAACTCCCTCTAGGTTCGAGTGGAGATACAAAAACACTCAAGGCCAACTATCCACAATAAAAAAACAAGGATATGGAACATAAGTTCAAGCCTAAAAATTCCAAGAAGAACTGCAATGAAACAAGCTCTTCATTCCAAAAATTGAGCAGTTTGGTCACTTGAAGTAGTTTGGACATTTGAGAGGTCATTGCATCAGTTTCAGATTTCAAGTAGTTTGGACATTTGAGAGGTCATTGCATCAGTTTTTAATTTCACTAATAGTTGATGGTGCAAGGCTTTCAGCAGTTTTTCATTTCACTGATAGTTGATGGTACAGGTTTGTTGCAAATTTTCATTTCACTGATAGTTGATGGGGCTCATTTAGATGAGAGAGCTAACCAATCTTGTCAAACTCAACCACAGGTTTAAAATGCTTAAGCCACATAACAATAGTTAAGTCCTCTAATAAAGCTCCTCTATCAATCCACAACCCATCATGTGGGACTAAATTGGGGGTGCTACAATCTCCCCCACTTAAATCTTGACAAACCTAAACACTCAACTTATAGCCCATAATTCTCACTAATCATCTGGTCCATTGGTACATGCAATCCTTTCTAGTGCTTTAGCATGCATTGAATTAGATTATATCTAATATCAATTGTGATGACTCACTTAAATGAGAGAATTGGCCTAAACCTATTAACTTGTCAAACCCAAGCAGCCCAATATGCTTTAGATAAGTTAATAGTAGTTAATTCGTCAAAGCTTATAAAGTTCCTCCTCTATTAGCCCACAACTAACCATGTGACGTAAATTGGGATATTGAAAATTCGGAGTCAAATGAGTTGTGATAGCCAACCTAACAAATTAGGATACTAATCAATGCTTTAGGGAACTCACTATTTGGTGGATATAAGCACGAAGGAATCCCGACTTGCAAGAAGGGTCAACGAGACAACGTGAAGAAGGTAACTGGGAGCAATTTGCAAGAACAGTCAAGGTGAGGACATGGAGGAGATAAACTCCGAGTTGTCAAACAAACATTTAGGTTGGTAACCAAGGCTGCTATCTTAATCATGGTGTATTTCATTGAAAGCAATTCCTACCATATTGTAAGTTTACTTATTTTGCTGCAGTAGGCCATTATTTAGGACTATGAAAAAGTTAAGCTGTTGCCAGGGCAATGAGTTTAGGCCTAAATATCAGTTAAAGGAACTGTCAAGTAAAACCTGGAAGTAATTTTAGCTGGGAAAGTAATGAATAATTCGAAATGAATGCAACATTGGATACTGTCCGCATACAAAATGAAAGCAATGAATGAGAAAATCATTGCTTAGACAAGTTCTAGAGTTCTCCACAAATAGTGGTTGTAGTATGAAAGTACGATTTTAACACGCCAGAGGACCAGATTATAGGCAAATTATCAGAAACGTCAAGCCAAGACATTAGCCGTCCAAGCTACAATGTCCGAAACAGAAGTTTAGAATTGTTGTATTAATTTTGTTTTGATATTTTGTCATCAATATAAACTTTTAAGTCTATGTAACATCATCTCATTGTACTGTGATGCTACATTGTGTTGATGCACAATGTCCATGTGTATGCATGTGCGGAGGCAGAAAACTTGTCAAATCATCCAATTTGGAAAAGACAAGTGCTTATGCCAAAGGAAGTTGGTTGGCTTTATGAAAAGGCAAGAGAATGCCACATGATTTTAAGTGAAATCAATGTACAAGGAAGCATACCATATGTCGTCAATAATGGTCCAATTATCAATCATCATCAACATAAACTAGTAACTAGAACCAGATTTCTTGTAAGTTATCTACTTTAGTATAATAGAGAAGATTTAGCGAACAAATTCTATCTTAACTTCAAATAAAAGGCTTCAGATAAGTACTAAAATCGCATCAAAAGTCATATCTCAATTAACCAGTAACAATCAACTCATTAACAGCTGCAAAATGTCTAGTTAAAGTAATATGTATCTTTAATTTTATATGGAAGTTTAATCTCATATATCCTGAGGCCATTGTCACTTCAGGAAAACAATGAGAACAGGCTTGATTCTGAGAAATGTCATCTGTTGAGAATCAAGTGATATATCTCATCTACATAATTACCACATTTCACATTCCAATTCATGTCCTAGTCTAGGCAGAGTTGTCCATTTGATATGTGAAGGTATACTGACTAAACAGAAAATATTGACACCAAAAACAAACAAGATATTTTTAGGGAAAAAGACTAACCTCAAAGCTTTAATCCCCATATCCATGAGGTAGGATCTATGCTCATCATCATCACTCGGACACTCATCAAGTTCTCTCTTATAATGCAATATGTCATCTCGTAAATGCCCAGCACCAGCACACCTAACACAAAGCCAAAGTAACACATAAGAAAATAGCTATGCAAAAAAATTAAAAAAGACAGGAACACCCATATTTTATATACGCTGGAATAGGTGGAGCAACTGGTCATTTACCCTTCACCCCACTGATGCCACAGATTTGCCAATTATATGGTCACTTAGTCACTTCCTAAAAAGGCAACCAAATTATCACATCCATTTTGCAATTTTCCATCAGATGTTTCAGTGCGCACCAAAAATTTGATCACAACATTTATTCATCTTGCAGTGCAATCTATTTCTTGTATTGGCTAATATGACCATGCATGTAAAAGATTCAATTTCTAGGCAATTACTATTAATCTCTGAGACATCCTCTCAATCATCTCAAATGATATAGTTATGTAAAACCATTTCAACAAGCTCCTCATAATTATGGTTCTTTACACAATTCATCCAAAGTTAGAACCTAACTCAAATCTTGGGAGGCACCTCCATGCCCACATAATTTACATGATGTTGAGTGCATCTACCACATCCGTACCACCATATGATCCCCACAATAGGTAGAACTTAACCACTCAATTATTATCTAGAGATTCTCATGAAAGTGGAGGAGGTTGATCGTGGAACAATGGAGTTCATATTGATAGATAAGACAAGCCCAAATGTACCTTTTATGGAAGATTGAGCATGTCAAACATGATTTAATATATCATATGAAGGCACTATGGATTTGATCCACTGCATAGCACACATACAATATGCGAGAGCATTATACAAAGGTATATACAATCAACATTAAAATAAAGTTTTATATTAATATCCAAAGCATTTATTATTTGCAAAAACTATTAATTTAACACACAAATCACAAACTACTAATAAAATAGCCTAAGGTTTTAAGTTATTTTAGTTTAGCTTAAATTAGTTTAAGAAAGCAAATAAAGTTTATTAATTTCACATATAGGGTGCATATATCAAAGGCAGTAGCTACGAGGTAACCTTCAAAATTTGCTTATGTAGCTCAAGTTAAGACTTTCAAAACCATGATGCCAAGGATGTCGGTTACTCAGTCCATGATTATCTAGAAGATCATCCTTTACACAACATTCATGTGGCCCAGTAGCCATAGCTACTCAGAACGCTCATCTGCTCCCATCTCCTCTAGCTCAACTATTTGGAAAATTTTTGTAGCCAAATAATTTAGTACTTGTGCTAAGTTGAACAAAAGATGTTTGTATCATCCTTTGCCAACTTTAAAAACCAAAGTAGTAGTCACACAAAAGGCACTCAAACTTTGAAGTCTACACAGAGCTCATAGCAACCAATGAAAGCATGAAGAACCTCATGAATCTTGAGAAGCTCAGGAAAAAGTGTTCAGAATCTTTTAACACTGAGTTCTCCAATGTCAAGTTGCCAAAAAAACACATTTTGGAAATTGCCAAGAGTTTAGACAGATACCTATTGATGATATTGTCAACTTCATGCTTGCTTTGTGGTCCCTGGACCAAAACTCTAGTAAGGCTTAGAATGTCACGATAGTCACCCAGTTTTAATGCATCTACTCCATATGGCTGAAAATGCAAGGTCCCAATGGGTGATGTTGATACAAAATGTGTCTCAACTGTCTGTTCTGTAGCAAATTTCTTGTCAGCACTAAGCCCGAGACATGTGATAGCCATTGCATATGAAACCCCTCCATATCCAGTATGTGAAATGAAAAGGTAATATCTAGCAAATCTGCAGAGATGAACTCCAACTAGTCAGCAGATAACCAAAAGAAAAAATAAAATTTCACTATCAAACCACATATCACTTAATACACACTCGTCTTTACAATATTGCATTGCATCAACATCCACAGCTAATGCTTCTCTTTCACTTGTAAGAGGGATCCTTTTATATTCAATTCTGTAGCCTTCATCTACCAGTGCTGCAAACACTTCTGCAGGGGTCTTAACATATTCTAATGAGATGTTTTCCCAATAACCAATCACACTTGTCCTTTTTGAAGCTGGGTTATAGTCTTCTCGATGAAGAAGCATCTGACCACCAGATTGTTTCACCTCAGTAAATATATCTTCTTTCATCCTTGCCTCCATGTGTTCGACCTGCATGAGAAACATAATTTCAATGCAGACATGGTGCATGACAGCATAAGCACTAGAGCCATAATTGCACTAACCAATGAACCAGAAATTCCGACATGTTTTAGTGTATCAACAGGGCGATCGAGTTCTCTAAGAACAAAAGGTGAACCATTGATATATACAACAGCTTCCTCTCTCAGATCTATAATGATGACCTTTTGGGAACGAGTTGTTGCAGAAAGATCTTTAGCACCTAAGTAAGACAGAACTTCTCTCGCACCATCAACTGTCGGAGTTGCCATACTGTACACAGGATAAGCGTCAACCTGAAAGATTGCATAGAAATGTTGAAGTAGAAAATATATAGAGAGAGATTCAAGCAACAAATTACACCAATATACTATGCCCATTTAGACATGTCCTAAGTAATTGTCATACATGCACAACTGTTAGTTAAGAGGTGATTCTGAACGAGGTGCAAACAATTGTCATAGACATAGTTTAAGAAAACTTATGAAATTATGATAGCATACTAAACTACTTATGTCTAATGAGGCATTTTTCAGACTAATGCTTCAAATCCAGAGCCAGGCTTCTGATAAATGCTGGATCCTAAATCATATATATTACCATTGTTGCAGGATTTTAGGGAGTTCGTTGTGGACATTTATCCAAGGTTTCAGATACCTATATCAATATCCATTTGGGTTGGTTGGCAGAATAGTATGGTTCCATGCTGGCCATCATATCATCTGTTAGTATGAGATGGTATCAGTTGACAATGATCAGAAAGGAAGAAGCTCTAGTACCAGAGAAAAAAAAAACTTCCTCTTTATCTCATATAGGGTTCAGCTAGTTCATTGGATCAGTTGTCTGCCAAAAGCTTCCTCTAGGCTCCTCAGTGAGTTAATTTGTTGTCGGAGCTTCAACATCCATTGCAACCTCTCACCAAGGTTTTGATAGCTAAATTCTCCACAGAACTGTTCCTCTTGCCCAGTATCAGCTGATGAACGAAACTCAAAACCATGGTTCTCTCTAATTGCTCAACATCATAGGGAGATATGCATATGGAACAGAAGATATAAAGTTGTAGAGTTGTAGAAGAGGACAAGGGTTCGAATCTCGGTGAAGCCGAGCAATACCCTCCTCCGTCGTGGCCAACTGCAGCTTCTCAATTTACCTCCTCACAGATGGTCGTGGGGCCGACCGTGTGGGGCCGTTGGGGTGACGGATTTCACCTTTTTTGCAGAAGAAGATATAAAGTTCAAAGATCAATTAGTATTAAAAATATGGGTAAGAATATTCTACCATTCACCAGCCTTTCATCCATAAATGTAGAGAGACGCAATTAGTTTTGGGAGTCTAAAGAAATTCTAGAACCAACTCAATCAGATCAGTTCTTTTGTAAAATTTTTTGATAGAGTAAGCATAGAGTGCTCGTCGAACAAAAATTAGAAAATGGATATGGTTAAAACCTTCAAAGTTCAGCCACCTTGTTCCTCTGTGTTCCCTGAAGTTTGATCATCAAATATGAAAAAACATTGAACAGAACAAATGGAGACTGGGTAGTGTTACAAATAACTATTCTTTAATTAGAGCTCTTCAATCCACTAAGCCTGACACTCACGTAAACAAAGGGCTCATTATGCTTGCAGGTCAGAACCATATTGGTCTTGACAATGGTGTTTATTATGAACCAAATTGACCATAACTGTTAATTCAGACCATTGGCAGGCCCCATATCGCAGAAATAAATGGTGTGAGAAAGAAAATTAGAGAGGTTGATAGGTCGAATTCAAGAGCTTAGAGTGCAGCTGCAGCCCATAAGTTGCTTCTCCATCTCCATGACATGAGTCAAGAGGAGTAAAATATCCTACTGCATGTTCATAACCTTTACAAAATGCATGAGAGCAAAGTAACAGGCAATCTTACAAGGATGAAAAGAATGGATTCCAAGACAAGTTCAGCGATTCAGCCTAACCCACTCATACTAAGGTAACAACTAATGGCAGTTAATTGGAACAAGTTGCAATCTAAAAATGTTTGAAGTAGCTCGATGACTTATAAATGAGGAATTGTCATAATTTTATGATATTGAATTTATAGAACACCTCAACAAACATTCCTTGGAAAAATCTAACATATATTTCCAAAGAACAATTACAGTTAACCCCCAATAGCTAAAATAGGAACAGTTTATACCAGTGTAAAAGAAATTAATTGCTCAATTTAACAAATTCAGCAATTAGCATACCTTATATACGTTAGGTGTGCCCTTAAACTGCTTCCAACTTGAGGTTTTCTGTCCAGGGAAAAAATACATTTTCAGTATGGAACCTTTGACCAACACAGACCCATTGCGTGACTTGACTATCGCATCCATCACTACATCACCATGCATAGACCCAAACAGTGCTTTTGGTTCTTCCTGGATTCAAATGAGAAGCAAATTTTAATCAACTCAAGATCCATGAGCACAAGAATCATGCATTATCTAATTTAACTAGTAGATGAAATCTTTTACAGGGGTAGTGAGAAATCGTCCAGGACGTAATCTTATGCTCCATTTCATGGTTTGGATCTCAGGCCTCTTGTGCAACCATGTTTTGAACAAAGTTTTAGTTATTCCTTGCCCACAAAAACCATCAAAAGCTTCACTTCCAAGATATGCTGAGAAAGCAATTAATTTGAAGTACCGTTCCAAATACTCAGCACTTCGATTTAAAGCAACCCTCTTTACTCTTGGCTCCACATGCTGTTGATTGATTACCTTTCTGTATTGAAGAACTGCTTGACGTATGTTCTGTAAAGCTGAACATCTGTCGATGATAGCATCCAAAACTTCCCTACATTCAATCCCATTGTCAAAGAGTCTTGTTATTTTCCTTAGTAGAAGGATGTTATCAATGCCAAAATTGTGGTGTGGTTCACTTCCATCCATAGATTTTAGAAAAGTTGAAATTGGCGAACCATTTTCACCAATGGTTTCTTCACCACTAGAGCAATCAGCATCCAGTTGTTCATTGCAACTGTCATCCCTCTGCATCTTCATAGGTTTTCCATGATCAATCCAAAGCTTGACAAGACATGCAATCACAGTGCCTGTAGTTGTCCGGCCACGGCCCATCTGTTGGAAACACGGTTATTAATTATGCAAAATAACACCATTAGGATTTGATTGCTCACGAAAATCCAAGCAATTACAGGCAAAGCATACCTGGCAATTGAACACAAAAGAAGTGTCCTTGGGGGCTGAAGCAATATTTGATGCTATTCTGTCAAAATCTGAACTTTTAGGAGCTTTACCATCAGTAATAGGAACACGTGCATATTGAATTGGACCTTCAAATTCTAGACATTTGAAGACCTCTAATGGAGTTTGAATAGATTCAGCATCTATATGTTCCCACGCATCAAATATTTGTCCATCATCTGTCTCATGAATTACCATTATTGTACCTCCAAAACATTCTGCCTCCCGAAGAATATCCTCCTTTAATCGAGCTTCCATACTCTCAACTCTCTCACAATCAATTCCCTGACAAGACAACACTTTAGGTACTTATGGTAAAAAAAATTATCCTTTTCGTGTTTGAATTGAGGAGAGTCCATGATTTCAGGTCACAAAACCTTGAACATTTTAAGTTGAGCCCAAAATAAGTTCAGACTATTTGTGAATGTTGGATAGATGACATTGTCGAGATGAATATAAGTGGCAATACTCTGATTATATTGTGTCCACCAATATTACAGATAACTGAGGTTGAGGTTCTGCAATCCTCCCAATCTAGTTAAGTTATATATTTATAATGCAAATGTTACAAGATTAAGGTCAATACTCACCATTTGATGATGATAATCAAATAAACTAGAATCAATTAAATATTAGCATATAGAGTCTGATTTAATTAAACAAATTCCAAAGGACAAATAAGTCAGGGTAGTTGTGGAATAAGAGTAACGAAGGTGAAGGAGGAGGCGATGTAAGATCCACTAGTCTATTCAACTACCTAGAAGCAATTCCTCAACTGAAACAAAATGCAATGGTAGGTAAGATGAAAAGGGAAAAAATGCCTAGAAATAAAATCATTATGATCATCAAGTGTCTCAATTATTCAAGGTTAGCTACATGAATCTTATCCTTCTTTAAGTTCCAGCTATATCACTATTAATATTCAAATATATTTATAGGTTTAGACAATTTTAAGGTTGTCAGTCTAGGTTTAACGTACCCTCAAACTTTTCCATCCAAAGCTCGAGAAATAGATTATAAATTGGTATTATAGGAAAAGCCAAATATAAAAATTGTAGTAGATTTCATCGTCTAGGCTTAACACAACCTTTATCCTTTTTTGTCAGGACTAGTGATCAGCATCAGCAATTTTATTTATAAAAAACAAAATGGTATGAAGAAAAGACTGGAGAAATATGTCAGAGATTGGAATTATAGGAAAAACTAAATATAAAATTGGTATAGGGATAATGCTTGCACTTCTTTTAAAAGAATAGGGAAACACCTGCTGAATTTATGGTCCAATCAGACATTTATAGTATATCTTAGGTTAGATTCATATCCATAAACATTTCCATTCTATACAACAAAGACAGATAACTTTGGAGTGTGAAATTGCAGCATATATGGAGCAACAAATTACCCTGTATTCAAGCATGTTTTTGTAAGTAGCATATATAGAACAATAAATTACCGTGTATTCAAGCATGTTTTTGTATGGCCTTTCCACCTCACGCAACACAAAGGGTTTCCCATTTATATATATAACAGGTTCTTCTCTCATATTGTGCCAGAAAACAGAGTATCCACCTTTACTTCTAATTTGCTGAATCACAGCTCGAATACCATCAACCGTTGGGTTCGCGACACCATAAACTGGAAACCCAGGAACTTGACGAAAATTAGGTGCACCATCCACTCTTTCATGCAAACTAAGATTCTGACATCCTGGGCAGTGGTCACTTTTCAAGACTGTTTGACTTCCCAGAACTTCTCCATTCCTCATTGCAGCAACCACACCAATTTCATAAGGACAACCATCAGTAGATACAGCAATGTTAGTCAAAGAAGGCCTCGAAGTTGAGTATCCAAGGGCACCCATTGGATCTCTCCTTAGCAATCTGCAATGAAAGTAACCATATCAGAATAGCCAATATGTAAAAAGATTTGAAATAACTCATTCCCACATTAACAAGTCAACATGGTTAGGCAAGTTCAAGAATTCAATAGCTTTGCATAATGCAAGATGACATGAAAACCATTAGAGGATAAAGTTGATGGGTATTTCAAAGCTTCTAACTTGCTCCTGACAATATCAAAAGATAGTATAATATACTACAAGCAAAGAATTGGATGGAAAAACATAGGGAGCATATAAATTATCATAGGTTGTTATACACTGTCACAGGTTCCATATATTCTTGTTAAGGCATTATCATTCTGTGGTCAAAAGGTTGTAGAAAATTTACTGTGAAAATGTTGGATAGAACTTGCATTTTGTAATAAAGATAAGTATATTAAAAAAATTAAAATAAACCTACTAACCATCATGACTTATGAATAGAATGCTGGATGACCTTCTTGGTACAAATTAATCAGAAATATTGATCAAACTTCTGGTTTTAGAAAGAAGCTCACTCAACCACATGTGCATATGTTGTGCTTCATTACTGCCTGATGTAATGTCATTACGTAATAGATTGAATAAGCATAAATCTTGGCAGTATAACTCAAATGCGGTAACATCAATTTAGTCCTTAATCTCACTCATCCCACTTCCCAACTAACTTTTTAGTAATATGGAAGTGTGAAGCAGTTGAATCAATGCTATAATTATGTTTTACTTGAAGAATTAAAGAAGATAAGAATGAAAAAGATTCTTGATGCAAAAAATGATGTATGAAGAAATGGTTACATGATGTCGTAGAACATGTGAAGATCAAATCTAAATTGAGCTGACAGGAGACTTAATTTGAACTCAATAGCAAATGCAGATCTTGTTTACATTAACATGAAACATGTATATAACGTTAATACTTGCAAATTTTAGCAAATACATGGATTGTTTAAAATTAAAATGATTAAGTTCTTAAAGATTATTTAGATTATAATTTCCAAGAATGTAAATAATGATCAGGAAGTTTTAAGTAATGAATCTGTCAATTTATCTCTGATAGATAACCTGCGAAGTATACTATAGAGTTCAGGCCTAGCTTTCATCCACTCAGAAAAATTCATTTGATCAGATGAAATGGAATGAACAGAAGCTCTCTGTGTGTGGATGAAAACAGCAAAGCAGATGAGAAAGTAGTAGCGCTCCAAATACTCAACAAAAAAAGAAAGTAATGCCTCCCGCTTCATTTCATCTGGCTGACGAAAAATTTTATTCCCATAGGTAGCAATTGCTTCTCTTAGGTTCTGTTGAAAAAGTCAATCAATCAATTACATGATAATTCCTGACTCAATAACACCAAGTTCGAACCCAGAACAAAAGTAAAGCACCTAAATCTATATGAACAAGATAAACAATCTTCAATTATTAATCAAGTTATACCTGCATAGAATCACACATGTCAATGACTTTATCCACTTGTTTCTTGGCTTCTGCACCACCCTAAAGCATTGAAGACAGCCATCTCATAAGATTGATTGGGTGAGAGGACAAATCACATAAATAGACCAACTAAAGAAAGGTGCAATTTACCTCTAGAACACGAATTAGACTTCTAATTACAGCATATTCACCTCTTTTTGCATCTTCAGAGCTCTGGCCATGGTCAGTGACATCAGAACCAGAAGCAAAGATTTTTCCAATAGAAGTAGACCGTGAAATACCTATTGTTGAAAATCAGTTATTACACAAGCATAAAAACTTGAGTTGAACAAACAAAGGATCAAATTCTTGAGTAGCATAAATATTCAAAATTAACTAGTAAAGAGAAAAAACTATGCAGAGGTTAGAAGCACTAGTTCATACTAGATAAAAAAGGAAGGACATCAATAACAACATGGAGAGACTTCAGCCTTTAGGAAAGCTTCTCAATTATCAAGATTAAAATATGATGAAGGTCATTACAATTGCGTTACAATCAAGTGGATTAAGTTATTTCAAAAAGCAACAAAAAAGTTCACCTGATGATCCAATTCGGTTAAGATATACCAAAGTGGCTATCACCATACCAGTCGTTGTTCGTCCTCGCCCCATCTGACAGTTGAAAACTATTTGTGTATCTAAACTGACTTGAGACATACTATGTACCTGCATCACGGTGGAATTTGATATGTACATTCCAAATCCAAACTGATATGATTTATTTTCACAATTTTGATATCATAACTTATTGACTGTTATGAAAAGAATGAAAAGTACTAGAGTCTAGAGGAATTTTTCAATTCCAAAATGAAATTGAAATTAAAATATTTTTTCATTAAAAACATTTCATTCTAGAATAATCATTGATACAAATTATTTGAAATCCAAATTCGCAGGGACACAAATAGAATGCCAAATATCATAACGAAGTAAAGAGAAACATGTAGAAGTATATGTTTTGACTCAAGAACTGAAAATATTTCTTTATTTAAAAGGATTAAGAGAGACAAAAGAGGTTGAAACTGCACTTCATGAAGAAGAGCTACGAGCAGCCAGAACTCAGCTGTATGAGGAAGATCGACAGAGAGATCTGACTCCAAGAAGGAAGATTCAGCAGAGAGAGACTGTTCAGACATAAAACTAATGACTATGGAAGCCTGTTACGCAATCCCTGATCCCCTCCTTACAATCTAGAAGCAGCAACTCTGCTTCTGAGAGCAAGACAACAGCTGAAGATCTCCCACACGGAGGAAGACATTAGCAACAATGCATTTGGGAGACGTCAGAAGCAGCAAATCTCCCATTCTGGGAAGAAGACAGAGATGGAGGATGACCTAAGCAGAATCATACCCTAGGTAGCCCTCTCTACAAATATAGTCCTTGTGCACATTATTACCACCAGGTCCTCAAACATATTGCCTAACAAACATAAGGGAATATAAATGTAACATTCAATTATGCAGGATATAGATATTTAAAGCTTACACTTTAATTTCAAGTTACTGCATGCTAGCTATAGTAAGAGTTACAGAATCCTTAGTGGGATTTTCTTTAGCCTAAATACCATACCATCCTATTTCCAATTGAACGATACTCAAGATTTGTCATACTTGAGAAGCAACAAATAACACCTCCACTAACTAAGTAGCTTATGCTTTATAATATGTACATAAAGTAATTGTACGATTTACTCAAAATTTAATAGCTACATATATGCATAGTCTATGTAAAGGACAAGCCTAAATAAAACCAAAGTAAATCTGTCAGCCTTATTAGATAATATTAATTACTAACTGCAGCATTTGCAAGCTTAGACAATCATGGTTTCATATATACATACAAGAGGTGAATTCCAAGGTATGCAACAAGAAAGTTAAGCGTAACCATGTAATCCTTCCTAATCTAGAGAAAATTCAAAATCTGCTGCATCTACTCATCTACAACCTAAGCTGAGCATACATCCAACAAAATGCCAGGACTGATTATAATTAATTAGGTGATAATATCGAACAACACCTGGTTCTAGTGTCTGATGGAATCGCCATTAATCAAAAGACGACAGAGTACTAAATTTGGATGTTGAAGTTCAGAAGAAACTGATGGTGACAGAATAGGCTAGTGATGTTTTATTATTGAAATAATCCCCATTGAAAGATTCAGAAACACTGCATATGGGTGCATTATACCTCAGTAGGGTTGTGTAGGTGAAGCTTCAGAAAAACCACAGAATAGATAATCAATTTTACAAGTTTACAGGTGTAGATACCCAAGCTAAGCGTGTCAAAATATTTTAAGTTTTACCAATGACAGGATATCTCTAGGCAAAAGGTAATTTTATCAGTGGCCTTTATTGAGCCAAAAAAAAATAGAAAATGGTAGCTGATCATAGAGGCATCATAGTAGGTTCCGAACATGGATTAAAATCTCAACCTAATTCCACGACCATGCTGATTTGGGACTAAAGCATGTCAAGGTATCTCAAGGCAAAAGGTAGGATAATAAGTGGCTTTTATTGAGCCAAGAAAATAGAAAATGGTAGTTGATCAAAGATACATAACACTAGATTCTGAACATGGATTAAAATCTCAACCTAATTCCACATCCATGTTGATGTTGGGCAGAACCCTGACAGTCGAAGGCTTTTTCTCCTCCTCTAGGCAAAAGGTAGGATACTCAGTGACTTTTATTGAGCAAAGAAATAGAAAATAGTATCAAACAGACATCATAGTTTATTCTGAATATGGACTAAATCCTCCTCCTCCTCCTCCTTAGAACGATTAACACCAACTATCAAAAACAGCATGAAACTGTCTCGTTTTGGTCAGGGACCAAAACCTAGGCTTGGAGCAAGATTTTAAACCTTGATTTGTAAAAATATAAATTTCATTACCACATTGTGCTTGGTAAATAAAGCTTGATCATGAATAATCCATGCAATAGCAGCAGTAGAATATGCCCACAGTGAGAATAAGTAATGACATGAATGAGAAGTTGGTAACTTCCAATTTGCAGAAATAGTAACTGACCAAATCATCAAAATCTCCTTCTTTGGGGGACTTTTCATCCGTAATAGGAATACGCTCATAATCAACAAGATATCCTTCTTTCTGTAGCTCCTCATAAACCTAAAAGAATATTAAGCATCTAAGAAATTTAAAACATTAAGTATTGGATCATGTATGACCCCATGTCAAATATCAAATTCGGTACCTCCAGAGGTGTTTTAATAGAGTTAGGCATCACTGGCTCCCATTGGTCCACCATCTGGCCATCTGGAAGTTCATCAGTTACAAGGATCTTATTCCCATACCTGTTTATCATATATCCAACAAGAAAAAAAAAACTCATATAATCACCGTATAATCACTGTCACAAGGCAATTGAAGGTTGCATATTTAAGTGCATACCTAGCAGCTTCGACCAAAATGTCTTCTTTGAGCCGAAATTCCATCTGCTCAAGTCTCACTCTATTGATTCCCTGGAATTTCATGAAAACTGATTTGAAGACAATACAAACAGGAAACTGAACTTCACTGATATATTTAGAAAATCAAGATCTCATCCAGAATAGCACTTTGTTTAGCAATTATCTTCTTTGTTAGTACTTCCAAAAAATAGGCAACATAAATTAAGTTCGCTTTTCTTGGTTGGTTTCCAGTTTCTAAAAAGACCTCTAATTTGTACAAAATTAGAGCAATCAATCTCTAATTTGTACAAAATTAGAGCAAAAGAAGAAGGGAGAGGAGCATGTCATCAAACAAACAATGGTTCTATCAGGGTATATACCATGCTCAGGTGGTTGGAAATAGTATGACAACATTTCAGAAGAAACGTTGCTAGAAGATCAGTGCAGAGGATTCATCAGATAATTATAATTCATGTTCAAAGTTATAGCTCCATTATAATCAAAAAGCATCTTATAAACCGACGAAGGTCCCCCAAGAAAACTTGCTATAATTGTTATTATATAGTAACGACAAAAAAAGATTGATCTAAATATCAAAGTTCATTTCACAATGCATTTTTAATTACAAACCGTGTACTCAAGATTGGAGAAAGGGTTCTCAACATCTCGTAGAACAAAGGGACGGTTATTGATGTAGATCACCTGGTTAAACAAGAGAAGATCATTAAGAAAATGAGACCTACATTGAGAAAATTTTACAGTAAATTCTCTTCATATTTCACCCTTATTCACTTAAATAATCAGGTGATCTTACAGGCTCTTCTCGGAGGTTGTGCCAAAGTACTCTTCTTTGCTTAGTTTGCTTTCTTGCCCCAATATGATCGAGCACATTCCGTATCCCATCTATTGTAGGTATTGCAACTCCATGCACATGCAACGAACCAGCCTAAAAAAGTAACAATCACTTGATCAGAATAAAAGAGTACCAGAAAAGGCATACATGTGCAGAATCTGAATAGCATAATGATGCAGAAGATATTGGACCATGTGAGAGATTTAGTAACAAACTCCTTTAGTACAATTAGGCATTCAACAAAAAAAAGTTTGTACATAGAGAAGCACTACATCGTTGCATGCATAGACATTGATTGTCAGCATTCAACATATCTAAAGCTAGACTAGAAACACGATATAGATAGAAAAGTCTCTCTTTTTAAACTCTTTGTAACCATGGAAGATATTTGGAAGATTATATAGCACCATCTAATTGAGATATCCTCTAATTAGCCAAGTAAATTAATATTTATTTCGATTCAAATTACTACAATAGAAGGAAATTGGTTAGCCATATGTATAATTTCCATAAACTTGATGTCTTTGAAGCTTGGAACCAAAGTTATTTATTTTCCTAATCTAGTTGATTCTCCAACAAGAAGTTAAAACATTGTACTAGTTTCTTTGTGGACATATTAATAGGAACATTTATGTTGCACAAAACAGTGGTCGATGTTTATTAACCATTATAGCCAATTGCTCACATTTGAAACATGATAAAACTTAATGAGTTAACACGGGCATGATAGTAATCTGCAATCTCCGCCTTAATGTCAAGTTGGGTACTACTAACAAGAAGTCTGAAATTATTATTTGAAGATTCTTATTTTTGTCGATAGCGGTTATATGAGAAAAAAAAAAGTAAACGTGAAAAGTGGCAAGATATCAGTCTGTCTTCGCGTTGTCTAACGTTGAACAAGTTCCTCAGTCAACAAACTAATGCAATTTTAATTGTTACCGCCTTATTTAGCTAACAAGGTTAGAGCATTTGGACAAAAGAAGGAATAAATATGAACTCATAATAACCTGCAAGTTGTTGTGATTGTCAACACAAACATGTTTATAATTATGTAGGGAAAACATGTTCAAATCGTCAAAAGAGAGTGGAAGAGGAAATTGGAATTCAAGAAAACAGCATATACGGAGCACAAAACAGCATAGACGGCCTCCTGATTAAACATCAAGGTACGCCACCAATCTTGACAAATTTAATATTGCGGATATAATTATGAACAAAGAGCTTGATTTTTCTAACGTAAACAAAAAAGTTAAGTATAGCCATCTTTGTTGCGAATGATGAACACGAGTCAGCCAGACAGTTAACCGCCCATGACAATCCCTTGGGGCTCTACCGCCAACCTCTCATGACTCTATCGCTGCTTTAGGCATCATGATTTGGATGCAGATGAAGAGATAAACATGAAAAAGAGCGAAGCGAGGCGGTCAATTGTAGACACACCTGCAGGCCAGGCAATCAGAGAAGAAAGAGCGAAGCCGACGTGAAGGGGATGCCGTCAAGAATAGAGAGGAGCAAGAGCAAAGATGACGCAACCAACCTGGCGATAATTTGGGGCTCCATCTATCTGGGGTTTCAAGCTCCTGTTCTGGCATCCGGGGAAGTGGTCGCTCTTGAGGATGGTCTTCTTCCCAAGGACGGAACCTCCGCGGTAGTTCATAACCTCCTCCGAGGAAACCGGCATCGTCGCAACTCTCAATCGCTCGCTCGCTCGCTCGATCGATCGCTGTCTAGAACACCGAGACGGCTTCGATCACAGCGGGAAAGGAAGGAGGCAGCGAGGAGGTGGAGGAGGAAGAGGGCAAGAAGGGATTAGGGCAAAAAAGAACGATGGCAGAACGGAGGAGGGCAACCGTTGGCGCTTGTGGAAGGCGTTGGACGCAGGCTGATCACGCAGTGTATTAAAAATGCGCTGGCTATAAACAGCAAGCGGGCAGCCGCAGAGACCAAAAGTGCGGAGGCGACGAAGGTCTTCCCGCATACCGACCATAGATAACGCATATTCCAAGCCTCTGGCCCTCTGCTTAGTGGAGTATTGATTATGCCCGGTTTACAGCTTAACTAAAACCAATTAATTTATTTATTCAACAATGAATTAATTTTTTTTAAAAAAAAATAAAATAAAATAAAATAGAACGACAGACAGTGGCAATATCGCTTTTATTATGTTGGGGCGATCCGTGGAAGTGGGAAGCTTATATGGACGTGGCAGTCACGTGTCCAAACGAATTTTATTTGATAGCAGCAGAGGAAGGAAAGCAACTGGTAACTAGTCATTTGTCACACACACGCACTAAAGGAATTGTTTTTCCTTTTCTTTTCTTTTCTGTCCACACGTTCGAAAGAGTTGTTGGACATGCTACAATTTCTTAACAACCATCGGAATTATTATTATTTTTTACTGCCGAAGATGATGAAACATTAAACACTATTCTTTAACAGATGCTTGAGTTTGTTAAATGTTAAAAGAAGAATAGTCTATTCGATGCATCGTCAGATTGATCGTGTCTCGATTCGAATCCGGTGGAACAAATGTTAGAATAAGTACTTCGGACCTTGAATGGTGATCTCATATCGAAGTGTTGGCAGCAAATGCGACTGTTTGAATGGTGGCGCAGCCCACAGGTGGGGGATGGTTAATCAATGCACATGTGACGACTTTTTTTAATTGAATTGTTTATAAATAAAAAAATGGAACACGTGTTTTCCTGCAAATTAAAGTATATATTTGGCTTGTTTACTTGAAGAGAAAGAAGGAGATGTTTTTTAAGATGATTAGCAACATCTATTTGATTTAAGCTGAAGAAAAAAACACAAATCTACTCTTTTGTGCCTGACACTGTGAAAAAAGATTTAGTAGTCCATTAAACTCGAAGATAAAATCATTAGAATTTATCCAGAGTATGCAAATTTAGTTTAAAAAGATGAGTGATCGAGGATTAGAGGGAGAGATAAGGTTTGTGCTTATGTGCAATCTAATAGATTATGGAAATAATCTTTAGACTCTATGAAAATAATCTTTATAAATCTTTTATTATTAGAATATAAATAACCACCTTGTAGATTATGAAAATAATCTTTGTATAATATTTTATTATTAAAATGTAAATAATCATCTTAATTTATAGTCTAATAATACTAATGTATTTTGTATCAAATTTCATCGATCTTTTATAGAGATTATTTTCATAATCTAGATATTATTTTCATATCACAATCCTCTTTCACAAAATGATCTCGAAAAGGTGAATGTTACTTGGAGGGAGAGGGATGAATGCTATTCAATTGTAGACTTGTGAGGAATCTTAAAAACAACTTCTTCTTCTTCTTCTTTTTTAATTTTATCTTGCTGAACACTTAAGTGTTAATGGTTATCAAGGTGCTATTATTCTTATTATACATTTACTATTCTTATTAAACATTCACTATTATACATTTTTAACTTTTAATATTTAATATTTTTAAATTGTTTTTGTTATCAAAAGAAACAGTAGTAGTGTTGATTAATGTTATTTCCCATTCAACTAGAGAAATTGGAAAATAAAATAAAATATTTTTTCCCTTCTCTATTTCCTTCTAACTCATTTTCATCCAAAGAAATATAGGAATTTTTAAATTTCAAATGGGATAGATATTTTAGAAATTAACTTTTAAATGTGTATAAATTGTATTTCAAATAAAATTTATCAGTAGGTAAATCAGTTAATTATTAATAAAAAAATCATAGTGAGAAACTCTGTCCCCAAGTTTAAAGTCATACACTTTTGACTTCAACGCAATCTTTCCGCCAAACTGCTCAAAGTCTATCGATCTGATGCCCACCCCACGAAATCTTCGTTTGGTCACATACCAAAAGATTAGTCAAAGAAGTCCTCCACCAGACCCTCTCACCTGGGCACATGTCCTGATATTTTTCCATCAAAACGGCAACTTTTTATGGCAAAGTTATTGTTTATACGCTTCCATAACATCAAAACACGTAGAGGATATTTTTCTAAACAAAAAAGAAACTTATCGCCGGTGAAGTGGTCATGAAGGGATGCATAGCCGAAAGGAAAGGATAAAGGTTAGCTCAACCTTTTGTTTTCCATTCTTTTTGCATCACAATTCACACGCTGCAGAGAAGGAAAGAATCACATCAACAACGCTCGAGAGTATGTATATACACAGACACACAAGTATAGTAAAAAAAGGTCTTTGCAAAGGGCTCCAGCCGCCTCCTTTTACTCGTTTGGGCTTCGTTAATTTCTTAGTTCATAAGGTTTGACTGCGTGAGCTACACTAGAGAGGCAGGACTCTCGCTGCTCTATAATGACCGGCACAAGGTCTCTCTGCTCTTGGGCATTTAAGCTTCAGGGAGAGCTCCTGAAAGATGAGAATTCTGCAGGAAGATAGATTTGAGTGGCAAAAGAGGTGCTAAGGCATGTAATGCTTTTTGTCTCTTTTGAGGGATATCATGTTGGTTTGAGAGAAAGAGAGCAGCTTTGCTTTGCCTCTTCCTGTTGTTGTTCCCCGGAAGAAGAAAGGAGATACTAATTATGCGAGTTTGATTTCCTGCTTGAAGTTTGCTTCACTGTTGGCAATCGGGCTGAAGTTTGAGAGTAAGTGAGATTAATTTCTCTCAACTTTTTATTAACATACTTGAAATCTGCATCATGCTTTATACACCATTTGGCCCTAACATCTTGCTTGTAATTAAACCTATCAAATAGTTTTGAGAGACATTATCATGACTTCTTTTTTCCCAAAAAAAAACTTCAATTCAATTTCTTGCATGTTTTTTGTTGGTTAATTATATATCCAGAAAATTGCTTTTCCCTAGAGTTTTTCCAATTTTCAAGTATTCTCAAATGTATACCCACTCCGGACTTTTCTTTATCAACCTCAAAAAATTCGTAGCAATTGATTCTCCCTAACAATAATCCATCTCATGGCTTGTAAGCCTGTCGATCAGTTCTATCCTACTGCACTAGCTTAATCTTTTAAAGGTGCAGTTCATCTAAAAGTTAATAAACTTCCGCTAAAGCTCACTTTTTGTTGTTTGCATTTGCATGTTTATTGCACACCTGAAGCAGCCCAAGAAGTGAACTTTTCATGACATTCTGTTGCCCCACTCAATAAGAATGACCTCAAACGTGTATGCCATGAGCTTAAATTAATACGCTGTCCTCCCCACCTTTTACTGACAGTGTTTCTCCCTGATCTCAGAAGGAATATATAATGCTCTATCAGGAATTGTAGGTGTCTAATACTCTCAATCAGGGTTTGTATAGGTTTTAAAACACTAGAATGGGATTGCCAATGATGTGCCGATTTACGATGCTTGTGTTTTCCTTGGCCTCACTGTTAAGATGTGAAGCAGCAGTTCCAGCCACTTCTTTCAGCAGTAAGGAGGCAGTTGGGCTTTCTGTCACTGAGACAGGTAAGTTAGTTCTTTGTTCAAATTGGATTTGCATCTCATATTAGAATGTTCTCATATTACTGGTGATTGATTGACCTTTCCTCTCCTTTTATTCTTAAAAGAAAGAGTTTCGATCGAAGACAAGAACAATGCGGAAGTAGGAGGAGGATTATCAGCAAGGACACAGAGAGTTGATCCTTTGAATGGCTTCAAAAAGTACATGGGTGGCTACAGCATCACAAGCAAGCATTATTGGAGTGTAATCTCTGTTCCCTCTCTATCTTGTTAAAGCACTAAAAATGGCTTATGAATTGAACACCGTTCGTTTATTTTAGTCTAAGTTAAAATCACATTAGCCACTGTATAAACTTGAACAGATATTGAAAAATATGATTTTTTTTCCCTTTTTCAGTCTACAATTTATACAGGGAGATATGGGTACATTATCGGCACAATATGGCTTCTCAGTGGCTTTTTGTATGCTTGCATTCTTGTGGCACGAGGGACTATTTTGCTCAAGATGGAAAGGAAGCAAAAGAAAGAACACCCTTGTTCTAAGAGACACCTTGTCTGGGCAATGGTACTTGGGATCATATTGGCATGCCTCGCCATGTAAGCCTGTTATTATGAAATGAGAATATTTATCCAAAAATAAATAAATAAATCTTACTATCGGATTACTGTTGTAAAAATGTCAATATGCAGAGTAGCATCCGGTATGGTGCTTGGTGGAAGCTCTAAGTTTCATTCAAGAGTGAAATCGATCAAGAACCTCATCGTAGAAACATCACAAGAGGCTTCACAAACCATAAACAATGTGACAAAAGCAATAGGCGACATGGAAAGTGTTGCAGCACAATATGGCAGCCTTGAAGGATCCAGCTATTTGAATTCCAGGTCTCAAATTCTTAACGACGAAGCTGCAAACATGCAGCAAAAGACTGAGAAGAGCATGCGACTGGTCGATAGGGCAATTGGCATATTGTAAGAACTGAACACTACATAAAGAGGGAAATGAACATGATTCACATGAAACTGTTATCTGAAATAACATTTGCAATGGTGCATTTTGCAGGAACATGGTGACCATCTTCATCATTGTGCTAAATCTTATAGTTCTTCTTGCAGTGCTTGGTAAATAAGCAAATTTCTTGCCTTAACCATCTTTTACCACATTAATTTGATATCTAATTGTTTTATTTCCTTGTTGCAGTCTTGAGGCCTCTGAGACTAAGACTTCACCAGATTTTTTACCTGTAAGTAGGCAAACTTAACTAGTTGTCAACTCAGTTAAAGAGTTCAGATCTCACTGTAAAATAACAGAGATCATAAAGATCCTCCTAAAATCCAATTCGCATTTCTAATGTAATATCCAACATTAACTTTCTACTCTGACAGGTCTATCATCATTTGCTGGCTACTTACATTTGTCTTGTGGGTATTCTTTGGGATATATTTCTTCCTATCTAAGTACGTAAAAAATGCTACTGTGCATGAGCATTTTTTTTCACAATTATGATCGAGTTAATTTCCCAAAATTTACAGGTTCTCTGGTGATACCTGTGCAGCATTAGAGGAATATCAACAAAATCCTCAAAATAGCACCTTAAGCTCAATCCTGCAATGCAGTGAGCAACTGTCAGCTAATATTTTTCTACATGATATCCGACAAGGAATCCATGATACCATTGACCAGGTATCAAACTTTATTATGTTTTTACCTTGATAATCCCTTTCAGCGCATGCAAACTGGTCTTAAAAGCCTGTCTTTGTTGTGGATGCTCCTTCTTATCAAGAGTTCGTAATGTAAGCGAAATTAAGTTAAGCAGCCAAAGAAATAAATCTTTTGGTGAGAGAAACAATGAAACGATAAGGATTAACATGGGTTATCAAGTTCTTAATAGCTACTACACTTGCAAAATGTGCAGGTAAATGCAAACATATCGACAGCGAAATCACTGTCTCTTCCAGACCTGGAGTATGTTTGCAACCCCTTTACTGGACCACCAGAGTATTCTTACCAACCAGCAAACTGTTCTTCCAACACAATCAAAATAGGAGATATTCCTCAGGTAATTTCTTTCTCTTGCATACTCTCCAAACGTTCTTCTTCTACCACTAGACATTTTACTTTTCATTCTATGTACTGCTCATGTTCTAAGCTAATATATATATATATTTATATTTTCTGTTTCAAGATCTTGAAGAAATATACGTGCTCGGATGGTGGTGGCTCTTGCAGCCATGGAGAATTTTTATCATCCGCCGAGTACACAAGAGTGCAAGTCTACACGAGCTCCATGCAGAATATACTTGATGGATTTCCTCGCATGGAGAGACTCGCGAATTGTCGGTTGGTTGGTGATGCGTTCTCCAGGATCCTTATCGAAGAATGCAAACCGTTGAAGTATTATGTTACCTTGACATGGACTGCAATGACGGTTCTTTCAGCAATCATGGTAGCTATTGTTTTGATTTTGATTTCTGAACCTGTTTACCATGATGGATCGCATTCTTCTGATATCTCTGTAAGGCCTCAACCAACTTCTACAGAGTCCAATAGACGCACAAATAACTTTAGAAAAGTTGGAGGTACATTAGAACCATAGAAATACAATTCTAAGTTCAAACAGACGTTCAAATTTCAACAACATATGACAAATCAGAATAGAAGTTCCATACTGATGAAAGATTTTCAAACTTGATGCCCTCGACGTCCAAGATTTTTTTTTACTTGTTTTTCTCTTTTAATATGATATACTGTAAAACTTTGCATTGGGAAAGTGTAAATAAAATTGTTGCACAGTATCTCTGCATTTTTGTATAACATAACAAACAAATGAGGCTTGTACCTAATTCTTGTAACGTGTCCAGGCATTACCTTTTCTATAATGGAAGAAGACAGTAGTACCCCAGGAACCAGCCAACCACGATATAAGAAATAAGATCGACTTCTGTTAAGAGTGATGCAACCGTTTTGTTCACAAAAACATTTTAACAAAAGGCGATGGAATTAAAATCAATGATAGCCTCAGAAGCATGCCAGTTTTGAAATTTCCTTGTGCAATTCACATAAACTATAGCTATTCAGAAACTTACATCCATATATGTTACGAGAAAACTTCCCAAAAATAAAAACAAATCAGAGATGAGCGAGTGAGAACTGACTGATATGCATTTTCTCTTTATCAAGTAGTCATTCAGTGCCGATGGACCTCAAGTACCACTGACACCTTGGAAACATACATCTGCAGGTAACTTGAAGCTTAAACAATACATTACCTGAAAACGACAATTGGCAAGAAAAGGTTATGCAACTAAAAAAAATATGAAAACTTATAAAATGTAATAACATTAACATGAACATGGATACTTGGGTGCATAGTAGTGAACATATTTGCAATGTACTTGATCCGGCTTGGAAAATAACGATCGAGATGTTATTGTAATATTGAAGTAATGGTTTGACAGAATTCATAAACCGCAATATCTAGTTAGTGATGTCTATATCAATATGAAAAATGTGACACAAAAATAAGTTTTCCATTACATCCACACATTAATTAACTCCACATCTATTTCTTGAGAAAATACTGGGCAGTAGCACCTTAACTTTATGGTAGGACTTCCACGCCAGGTTTGCTGGATCAGGTATTACCCATGTAAAAAAAGCTAAAAAAAATTGTTCCAAATTCCACAATATTAAGATTCAATGTCATTTCAATACATGAACTATCTGGGATAGCTTGAATGTACCTTTCCTACAAGGTTATCAGTGATGTTCCATAATACCAAGATCTACTTTTAAAGCAGCAATTAAAGTATATTATACCTTGTTAGGAGCAACATCTCTGACCCGATGAAAAAATGGCTCTGGTATTCTAGTACTCAAAAAAGCCTCAGCTTTCTGCAAAGAAAATGGCCAAAACTTTCTTATTGGATCACATACAATTAAATCCTACCTAATAGTCGAATGTATGGCAGTAAATGGTACAAATTTGTAATTAACTGAACTGCATATGGCAAGGAGCTACTCACAGCTAATGTTGATTCTTTTGTTTCAGTTGCTCGCATGAAGCAGTAGCAGTGGATCCAGGGTAAAGGCCCTCTCCATTGTTCCCTCTGAATAAGGCCTTTGAAGACATCTACCAGACCATTCAGAGAGTGCATAAATTTATAGAAGTTTATGTATAACTTAAGATATTTGTGATATTTCACATAAAAGCAAGTTAAAATAACCTAAAGCAAACACAAAAAAGAAGCCAAAGTAACTTCATTGAGAAATAACCTCAGTGGATGTGAATTTTTTAAATATTGGTCCATTCGTGATTGTTAAGAACCTTAGCTGTTCTGTGTGATTATAGTTCAACATAGTATAGGCTTGCAAGTTTCTCTAGTAAACCATTACTTCTGAACAGGAGATCCTTATAAAAGTAACAAGCAATGCCATATTTTAATGCTTGAAGCATTAAAGTTTGCTGCATAGTGGCAACACTTACATACAATGTGATTTCCATGTGTCACTGAAAGTGAAATCCCAGATCAATAATTAGCTTGGCTATAGAGCATGGACTACTATGACGTGAGTTTAAGCCACATCAAATAGCTTGCATTGCCATAGCTCGCAAACTACCTAGCCAGCATGCAACAAATATGTTGCCCAAACTCAACAGACATTATACAAGAACCACATGCAGAATGTGTCGTGGATCAATTCTGTGGCTGATTCATAGAGTCTATGGACAATGAGGGAACTCAAGATCTCAATAGAATATGTATAAGAAAAGAATATGCAAAGCCAAGCAAAAGTGTGTTATGTTTCATTTTTCCCTCATATAAATATAACAATTACAAGGACAATAAGAGTAAGATTGTCATGGCTCCTAAGTCCTAAATAACCCCACAACTTTTTATACATGGACAAAACAACCATGCATATGATTCTCCAGTGCTCCTACACCCATAATATTAGCAACTCACAGATGGGTGTCAACCTGATAAGTAAGCTACTTAAAGAATGCTATCATCCTTGTTTCTTCGCGTTGATCCATCAATTCCTATAGAATAACAGAGATAAAGTTGAATTGCTGATGTGAAGTTGTGCTGAGCAGCACTTTTATACTGTTTGGACCTAACAAAGGATGCAACATTAATTCCCTTCATTCTTGTACTTGAGTGTGAAGCCAATAGACCTCCATTAATCCAAGAGGGTTCCAATTATGATTGGGCAGGATATCAATCAATTCAAAGGATAGGCCATGAGATGGCCATATAGGTGGCTGTGATAGCAGTGGTAAACAGAGAGGCACTACAGGCAAAATAGAATGTCAGGAAAAAAGGCATGTGCCAGTTTACAGATGCAGTCACCACTTAAAAAAAGAATCACAGAGAAGGGCAATCTGAACACATAATGAAGATGTGTCAGGTGGACAGGTCATCATCCAAGCAGCTAACCACACTTGGCCTTGGAGAATTCGTATATACATTATACATATCTTCTTGCATGGAGGCAAACACATAGGACATGCACCAGATTCCATGTTTGGGCATTGTCAATTACCACCGCTTGAGGGCTGGGCCACAGTTGACGTGTGAGCCACTAATCAGCAACAAGACCTTGAATTTTATGGTCTAAGTAGAATCTAATTAATCCATGACGATCAAGTGAGGGGACAAGGACTGTCAATGGGCTGAGTGACCAGTATTTTTTCACTTTCCATACCTGTACCCATTGGGCATATCTAAAGCCATATCCTTCCCATACCAAAGATTGGGAATTCATTATTCTACCGATGCCTGTCTTATGCTTTCAAAGGGGTAAATAACAAACAAGAAAGAAGCATTTAACTATAAATGCATGAAACATTGAAAATAGCAAACTTTACAGGCAGATCTCAGATCAACCTACCATCAGATATTTCTGCAAAAGAAACACAGGAGTGAAATGCCTTCAACAGTTAATGAATAGAAAACATATATATGCATGACACATGACGTCTCGCCAAATTTAAGGATCTTTGAAATATATTGCACCAATAGGTTCTGTGCACTACTGAATTCATACTCAAGGAAATTGGTAAGAACAATAGTCACCTAGAAATTCCAAAGCAGAAGCAGGAAGATTCATGATCACATGATCCACATGCGCCCATGGCCTGGATTCAGTCAAAGGGAGGCTTCTCTTTCGTTTTGTGATATTCCCATTTTCCAGAAACCCTGTCGTCAGCAAAAGCATCTTCAGGAAGATGCATCAGAAAAAATCCCTTACTACTCTAGTAGACTTACAAACTCGACAGGAATTTTCAAATGCAACTAGTTGTGTTGGTCGTCAGTTGCCACAACAAACTGATGTCCAAATCCTTTTGAGGAATGAAACTGAAGTTCTTAGGTATTAATTTGATTTGAACCAGAATTGTGTATTCACACTTGTATGCCTCTCAAAAACCAAAAGGTAACTCTATGTCTACAAAACTATCTTGCACGTATGTAGGAAATAGTGATAGCAATCTCTGTAAAAACAGTGTATCAGGCTCTCAGCAGCAACCCCATTGGTTGAAGTTGCAGCTGATAGGCATTGCTGTTGATCTTTGGGTCTAATGATAGTTAAACAGGATGGCTTGATGTTCCACAACAATAAAAAAAATAATTATGCAAAACTCAAAAGCAAAAAGAGAAATACCCCATAAACTTCATTAAAAAAACCCTCACCAGTACTATCGAACTGTCTTTTAGTAGCACAAAATTCATCCTTTGAAGCATGATCCAAACAATTCCAATGATCATTGGCTGCATCAAGTGTTTCTTCGACACCAACTGTAAAATGGTGCATAATTACTATCAGAATTGGGGAAATGCATATGTGATCATGGTTTAAGTGTCATTTGTAACAATAACCCAACCTTGTTTTTGGCTAGTCAATAGCGCATTAACATGATCGGCATTTGAAACAGTTCCTGCAGTTTTAATTGTGCCCTCGGAACCAGGAAATGTCATCAAATGCCGTATGAAATCTCTTGCGTCCATGTTATGTACAAAAACATAATCCTCTACCTTGTTGATCTTAGCATTTAGTTGTAGATAACTAGCACTATGTGGATTTAAGTCATTGGCAAAAACGAGACAACCTTTTTGAGCTGCTGGAATTGAAAAGGGACCTATTCCAGCAAACATATCACATATTATCTCTCCTCTCTTGAACTGTGAAATCAATCGTATGTGTTCGTGTTCGAGTCTTGAGTTCCAATAGACCAAACTATAATCAAGCCTAAATGTAGCACCATACTGTTTAACCTCAGTGACCATATCAGTCGTTCCTGCCAGGACTTCAAAAGTTGGCACTCGAAACTGATTCATTATGGTCCCAACTTTATTCACCACAGTCCGAATTCTTGGCTGATTTTTCTGCAAGTAAATGTAAATATTAGGTTAACTAAAATTTGTAAGCTCATAAAGGAGAGGGAGCAAATAGTCAAAAAGAATCCTAATAAATAAAATACTTGAGTAAAAATTACTTTTCCCCAAAGTAACAGAAAAGTTAAAAGATATATGTATATCATTGTAGAACAAGTTTGCATAGAGCAGCATTGCATAAAGAAATTAGTGAAGCCAAAAAATAAAATAGAGAGAGCAACTTAGGTAGATAATGAATTTTCACATCTACAGAGGAACGAAGGATAGAATATCCAAATGCTTCTAAAAGACATTTGTATATTACAAAATCAGAAGACCGAACTGTGCTAATCCAACAACTATATGGACAATTTCTGTACGAGAATAGCTGTCATCTTGTATTCACCTAGGAGCACTAACACACAAACAAAGATAATGCTTATATTTAGCAATGTTTAATAAGACATTCTAGTCCCAGTTTCCCAACAATTCTTATTATTCAATCTTAATTATCAATTGCCATGAGTCTTCTCTCTTCTTATAGAGCAACAAAAATTGCTATACATGTAACACAATCATGTTATATATTGATAAAAGAAATTTTGTTTGTCCTATTCAGCATAAAAGCAGAAATGGGAAATCTACCACTCACTAATTGGGATTGGTTCTGCTATATATGAAGTGTCATCATATAATATCTAATGGACAAAAAATAGTAATTCATCTTAGCCACTCATCAGTGGTTTGTTTTTTCAGTAGATGCTCCTGCATTATCACACTTTTGGGATATTGTTTGAACACACCCTTCTAAGTTTGTTAGAGAAATAAAACAATAAATAATTGAAAGCCATGCAATGACACAGAAGAAATTTGATAATGAGAATTGACTGAATAGTTTTAGGAACGTAATTCTAACACATCAAAAGGGGCAGATAGTGTTTTAAAGGCAATTGACTACAATAGAAGTAGGATGTCGACTGGATCCTGGGTGGTTCCTCTTTCACTCAGCTTACACCTACTATAAGCTTACATAAAGTCCAGGGATCTAAGCAAAGTTGTAAAATACTTAGGACAAATAGTCCCCTAGCTGAAGGCTTTGCAATCAAGCCAATAGGTAGCCTGCACATATCTAGCTAAATACATCAGTTACAATTATGTTACCCCCCCCCCCCCCCCCAAAAAAAAAAAAAAAAACCTTCAAGATTACAATTCCCTCGTAATATATTGTAGCTTTCATACCTCTGATCCATCAAACACACCAAACACCAAGCTCTCTGAGTTCGTGCTATGTCAAATCATCCATACTTACGAATTCACGTTGTTCCAGGCTACTGAGCCTTTGAGCACACAATCACTATGATAGCAACACGACAACTCAATGGTACATGCCCCAGAGTCCACCTCGTGTTAGATCTCTAATCCATCAAATGCACCAAGTTCTCACAAGCTCATTCTATGCTATCTGATCCTCCATGCCTATGAGTCCACCTTGTTTCATGTCATCAAGCCACTGAGCAAAAACCAAATTAATTGCATTACATAGGCTTCACAAGCTCAATGTGCACTATTCTAAATTGCTGCACACATTATGTATGCTAACTTAAATCCTATTGCCAACCACATCAAAGTATCATGGTCGAATTTGATAACTTTGTTAGCATGTAGAAACCTAAACAAGATCGATAAATACAATAAATTGAGTTAGATAAGACATACATCATAGATAACCTTTGCGATGACATCCTTGTAAGGAAGAACGTCATCTGTTAAATTGAGATGTGCAATATGTCCTGTAGATTGAGGAAATACAAACATTGTTAATATAACCAAAAAATTGAAGAAGGTAGAAGAAAAACAAATTTAATCTACTGAAATCAGCTTTATGAGTGACATTTATCTGTAAATTGAACAAATGCAAGTAGAGTGATTTATGCTAAGGGAAACTTAACTATTGTTTCAAAAGAAGATGGCACCTCCACTCCAGAGGGTAGTATTTGCTTTAAAATATGATCTGCGAAACAAGAAGAAAAACTAACATATGGCAGTCGAAGAAGAAGATATGATCAGAAATATTCTCAACCTTCACAATTTAGTTGAATGACTAAAGCTGAAAAAATGATAGCTAAAGAAAACCAATCCAAAACTATGGTAGCAACGGCAAACTGCAACAACAAAAAGGATATTCATGAAAAAAGGATGGTGCCAAATGGATCAAATATCATGTTTGTCAACCTAGTATCTTTGGCATCTTTTTATTGTCTATCCTGAAAATAATATTTAGATCATAGGTCAACCATGCTAAAGATGTTGTTGGCCGCCTTGCCATCCTTCCCAGCCACTAGGAATGTATTGTCAAATTTTCTTCATTGTTGAGAAAGCCTTTGACCAACCACTAGCAATGTAAAAATGGTGAATTTGACATGTTGTTAGAAAAAGAGTTCCACTTCTCATTGAGAGTCTGAAACCACATGCCTCACACATATCAGGAGAAGCAACATGAAATTTTAAACCATGGTCTCAATCTCTTTCATCTTTAATATAAATTTGAAGCACAAATTATACAAGTGATTTTGTTTATTCATTGTAGTATAATTTGTGCTTCAAACTTATAATTTCATGGCACTACTACACTCCAATAGTTCAGTGGAACATTCAATTATTCAAATAACAAGATTTACCTTATAAGGATTGCTAGGAAGAGTCTTCTCCTCTAGAATGAGTTAAATAGCTCATATTGAGAAAATTTTGTGTCAATAATAACACTGGTATAAGGGACCATAAAATTGATAGTGGTGGTGGAAGGCAGTAAGCAAGTAGACACTGAACAGTGGTGGTGCAAGTGGCGGGTGACAGCTACTGCAAGTAAGATTAAGTAGCATGCTACCAAAGTGGCGAAGGAGAGAGACTAAGAGAGTAGAGGGCAGTGACAGTGAGGAGAGGTGGAAACCAAGCAATGGATGGGAGTGGGCAAAGGTAGACAGTGATAGTTGGTGAAGTGGTGGCAATGCCTATCACATAGTTGTGTGGTTTGTGGATTGGATCGGTCGACAAAGGGGAGTGAATAGATGAAGGTGATAGAGTGATGAAAGTTGTGGGCAGTGGCCATCAAGGTGGAGGCCATCTGTGCCTATCACATTCTCGTTGATGAAGAGCATCTGAGATGTATGCGATGTTGAAAATTTCAGCGGCAAAATTAGCACTCAAACTTGCATGAATTCTTCAGCCTCAACCACCCTTGCCTCTGTCATTAATCTGTTCGTTAGGTATTAACAAAGAGGGGGTGTTTTGAGGAGAGAAGGGAAACCCTAGGGATATTTTGACAATAGTGAAAATTTAGAGGATGTTTTGAAAAATTATATGAAAATAAAAGGCAAGAATAGAATATTCATTCTGTTCTTTATCATACATTGTTGAAACAAAACAAGATGGGAGTCTAGCAGCTTGAGAATTTTCAAGGGGTTCAGCCTCTCAAGGTCACCTTGTAAAATATGGGACTGAATGAGTCGAAAAGAATAAGATAGAAGGTTACAAAAAAATGAGGATCGTAAATCAAAATTTTGAGTAAGAAGATGTCAAATACACAATGTATTAGGATCGTAAAATTGAAAAAGACACTATGCCATAAAGGTATTCACAGAGAAAACACACATGGAGCTAAAATTAACAATCATCACAAACTAAGGATAAAACTAGAATTTTACCAAAGAACCATGTGCCCCATGTAACTTACCAGCACCCCAATAAGAATATCCTAATGTTAATTCATGTGGCACTGCTTCAACATTGCATGTGTCCTTAAGTGAATCCAGCAGATGACTTGGAATCTCAGATAGATCTGTAATTGAAATAAGACAAAACTGTCAATTCTAACTCATGAGAATATGCTCGTATAGAGGACCTTAGGTTGCCTGAATTAGTAATGCCTGCAAATACCAATTGAAAGCAAAAGAAAATGGTGTAAATGATATTATTAACTAGAGTGTCTAGGTGCATGTAAATGGAACTAATATTTGCAATGGGAGTTCTCATATATGATAAAATTATTATACATTAAGATATTTGATATTGACATTTTTGTTCTTTTTATACTTTTAAATTAAGAGAAAAAACTATAACATTATGCTAGAATAGACACGTCTTTAAACAAGAGTATACTAACAATTAATAATATATTTTTGCCAGTTATTTTAAGTCTTAATAAAAAAAATCTTTTGTTACTATTAATGTACCTTTTAATTTAATATTGTTAATGACATCTTATTGATGTGAAACATGTAAACAAAGCTAAAATGGCATATTTGAATGTTTGTTTTAAATTCAATAATCATTATTGTGGTCAGGCTGTGCTACTGTACAAAGCATATCCTTCCATGATTTCTAGGCAAGATTAATAGTAATTTCAATATTTTGTGAAAAAATAACATACTAGCAATATTATATTTTCTATTTTTATACTATCTTGAATTTATAAGAAAAATGATATCAGATTTAAAAAATAACACATGACCATCTCAAGGAGTAGTCGCATTAACAACTTTCTATGTCCTAACTACAATGGATTTGCAAATAGAAGATCGTATGCAGACCTGAGATGCCTGCAAATAAATCAATGTGTAGCAAATCCTAATTTCAACTGCCCCATTTGCAGGCAGAACCAAATAGACTCAGTAGAACCAGCCAGGCTACTTGTAAATGAAGAAATAAATTGCAAAGTATCCACCATTTGATTGCATATTTGTAACAGTTACTTGTTTCTTAAAAGTACAATAGCTATTGTTGTTGAAAGAAAACCCAACATAGCCTCATCTTTTATTCGGGAAAATCTTAACCAAAGTTTACACATTCTTGTAGTGAGCAAGGAAGAGGCACTCAATTTGTGATTCCTAGGATTAGGCAATAGTAACTGTTTTTCCTTGAAAACATGATGCAGCAAGATACCCATGCACAAGGTGTTTTGACCCAGCATACATGGAAAAGTTATGTAAATGGAAGGAAAGATAATGAAGTCAATACCCACAGAAGGCAACTATTCTTTGATAGATAGGTGAGCAAAGCATCCACTTTGATCAAAGACAGGTGTTATGATTAAAGAAGTGTCGTCAAAGAATATGTGTAATGATGAAATAATTACCCCTATAGATGTTAACAAATAGTCATATAAAGTTGAAACCTATTTACCGCTTTGGGGTATAAATTTAGATCTACAACTACAAGTTCTGGCATGTATATATGCATACACAAGGCCAGCAGAAAATTTAAAAAAAAAAAAGATTGCAAGTTGTATCTAGTACTAACCCTAGATTTAGAGCTATAAGTGCAACTAAAACCCAGTGGAAATAGACAAAAAAAAATACAGAAATGAGTGGATTGATTATGTAATCAATATGCAAAATCTTCTGCATATTTGAACAAATTCCAGGAATATATATTTAACATCAATTCTAGGTGATGCTCCTGATTGGATCCTCAGACCACACCAATTTGAATGTTCTACAGCACTAAGATTTTACCTAATGAAACAATAAAGCAGTTTAATCAGGTTAAGTTTTGTAAAAACATAACTAGGAGAATACTAGAAATGGATTATTCAGTTACAAAAACGTAGACAAACTTTAAAGCAAATTGACAGGATTCTGAAGCTGAATTAGACATAAAGCCTCGCCTGGATTTTGAATACTTTCAGATAGAATGATGAATCGGTTTTTCTGGCTAGTTGGATCCTCAACAATGGGTTTAATACGCGCTTTGTCAATCAAGTATCTGCATAAAGAAGAAAACACATCACCAACTAGTTCAACAAAGTAAAAGAAATAATTTTTCATATGTTACATGGTGGCGTAATATTAGCCTAAGAATTAATTTCTTTATGCTATGATTGTCCATGTAGTTCACAAATTTTATTATACCTTTTGTGTGTTATTATACATATAAAAGGGAAACATTTTGTACATAGCTGATAATTCATGATTAAATCATTAGCACTATCAAAGAATCAGTTTGTTTAATTATGATATTGGATCTATTGAACCAGCCAAGGCATTGTAAGTAGCAAATAACATGATGGAACACACTGAAATGTCATTCTGAAACAGAGCTGTAAAAAGAATATCAAGTTTCAATTAATTCTCAAAGATATATTGGTGATTACTCTAGACTCATTTACTTAATTTCTTAAAAAATAGCACCCCTTATTTATATTTTAAGCATTATCAATCATGATCAGCATTTTTATCATTTAATTAATATTTGTATCTATTTCACGGTTAGTTCCTCTTATTTTCCATTCTGTAAATGCATAGGCACCTACTATTGAGTCCATCAGGCTGCTATTTTATGCTTCTTTAGCTAGCAATCAGCAAGAGTAAGTTGATTCAAAGTACAGTATTATCAAAAGCTATGAATAACGAACCCCTAAACAACTATACTTTGCCCTCTCATTTCAAATTGCTGGCTTCTTTCAATCTAAGCTATACAAGAGTTCTTTCAGAAGATAAATAGGACTCAGTTGGCTAACCACACTTATTTCAACTTTCTCATTCTAAGGTTTATTATATAGCTAATATAACACTCATATACAATCTAAAGACACGGTATATTCCAATCTAGTGTTTTGAACTCTAAAATCTTGGTAGATTGCGTGAATGCTCCTTTTATCATCCTTCCATTCCATGAACCAGAAAAGACCCATCCACACCGTTCCAGATGGGACCAATTAAATAGGATAAAAAAATGTAGAAATACAGAGATTTCGGGGATTTACTGACCCTCTTAGGAGACGGCTGACGGTTACACAATGCTCCCGAGGTATCCTTAAAGCCCAAAGCTGGAGCTTGACGTCGAATCTGCTGTCATCCAACAACTGCAAAGACAAGCTGTTCCCCTCCGAGAAGGGTTTCTTTGAATCTCCGGAATAACAGAACCCATCCGGTGCCGATCTGATGGAATCGTTACCGGCCGTTGTTTGGGCGGTACAATGGGTGGAAGCCTCGCTGATGGACTGGAGCATATCCTCCGCCGCGTCAGCCATGACCGCCAGAGAACTTCCGGGAAAAGGGACTTGGTACAATCGTGGCTACGTAACCCTATTTACTCTCTACACGAGCCAAAAGTAACTGAGCATACCCTCGAGCAGACACTCCCTAATCGACGCGTGGCGTAGTGTAGAGGCGGCCGCACGATCTTTCCGCTTGTGACGGTTCCGTCAACTGTGAGAGATGTCGAGAGCCTTGGTTGATCGAGCTTAGCGGCGGAGGTGGAGCCGGGACCACGCCCGGCCACTAGAGATGGTAACGGCAGGAGGTCCGGCGAGGAGAGAGCACTGGAATCGAGCCGGCCGGAGTTATTACAGACGGAGATCGCCTTCCTCTCGCTGCAAAAGGTTGGAACCGCCAACCTATCGGCCAGGACATGGGTCGAGATCACCGCCCCAGATTCCAAATGGAACTTCGGCTGCAAAATCATGTCCTGAGGAATCGCCTACCTGAACTCGGTGAGGATTTATCACGGTGGCCGCCGCCGCGGCTTCCACTGTCACTAGGTCGTCCGTCATCCCCACGCCTCATCAGATCGACGGCCAGACTTCCACAGCGTCAATCGTAAGGTCAAAATTAGGTCCAAGCAATCGTCCAATAGCAAAATAAATAATAGAAAATTCAAAACCAATATTTTCGAGTTCACCATTAAAAAAAAATAACACAAAATTGAATTCGGTTCGATTAATTAATCTGTTCGATTTTAAAATTAGGTCCAACGACCGATCTAATTTAAAAGTTTAATTTGATTGTTTTAAAATTCTAATTTTTTAAAAAATATGTATTAATTAATTTATTTCGATTTTAAAATTTTTAATTTGATTAAATTAAATAAATTGAATAAGTTAAATTTTAAATTTCTAAATTGAAAAATCAATTTTTAATGAATTAACAGATTAAAAATTAAAATGAGATAGAAATGAAATTTTTAATTAATTCAATCAAAAATTAAATTAAATAATATTTTATTAATTAATTTTTTAATTTTTATTTAAAAATTTAATTAATTCAATTTCAATTAATAGAATACTCAACCCTAGTCTATCAGTATAACACACTTAAAATTTAGTATTTAATTAAAATCAAATCTCGAACCGAATTAATTAAAATTGAACTGAATCAAATTTTTTTAAATTAATCGAATCAATCAAATTTTTAAATAAAAATCATATCGATAAAATATCAAATAATTCACTTTTCCATCAAAATAATCAAAATTTTTAAATATTATAAAAAATTATCAATTAATTAAGGATTTATAAATTTATTAAATTAAAAAATTATAAATTATTTTTTTATTTTGATTAATTTAATTTATTCAATTTAATCAAATAAAAAAATTTTAAAATCGAAATCAAATCAAATTAATTAATTTTTTTAAAAAATAATCATAATTTTAAAATAAAAATTTTTAAATTTGATCCATTTATTATTATTTAATCAACATTTTTTGGAAACGGCGTGCTCACCCCTCCGCACATTGAAACAACCCATTAATCCAAAAAACCTCATCCACTAACCAATTAAATCAATTAAACCTCCTAACCCTAAATGAATTAAGATTTAATTGATCAAACCCCATCCACATTAGGTTTATTTAATTAACTCCTCCTAAATTTAGGTCTTCAACACTGTAGGTCTTCGACGTTTCTAAAAATAAGAAACTTCAACTATTGCCGTTTCTGTTTCCGCGTTTTTTGTTTCCTGTCTCCAAGTTTCCAGACAGCATAGATTGAAACATATGAGATTTTACTAAATTCTGTCTGTCAGTATTATATACTGCAATATTTGAAAAGTTCACCATATATAATTTTTTATTAATAAAAGTCACATCTCAAAGCCAAATCAAAGTCATACAAATACAATGTTAAAGTACCGCGGGATAAAAAAAAGTTCATTTTCAGTGTCTTGTATGGAGTGACGGCATAGTGACAAGTGAAAAAGACATGCAAAAGAAAAATTATCAAGAAAATTCCGTGTTAGCTCATCTTCTTTGCCTTTCCTGCTTTCATTTAACACTAATCCGATTGATTTTCTGCTGATTTTTCTTCATTGAATAAGACCCTCATAATAATTGTCATGACTTATTCACTCACACACTCAGCCTTTAGGGCTAGCCTCCAACACTGATATAGTGATAAACCGTTCAATGATTTATTTAAATATTTATGATTTAAATTTTAATTATAATATATTGTATGATATTTTTTTTTAGTAGGATATGAAAATTTTGAGAGGTTAACAGTTAGGTGCGAAACTGCGTACAGTTTCAAGATTAAACTGAATTAATCGATAATATAATTAATCTAATTTAAAAGTTTAATTTGATTATTTTAAATTTTAATTTTTTTTAAAAAATATTGATCATTTCAATTAATTCAGTTCAATTTTGATTTTAAAATTTTTAATTTGATTATAATCAATCAAATAAGTCGAAACTTAAATCTCTAAATTAAGACATCTTAAATTCCTAATGAATTAACGACTAAAAAATTAAAATCAGATAGAAATGAAAATTTTGATTAATTCAATAAAAAATTAAATTAAATAATATTTTATTACTTTAATTTATTTGATTTTTATTTAAAAAATTCATCAATTTAATTAATTCAATTCAATTTTAATAGAATATTCAGCTCTATATCAATATCACACAGTACTGCAATCTCTGATATTTTAATAAAATACTCAACATGCCTATCAGAGCATCCGCAACGCGCTGTTAATCGCGCGTTAACAGCGGATGTGGAGGAGAGAGGGAAAGACGTGGAGGAGTGAGGAAAGAGCGAAGGAGGAGTGAGGTATTTAACACGTTCAGAGTTCTGAACGCGTTAATCGGTGGATTTTTTATTTTTTTAATGTTAACGCACGTCAAACCTGTTGGTGGTCGACCACGTGGTCGATCACCATACAGTGATCGACCACTAGTCGACCACCACTGCCAACTGCACATTAATGCTGCGATTAACGCCAGCTGCGTTGCAGCTGAGCGAGGGAGGAGTGAGGTATTTAACGCGTTCAGAGTTCTGAACGCGTTAATTGATGGATTTTTTATTTTTTTAATGTTAACGCACGTCAAACCTGTTGGTGGTCGACCACTGGTCGACCACCACTGCCAACTGCACATTAATACTGCGATTAACGCCAGCTGCGTTGCAGCTGCTCTCAGTATCACACACTGCAATCTCTGTATAATTATTTTTTTATAATGAAAGTCACACATATTCAAAACCAAATCAAAGTCATACAAATACAGTAGTGTTGAAGAATCGTGGAAAAAACAGGTCGTTTCCAGCGTCTCGTATGGTGGAGTTATTTTACGAAACAGACAGCATAGTAGACTTTTATAGTGGCGTCTCTCATACGGTCGAGTCATTTTATGAAACAGACGGCATAGTAGACTTGCTCTAGTGCCGATATTCTCTGGAATCATTTACTTCTGATAAATGAAAAGACATGCAAAAGAAAATTTGATCGGTAGAAAATTCAAATGGTCCCGTATTAATTAGCTCATCTTCTTTGCCTTACCTACTTTCATTTAACACTGATTCAGTTGATCTACTGCTGATTTTTCTTCACTGAATAAGACCCACATGATATAAATGATCGATGTGGAGAGCAAATCACATACAGATTATATTCTTCCAGAGCAACCAATAGATATTCTGATCATTTTTAATTGCAAGTGCTAATACTTTGGTAGAAAACAAGCTCAAATAAGAGTTTAAAATATTAAGTTTTTTTTTTAAAAAAAAAAGAGCCTTTTTTTGTGATACTACACCTTAAATATGCCGGTGCTTTGCTTGGGTTTTGGTGGCAGAAATTTTACTAGAAATACTAGTATCTTTGGAAATAATGCTTTTGTTGGTAAGTGCTGAATGTGGATAGAGAAATAGGTTAGTTACCAACTCGCATATATATATATTCATCGAATTAATTTATATATGATCGGACCGATTACCTCTAGATTAATCGGATCGTAAAAATTAAATAATTATATTATAAAAAAAAACACAATCTCTATATTCATCTTATCTTGTCCGCTTGCATTCAATCATCAACTAAACTGGTGTTTGGTTTGATCATTTTCCATTTTTATTTTCTTATTTTTTAGAAATTATTATTTGTTTTAGGTTTCCAATCTCATTCTATAGAAAATGAAAAGTCATTTTCTAAGAAAATAAAAAATGATAAAATATTATTTTCCATATAAAATAACAATTTATGGAAAAATACAAAAACATGACTACATTAACCGCGTTTTCCGCTTCTTCTTCGATACCAAAAAAAACTAATGCCGCCCAACCCGGCCAACATGTGCGTCCGCTGCCTGCGCTCTCGGATGGACATCACCGAGGGCCTCATCCGCCATACCGCCATCGTCTACTGCTCGGAGTGCCAGTCTTACCTCCAGCCACCACGCACTTAGACACCCTCCTCTCTGAGCAAGGGAATCACTCCTCCATCAGTGAGAATGGGGTTCGATGTCGCCTCAACCTTAAGGTCCTCCGCTTTGCGGGAAGCCACCGCTCCTGCAATCCCTTCGATGCTCACATCGTAGTCATTCAGCTTCTCCGCAACCTCGACTTCTCCGGTGAGATCGGATCCATGTCTGATGCTCTAGATATGCTCCTTGTGGCTGGAGTTCCTCTTTGGTGATTGCGTTCGAGCTTGCGTACGATTCCTTGAGGCAGTGCCGTGGACGGAGGAGGAAGAGGAGGGGGTGAAGGAAAAACTATACATCTAATTCAAGATACGATGAATGATCAAAAACACTATAAAAGAATTAGATGTTAAAATACCTGGAGCGGAAGATGTCGAGGAGTTAATCTTGTTTTTCTGTAAGAAAAACCCAAAACAGTAATAGAGAAAACCGCAGAGAAACTTCTCCTATCGCCCAAAATAAAATGTCCGTGTGTGTCTTAATGGGGCGACAACCACATTTTAAGGTTAGGAGAAGGGGCCTCTGCTATGATTTAATGGGTCAAGCCTACCCATTATAGCTAAGCCCAATAACAATATGTTAATTAAGGGGGTACTCAATTTGATGCCTTTGCTTTGACGGGAGGAGTGTGAAAACCTCCTAGCAAGAATTTCGCCCATTGTCTTAGAGGAGGCGGATGGGAATTGCACATCGGAGGAAATGAAGACTGTAAATCATAATGAACATTTGAGGTAACTTACAACATTTTAGATATACCAGATTGAATTTCTACAGCAAATATTCCTATTTCATTTCAATTTGTTTGTCAAATTTAATTTGACATCTTACTTGCATTATGTTGATTATTCCAACAATTTTACTGATTTAGCGCATGCATATGACTGCAATGTTGATTCAAAAAAATATAATGCAATTCAAATAAAATCAGTGTAATGCGTATTTTGTCAGTTTAATCCTGTAAGAATCTGTTGATTCCAAGCTTTTAAGGTTAGTATCTATTTTTCTCAGGTGAGGATGAATCTTGTTAGATGTTGGCTCCCGGTATTGAATGTCTGTCGGGATATTGTTTTCACAATGCCAACAGGTCAAAAATCAATCATCCAAGACCTTGAAGAAGCATTTCTAAGTATAATATCTACTCTTCCGTTGTCAAATTCTCAAGATTTGCGATAGCAGTGCCTAAGCTTTTCCACCTGAAACATCAAAGATTGCCCACACTTGATTTCAACATTCAAGACTTGGTTTCGATGAGCAAACAAGTCGACTATCAAGGATGATGTGTTTGTTCAGAACCAACATTCTTGGTTGGCAAAAAATGAAGACTGTAAATGATAATGCGATACAAGTTTTTGATGCTTTGTGAATGGTGGATATTCTGTATCATTCAAACTACCTCTTTGCATGTGCCAAGTTTCTGTGCTTGTATATGACCCTTAGGAAACAAGAAATGTTACTACGTGTCTTTGGAAATAAATGAAATTGAAGTTAGAATGGGAAATACTTCACACAAGATTTTTCCTTTTCCATGAATAAGATGGGCTTTTATTAAAAAAATTATTTTATTTATAATTTTTTATATTAACAAATCAAACATATTTTTTAATTTTCTTTTCTAGAAAATAAAAAATAATATATCATATCAAACGTATTTTTTTTTTTCTAAAAATGAATCAAAAAATAAAGAAATAGAAAAAGAAAAACAGAAAATAAAAAAAAAATCCAAATCAACCACCCCTAAATTATCTGATCAAATTATTTCATCTATTTTGGTAGTTATACTTTGGCCCACTTTCTCTATTAGTTCTATTTTGTTTGACTTTAATCGATCATGAACTATAGCATTATTAGTTTCATCTACTTTAGTAGTTATACTTGTCTATATATCCCATTCAATCTATTTAATTGATCGGCTCATCTCACCTCACAACACGCTGTGCGTATCACCCGCCATCATATTTAATACCAATTTAATATTGATTTGATTTATTCGGCTTCTTAACCCACTAAATTATTTAAATTCATTTACAATATTTTTTAAAATAAAAATAGAATAATCTAAAAAATGATAGAAAAGAGCTCTCCTCAAATCATTTACCCCTTTCTTTTAGATACATAAATAAAAATGAAAAGAAGATAAAAAAGAACTAGAGACTGAACATTCAATTAATTATATTCATAGTACATGAAACTCTTGCTAATGCAAAATCTCAGAGAATGATGTATTGTACTCTGTATTATCATGCATTGTAAGACTCTATTTTTGTGACTCAGTGGCATTGTTGCTACGGTCAGCATCAATGCACTAGCATACTAATTACCTTCTCAATCATTGAGGTACTTTCTTCTCCTCGCTTAGCACGCAGATAAATGAGCAGAGCAGCACTGCAGTACTCAAAGAGTTGTTCAGTTCGCTAGCTCAATGGCCATCCATGGTTTTGTAGATTGGAAAGGAAAGCCTATCGACAAAAAACGACATGGTGGTGCACGAGCTGCATCCTTCATCTGCAGTAAGTATAATTCTAACTTTGCCTGCACTCTTCACATCCATCCTTGTGTAAGTTGGAAGAAGAGAATATTTATATATGTGTATTGCAGCACAAACACTTTTGCTGAACTTTGCCTTCATCCCGATCTTGTTGAACTTGGTGACTTATTTGCATGGAACCATGCACGAGGACATTGCAAACTCTTCGACCATGATCAATAACCTTGTTGGCGCAAGCTGTGCCTTCTCTCTCGTGGGAGCCTTCATCTCCGACTCTTACATCACAAGATTTAAGACCATACTCATTTTTGGGCCTCTTGAATTCATGGTAATTCTACAAGTAAATTCAAGTTTGTTTCCTTATATGATTGCGCTGGCATATACTAATTTGTTTATATCATTAGCAATGTGTTTATTTTGATAAGAATTGTATATCCCTTGTTCTTTACACTTGGTGAAAGTGCATAGCTGTGGTTGAAGTGAGTTATTCAGACTACGCTTAATTGATTGAGTTTAGTTGAGAATTAACTCACAAGGAATTAATTATGGAGGTCAGACAAAAGTAGTCATTGTTTGGTACAACTAGAACTAACCAGTTCCTTGATGTAAGACCTCACCTAAAAGACACCTGCAACACCGTTCTGCTTCATTGATGAAATAATTTGGTTGGCTGATCAGACTCAGCTCAGATTATAATGAATTGTTTTGTACTTTATGTTCAGTCGAAAATGAAAGTGTTTCGTGAATTTAAAGAAATTTAAATGTCTTTTATTTCAGGCATATGGATTACTAGCATTGCAAGCACACCTTCCATCACTCCGTCCTCCACATTGCAACATCAATGACCAAGGGGGAAATTGCGAGAAAGTCCATGGCTGGAACTCTTTCCTTCTTTACATTGGCTTGTACATGATAGCGTTGGGTGATGGTTTTGTTCGGGCTTCATCGCCATCACTGGGAGGGGATCAGTTTGATGGTGAAGATCCGGTTGAAGCAATACAAAGAAGTAGCTTCTTCAATTCTTACACATTTGGGATCTCACTAGGAGGATTAATAGGGCTAATTTTGCTAGTATGGATTCAGAATAACAAGGGTTGGGGTATTGGCTTTGGTGTTAGTGCTCTTTCAGTTCTTTTATCAGTGCTTGTGGTTGCTAGTGGTTTCCCTTACTATCGCTATCAGATACCTGAGGGAAGTCCCCTAACCAGGACATTACAGGTTAAACACTAATATAATTTCTAGACATTAAAGTTCACCTTTGATCTGAATAGCTTTTGTTGTTTTCCTGACACCCTTATATTAGGTTTTAGTAGCAGCATTCAGAAAGAGAAATCTGTCACTGCCTGAAAACCCAGAAGAGCTACATAAAACTCCTCAGAAAGGCACCAATGAAGTGGAAGTGCTTTCTCACACACAAGGATTCAAGTAAGTGCATTGATACTTTTTAAGATTGGGTTATCTTAGTCAGTGATTGGCTAAAGATAATTTAACGTTTGCTATTCTTACCATGTTATCAGGTTCCTTGACAAAGCTGCCATTGTTGGTGAGCATGGATCTGACAATTCCCCTTGGTCCTTATGCACTACAACTCAAGTGGAGGAAACAAAAGTTATCTTAAGAATGGTTCCTATCATCATCAGTTCCATATTGGGTAGCATTCCAAATGGCTTACTCCTAAGCTTCACTGTGCAACAAGGCACCACCATGGACACCAGGCTTGGAAACATTCAAATCTCGCCTGCAAATCTATTTGTAATCCCACAACTCTTTCAGACTGTGATGCTCGTAGTCTATGACCGGTCCATCGTGCCATTTCTGAGAAGGATCACAGGGTACACAGGCGGCATAACTCACTTTCAACGCATTGCTATTGGCTTCTTATTTGCAGCATTTGCGACGTGCGCAGCAGCAGTCGTGGAGAACAGACGGCTGAAAATTGTAGAGGAGAACGGGCTTCAAAACATGACGACTGGCGTCCCAATGTCAGTGTTCTGGCTTGTAGTGCAATACTTTTGCCTGGGTGTCGTTGATGTTACTTCCTTTGTTGGGCTGCTGGAATTCTTCAACAGTGAAGCGCCGAGAGGAATGAAATCTATAGGGACAGCAATCTTTTGGTGCGTGCCTGGCTTAGCTGCTTTCGTAGGATCTATTACGGTTGGATTGGCAAATAAAGCAAGTAGACATGGTACCAGTGGCAGAGGATGGATAGAGGGGAACAACTTGAATAAGAGTCACCTTGATTATTTTTACTGGCTGCTATGCTTTATGCAAATACTCGCGCTGTTGAACTTTATCTACTGGGCTAAGAGATATACATATCGACAGAATTTACACTTCCAAGAAGGAAATCTTAATTCCCAATCTAGAGAGATGGCAGCGATATAGCATAGTGGCTAGATTGCTTGCCAGTCGTGGGTTGAAGCCTTCAGTTATTGCAATTATGACAAGAATACTTGTATCCAGGGTATTATCACTTTTAAGAATGCTTGTGTAACGAGATCTCTCCCCCCTCACTGGTGGAGGATTCAATGTCACTCAGTATCTTCACTTTAAAGAAAGTTTGCCTTCGCAGTGTTAAATGTCTCTCTCATTAGTTTCCTTGTGGGGCTGCAACGGCTTTTGTATCGATTTTAAATTAAGATGCCACCACCCACGGGCCATAATTCCTAACTCAGCATCAGCTTCAATACCTTGAATAACAGTTCTTTGTGTGCATCCGACAACGACACAATACAAGCCCCGTACCAAAGTGAAAGGCAAACATTTAAAATGATCTTAATTAAATTTTATATGCGGATACTCGAACACATTTAAAATGATCTAACTAAAGTTTATCGTTTCGGATTATTGAATATGGATTAAATATGTAGAATCCGTTAGTCTGTTTCGATATTATTGGATATGAATTAAATTTGTTGAATCTGTTAATCCGTTCCGTATTATCGGATAAGGATTAAATATATAGAATAAGTCAATTTGTTCCGTTATTATCTATGGGCTGATAACGAATCAGATTTTTATACAAGGGTTTGGGATTTAGGATTTCAAGTGACATCTTGCCTTCGTTATCCATTGACGAAGGTTTTACGACGCCATCATCCTAATTCCCTTGGAAGATCATTCTTTTACTTCCACTTTATCTTCTTCCACAGGGATCGAACAGTTGACGTTGCAAAACAAAGGCAATGGCTCTTCAATCAGGTTCTTTGTCATTATTTTTTGTATTTAATATGTTAAACCATGATTCGTTGAAACTAGATTCTTATTCAATTGTATTTCCTATTATTGAAGTTCTTATCTTGCTTGTAGAACTTATACGAGTTAGGATTTACAAATTCTTTCAATTGGTATCAAAGTCTTGGTTATGTTTCTTCAAATTTCATGATTTATAAAATATCAGTCTTAGGAAAATTTATTTGCGATGGCGTGTTCTTGAATCAGACAACGGATCGCGTGACTGTGTATGTTGTGGCAGCGTGGCTGTGTATGTTGTGGCAGCGTCTAATCAGATCGGTAACATTATTTTCCACAAGGTGTCATCTTTACATGAATTCTTGGGCATTCAGGTTCATTATTAGGGATTTTCTTTGCATATATTGCCCTTGCGGAAAGCTCAGTTTGTATGGCTTTTGCTCATGTAAAGGATTATGAGGTCATATGGTATCAATCGATTAATAAGTCTTAATTCTTTTTGGGTCTATCTACACACGTGTTACTAAATATAACTATTGTGTCGATCCAAAGGAAGACATATTAGATAGGTTTAGTACATTTTATATTGATAGACGTATATCTACGTTAAAAGTAATTGGCTCAAATGAAAATTACTTTTATGTCAGATATATGTTCAAGATAACTTACAACTATAGAACTAATTTATTTTGTTCAAATTATGCACAAAATATGTAGGCCCAAAGCAGGGGCGGAGCCAGGATTTTTGCCGAAGGGGGGCTATTTTTTAGAGAGCATGCATGGGACAAATTTCGGAATGCCTGTGGAGTTCAATTCACTAGTGACGCTAGAGTGTCATATCAGAACTCACCTTTGCTTTAAAAAAAATAATAAATCTCAATCAGTCTTATGGATTCAATCGCTGGGGTAGCCGGTCCGATTCTACGAAAATTTTTCACCGACCACCAGGATAAATCGGAAAGCGCATACGGTAGCTAATCCAGATGGCCAGCATCTTTTGATTGCATTCCCGAGAAAAATTCCTGCAAATACGCCGTAGCTGGGGATCGAACTGTGGGTCCCTGAGTCACAACTCGGATGTGCTTTTCAGATTTATCTGGTGGTTAATATGTGGGATCCGACTATTCATCTCCCGACTAGGATTGTAAAATTCAGATTATTAAAATAATAATAATAATAGTAATACCAACCGGGCCTATTAATGTATAGATTAAGCCCAAATGCAATGGGCATGCATGCCTTATTATATTCCACATGCAGCTTGCATCTCTTTTAGAGCATGCATGTGACAAGTTGGTGGACACGAGCAATTCCACATATTCCACATATTCTTTTTCACTCGAGCAATTGTAGGTAGTAAAGTACCGGCTTCATTTCATCTCCACAAACCATTATACCTAGGATTTTTGCCGAGGGGCAGGGGGGCGACCGCCCCCAGGCGCCCCCCCTGTGGCTCCGCCCATGGCCCAAAGGAAGACATATTGCGTGGCTGATTAAGGTTGATATAAGTTATGAATAAATATATAATTCATATAAAGCATCGAATTATGCACATAATGAGTCGGCCCAAAGGAAGGCTCATTATGTGGTCAACTAAAGTTTGAATTATATTAAAGAGTACCGCTAACAAATTATATTTTAGTCCAAAGAGTAAAATGCAATGTTGTACTTGATATCTCATAAAGAACTCATTTATATGCTTTATTTGCATATTTTATTACTTGTATATGTTCTTGGCATAAATTAAATCGTAAGCTTACATTATTTTTTCCCTTTTATTGTTGCAGTGCAATCAGTAACTGCTAATTTTAATCACATCTCCACTTTAACCGGTTCTAATTTTGTTGAATGGAAAGATTATGTTCTCGTAGTCTTAGGTTGTATGGACTTGGACTACGCATTGAGATATAATCGTCCTGCACCTCTGACTAGTGCTAGCACCATAGAGCAGAAGGCTGAATTTGACAAGTGGGAGCGATCAAATCGCATATGTCTAAGTATCATGAAGCTTTCCATACCGGCACCAATTAAAGACTCTATTACTGAAGGAGAGAATGCTAAGAGTTTCTTGAGCCAATTAGCGGACCGATTTGTTGCAAACGAAGAGGTCGAGACTACCACACTTCTTTCGAAGTTGGTAACTATGCGATATAACGACAAAGGAAATATTAGAAAGTACATTACGGAGATGTCCAATATCGCCACAAGTCTAAAATTACTTCATCTTGAAATGTCTGAATCTATGTTAGTGCATTTCGTCTTGATGTCTCTGCTTGCACAGTTCAATGGGAGTTCTCATATATGACAAAATTATTATACATTAAGATATTTGATATTGACATTTTTGTTCTTTTTATACTTTTAAATTAAGAGAAAAACTATAACATTATGCTAGAATAGACACGTCTTTAAACAAGAGTATACTAACAATTAATAATATATTTTGCCAGTTATTTTAAATATTAATAAAAAAATCTTTTGTTACTATTAATGTACCTTTTAATTTAATATTGTTAATAACATCTTATTGATGTGAACCTTGTAAACAAAGCTAAAATGGCATATTTGAATGTTTGATTTAAATTCAATAATCATTATTGTGGCCAGGCTGTGCTACTGTACAAAGCATATCCTTCCATGATTTCTATGCAAGATTAATAGTAATTTCAATATTTTGTGAAAAAACAACATATTTTTATACTATCTTGAATTTATAAGAAAAATGATATCGGATTTAAAAAATAAAAAAAAAACACAACAACTTTCTATGTCCTAACTACAATGGATTTGCTAATAGAAGGTCGTATGCAGACCTGAGATGCCTGCAAATAAATCAATGTGTACCAAATCCTAATTTCAACTGCCCCATTTGCAGGCAGAACCAAATAGACTCAGTAGAACCAGCCAAGCTACTTGTAAATGAAGAAATAAATTGCAAAGTATCCACCATTTGTTTGCATATTTGTAACAGTTACTTGTTTCTTAAAAGTACAATAGCTATTGTTGTTGAAAGAAAACCCAACATATCCTCACATTCTTGTAGTGAGCAAGGAAGAGGCACTCAATTTGTGATTCCTAGGATTAGGCAATAGTAACTGTTTTTCCTTGAAAACATGATGCAGCAAGATACCCATGCACAAGGTGTTTTGGCCCAGCATACATGGAAAAGTTATGTAAATGGAAGGAAAGATAATGAAGTCAATACCCACAGAAGGCAACTATTCTTTGATAGATAGGTGAGCAAAGCATCCACTTTGATCAAAGACAGGTGTTATGATTAAAGAAGTGTCGTCAAAGAATATGTGTAATGATGAAATAATTACCCCTATAGATGTTAACAAATAGTCATATAAAGTTGAAACCTATTTACCGCCTTGGGGTATAAATTTAGATCTACAACTACAAGTTCTGGCATGTATATATGCATACACAAGGCCAGCAGAAAATTTTTTTAAAAAAAAAGATTGCAAGTTGTATCTAGTACTAACCCTAGATTTAGAGCTATAAGTGCAACTAAAACCCAGTGGAAATAGACAAAAAAAATACAGAAATGAGTGGATTGATTATGTAATCAATATGCAAAATCTTCTGCATATTTGAACAAATCCCAGGAATATATATTTAACATCAATTCTAGGTGATGCTCCTGATTGGATCCTCAGACCACACCAATTTGAATGTTCTACAGCACTAAGATTTTACCTAATGAAACAATAAATCAGTTTAATCAGGTTAAGTTTTGTAAAAACATAACTAGGAGAATACTAGAAATGGATTATTCAGTTACAAAAACGTAGACAAACTTTAAAGCAAATTGACAGGATTCTGAAGCTGAATTAGACATAAAGCCTCACCTGGATTTTGAATACTTTCAGATAGAATGATGAATCGGTTTTTCTGGCTAGTTGGATCCTCAACAATGGGTTTAATACGCACTTTGTCAATCAAGTATCTGCATAAAGAAGAAAACACATCACCAACTAGTTCAACAAAGTAAAAGAAATAATTTTTCATATGTTACATGGTGGCATAATATTAGCCTAAGAATTAATTTCTTTATGCTATGATTGTCCATGTAGTTCACAAATTTTATTATACCTTTTGTGTGTTATTATACATATAAAAGGGAAACATTTTGTGCATAGCTGATAATTCATGATTAAATCATTAACAGTATCAAAGAATCAGTTTGTTTAATTATGATATTGGATCTATTGAACCAGCCAAGGCATTGTAAGTAGCAAATAACATGATGGAACACACTGAAATGTCATTCTGAAACAGAGCTGTAAAAAGAATATCAAGTTTCAATTAATTCTCAAAGATATATTGGTGATTACTCTAGACTCATTTACTTAATTTCTAAAAAAATAGCACCCTTATTTATATTTTAAGCATTATCAATCATGATCAGCATTTTTTTCATTTAATTAATATTTGTATCTATTTCACGGTCAGTTCCTCTTATTTTCCATTCTGTAAATGCATAGGCACCTACTATTGACTCCATCAGGCTGCTATTATATGCTTCTTTAGCTAGCAATCAGCAAGAGTAAGTTGATTCAAAGTACAGTATTATCTAAAGCTATGAATAACGAACCCCTAAACAACTATACTTTGCCCTCTAATTTCAAATGCTGGCTTCTTTCTATCTATCTAAGCTATACAAGAGTACTTTCAGAAGATAAATAGGACTCAGTTGGCTAACCACACTTATTTCAACTTTCTAATTCTAAGGTTTAATTTATTATTTATAGCGAGCCGTGATAGAGAAGGACATTATTTCAATTTCGTTGAAATTTGATTTTACATATTTTAAATCTATTTTGTCATAATCAAATCAATTATGTCCTGGAGATCATGTACTCAACACTGCCTGTCAGCACACTGCAATATTTGAAAAGTTCACCATATATAATTTTTTATTAATGAAAGTCACATCTCAAAGCCAAATCAAAGTCATACAAATACAACGTTGAAGTATCGTGGGAAAAAAAGTTCATTTCCAGCGTCTCGTAAGGTAAGGTGGAGTCATTTTCTGGAGCAGACGGCATAGTAGAATTGTTCTGGTGTTGTACAACATCTTGTCGAATCATTTACTTTTGACAAGTGAAAAAGACATGCAAAAGAAAATTTATCGACAAAAAATACTCAACACGCTCGCCTCAGCAGTAGCCTCCAACACTGATATAGTGGTAAAATATTCAATAATTTATTTAAATATTTATGCCTCTAATATTGATATAGTGGTAAAATATTTAATGATTTATTTAAATATTTACTGTTATGGGTGTTATAGCCCCCCATCTCTAGAATTAGGCCCACTCGGCCCATTCGGTGTTCAGCCCACTTGGCAGTCCCTGCCATTCAGTTCGGTTCGGCAGCCCACTTCAGCCAGTTCGGTTCGGCAGCCCACTTCAGCCAGTTCGGTTCGGCAGCCCACTTCAGCCAGTTCGGTTCGGCAGCCCACTTCAGCCAGTTCGGTTCGGCAGCCCACTTCAGCCAGTTCGGCTCGGCAGTCAGTTCGGCTCGGCAGTCCTCACTGCCCTTCAGTTCGGCTCGGCAGTCCTCACTGCCCTTCAGTTCGGCTCGGCAGTCCTCACTGCCATTCGGCTCGGCAGTCCTCACTGCCCTTCAGTTCGGCAGCTCGGCTCTGCCAGTTTCAGTAAGCCCACTCGGCACTCAGGCTAGCTCCCACTCAGCTTACTCAGCCCCTGTGACATCAGAAATGGTCTTCCCAAGACCATGTCTTATCATAAAAGCTCTCATGACAACTTGGATTTGACCCGTCATAATTGCTCTCTTTCTCTCTAATAGCCAACTTTGGCAAGCATTAATGGTGGATATGACTTGTCAACAAAGGTCTCCTCAAAGACCATGCCTTGTCAGCACATGTCTTATCAAGGTCAATATCTTCTTAAGGACCATGCTTTGTCAGCGAACGTCCTATCAAGAGGAGAACTCTTCTCCGATCATGAAAAAGAGAAGCTCCTGAAGTATAAAAAGGGAGGAAGGAGGTAAACTAAGAGGTTCCGGGCTCTCTCCGATGGCTCCTCTCTCTCTCTCTCTCTCTCAGACACTTCTTATATTTTTGGGCTGAGCATTTCATTACAGTTTTTTCTATTTTTACTGTACTTCTTCTTCCTCCTGACTGGGCTGACTTGAGCGTCGGAGTGGCCGTCCGGGGTATCCCCGGCGCCAGGATGACCTCTTTCTTCGGTGATGTTTCAGGGACTCCAGGTAGCTGATCCTCTCTCCTTCCTCGGTATGGAGGCCCTCTCCGGCGGTGACACCCCCCTCTTCCCCTGCGTGCTGACTGGTCCAACGACGCGTCCGGAAGCCGATCTCAACAGGAACATATTTGGCGCCGTCTGTGGGAAGAAGAGAAGAGGAGCTGTTCGGTCATGCGGCGAGCAGCTTTCGGCTCGGCGGAGAGGTCTCGGCCGTGTGCCGTGTGCGATGAGGAGTCGGCTCGGCGACGAATTCAAAGTGCATGCATCAAAAAAGGATTCGGTTCCTGCGGTGGCCGCCTTCGCACAAGGCTTTCCCGAGCCACGCCAACCTTGGTGGCACCTGGAGCAGAGCTGATCTCCGAGTTTCGCCGACCTGCCGAGCTTGTCGGTGTAAAAAGCGAGCCAAGCAGAGAAGCGTTTATACACAGAAACATGATCGAGTCGCTCTCCCTCATTAATACTCCGTAACTACAAACCATATAATTAAATGGTCAGCAGGATGGTTTGCTTCCATTTTTTGAATATTATATAGAGGGGAGATGAGTGGTGCATTATAGGTTGAGTCAATACGAGCTGCCAGCCAACCACAGCCGAGCTTGCAACCTTGGCGGTGCCTTGGTTCGAGCAGAGCCAAGTTTCTGATCTTACCGCTGCCGACCTAAGTTCGGCAGAGGTGATGGCTTGTGGTGAAACTTCCAGAGCTTTTCTGAGATCAGTATCGCTCCGCGTGGGGGCTTGTCGGTGTCCCGCGCGGGAGTGCGGCGGCACGCCGATTGGGAGCTCGGCCTCTGGCCGTGCATAAGGGTGGCAGCAGGCCGCGTGTCTTGTGTGGTGAAGGAGAATTTCGGTAAGTGTGGCGGGGTACTGCGTGGGAGGTTAGCAGTATTCCGTCTGGGAGATTAGCCGAGCCTTGTGTATTGAGGCTGAGGAAGAGCGCTGGTAAAACTTGGCAGAGGAGTGCTGTAGGGAGTCTAGGCGTACGGTAGGTAGGCTCGGCAGAAGGTCGTGTGTGAGAGGCGCTCCGACGAGATCAGCAAGGTGCCAGAGCCGGGGATTTATGCCTGTTCAAAGCGAGAGTTATGAGAAGGCAGTCGGCATGATGCGGTCCAGAAGCCGAGCGATGGGAGCTTTGCCTGCTCAGATCGGTAGTCGCATTTCTGTTAGAGAAGAAGGTTGGTGTGGTGTGAAGGGGAAGAGAGCTTGTGTCTATGACAGCTTCCGTGGAGGAGATGTGTATTGGGGCCCATATTTGACTTTAGACTATTATTGGTGGAGTGTTGGTGGAGTGAAAGGGACAGATCATATAAAGAAATTGATTTGACGTAGTAATCACGGTGATCGTGCAAGAACGGTTGACCCAAGGTAAGATTGAATTCTCCGTGTAAACTGTGTAGTCAGTTGGTGCCGGATATATATGTCGATGTGGAGTCAATCAAGACTCTAGCTGATCTACGACATAAAAAGGGGCCGAAAGGCTAAAAACCGAAGCAACTAATTGCTTGAGACTCTAAGCTGTAAAGAGACGTGAAAAACTGAGTGCTATTGATCAGACTAACTGATTCTGAGCTGTCAAAATTTGTGAAAAACTGAGAGCTGTTGAACAAACTAACTGACTCAGATGTCAAAGTGTGTGAAGAGTAGAGTCAGTGAGAGTGTTGACCGAGTCGAACGAGTCAGAGGGAATTCTGACTGAGCTGACGGAGTTGAACAACGGGAGTCAGTGAGAGTTGTACCGGACTGAGCTGACTGAATCAGAGAGAGAGCGCTGAATGCTCAGATTACGAGTGAGCCGTTGAGCACGAAGGCCGAGAAAAGAACTGATGAAAACTGCTCAGAAAAGAATTGAGGGAGACTCCATACCTGTAGTAAGGCTCTGTTGCCAAAGGGAGCTCGACCCCAGCTGCAGGAGCGCGGGGGAGGTTGAACATGGAAAGATAGCGAGTGTTCCGAGATTTACCAAACTTTGCTGTGGCGGGCGCTAGTGGTCCGTGACCACCGGGAGTAAGCTCGACCCTCACTGGGAGGGGAGGTTGAGCCCTGAAAAGGACATTTGCTGATGGAGCTAGTGATCCGAGATCACCAGAGTTGTGCTCAACCTTGGCTATGTCCGAGCCAAAGGGAGTATTGCCGATGGAGCTAGACGTGATCCGAGATCACCGGAGACGTGATCCGAGATCACCGGAGACGTGATCCGAGATCACCGGAGAATGTCGATGGAGTTAGTGATCCGAGATCACCGGAGACGTGATCCGAGATCACCGGAGAATGCCGATGGAGTTAGTGATCCGAGGTCACTGGAGACGTGATCCGAGATCACCGGAGACGTGATCCGAGATCACCGGAGAATGCCGATGGAGTTAGTGATCCGAGATCACCGGAGACGTGATCCGAGATCACCGGAGACGTGATCCGCAGAGCTCGACCCCGGAGGATTGCTCCTTTTGACATATCGAAGAAGCTGCTGAGTGCGCAGGCTGACGAGCTGTAGGTCGAGGATGCTGAGGAAATTGGCCAGGATGCCAAGGAGGTCGATGACACAGCGAGGTGGTCCGTCGAAACGATGAGGAGCCCAGCTGAGGCGGGTTTTGGGAAGGGTCAGGCCAGAGCGAAGGGTCCGGCGAGATTGTCTACCAGCACGTCTCAAAGCAGGTACTTTGTGTCTCCCATAGCCGGATCTCGATTAGGCCCGCTGGGGCGGGTATTGGTTTCTTTGCGACGGGAGGACTGGGCCTCCTCCACATGAATATACTTGACGGCTCGGCTTTGGAGGGCGTCATAATTGGTAGGTGGTTTCTTGATTAACGAACGGAAAAAATCTCCCTCGAGCAAGCCTTGCGAGAAGGCGCTTACCAGGACCTCGGAAGTGGCGTCCGGCACATCTTGCGCTACGCGATTGAAGCGGCGCACAAAGTCTTTCAAAGACTCTTTGGGCCCCTGCTTGGTAACGAAGAGGTCTGTTGTTGTCTTGCAATGAGTGCGGCTGGTGGAGAAGTGCCGCAGGAACAGGTCTTTGAATTCCTCGAAGGAATCAATGGAAGCAGGGGGCAATCGGCTGAACCATCGCAGCGCGGATCCGGAGAGAGTAGTTGAGAAGACTCGACATCTAATGGCGTCCGTGTATTGATGAAGGGAAGCGGCGTTTTCAAACCGGCCCACATGATCTTCGGGGTCTGTGGACCCGGTGTAATCAGCGAATTGGTGGGTACGGAAGCGACGAGGTACCTCTTCATCTAAGACTCGACGGGTGAAAGGAGACTTAGCTGGCATTATCCCCGTGTTTCCTCCGGTCATGGGAGCTTTTCCCTTAAGAGGATCCCGGGGGACTGATTCCGCCGCGGACACCATAGAGGTGCCTTGGTGCTCCACCCCCCATGGGCCCGCCCGGAGGGCACATGAGGGTCTTCTGCCGGCGTATATAACCGACGAGCGGGTCCCCGCAGTGGAGCGGGGGGAGTTACAGCAGGCCTAGTGAGGTTTGCTTGGGGAGGAACAGGAGCTCCCCTCTGATTTCTCTCTAAGGCCCGGAGGACAGTAGCCACCACCAAGTCTAGGTCTTCTTGCGTCATGTTAGTTGGGCGAGGCGGGTCGAGAGGAGGTTGCTGGTTGTCCGTCGGCATGTCTCAAGGCAGGGCAACTCGTTTTCCCACAGACGGCGCCAAAATATGTTCCTGTTGAGACGCGCCTTCGGAAGAAACGGCTAGCTCACTCTACAGCACCTCGCCGGAGATCTGCACCTACGTGGGGACGAAGATCGTGGGGACGAAGATCCGGAAGGCCCTGAAACATCATCGAAGAACAGAGGTCATCCTGGCGCCGGGGAGCCCCCGGACGGCCACTCCGACGCTCAAGTCAGCCCAGTCAGGAGGAAGAAGAAGAACAGTAATGAAAAAACTGTAATGAAATGCTCAGCTTAAAAATATAAGAAGTGCTGAGAGAGAGAGAGAGAGAGAGCCATCGGAGAGAGCCCGGAACCTCTTAGTTTACCTCCTTCCTCCTTTTTATACTTCAGGAGCTTCTCTTTTTCATGATCGGAGAAGAGTTCTCCTCTTGATAGGACGTTTGCTGACAAAGCATGGTCCTTAAGAAGAATTGACCTTGATAAGACATGTGCTGACAAGGCATGGTCTTTGAGGAGACCTTTGTTGACAAGTCATATCCACCATTAATGCTTGCCAAAGTTGGCTATTAGAGAGAAAGAGAGCAATTATGACGGGTCAAATTCAAGTTGTCATGAGAGCTTTTATGATAAGACATGGTCTTGGGAAGACCATTTCTGATGTCACAGGGGCTGAGTAAGCTGAGTGGGAGCTAGCCTGAGTGCCGAGTGGGCTTACTGAAACTGGCAGAGCCGAGCTGCCGAACTGAAGGGCAGTGAGGACTGCCGAGCCGAATGGCAGTGAGGACTGCCGAGCCGAACTGAAGGGCAGTGAGGACTGTCGAGCCGAACTGAAGGGCAGTGAGGACTGCCGAGCCGAACTGACTGCCGAGCCGAACTGGCTGAAGTGGGCTGCCGAACCGAACTGGCTGAAGTGGGCTGCCGAACCGAACTGGCTGAAGTGGGCTGCCGAACCGAACTGGCTGAAGTGGGCTGCCGAACCGAACTGAATGGCAGGGACTGCCAAGTGGGCTGAACACCGAATGGGCCGAGTGGGCCTAATCCTAGATGGGGGGCTATAACACCCATAACACAAGCCTCCCCGCTAGTCTAGTCGAAGGAGCGGAAGTCGACTGACTAGGCCAAGTAGTAGCGATAGACTGTATCTTATTTTCTGGAGGAGCTTGCTGATCTAGCCGACTTCTTCCTAGCTTGCTTGACTCCTTACCACCAGTCTACAGTGACTGAGTGCAAGGCCACCCAGTGCAAGGCCACCCATAGCTCCAAAGCTCAAGCCTTGCTGCACTTGACTGAACCGGGCAAGCACCAAATTTGGTTCGCGGAGGAGTTCGGCCATAGTGGCGCAGGTTAAAGGTCCTTCGAGGCGAGGACGGTGTTGAAGCGTGAGCACGGGCTTCGGCAGCTGTGAGCGAGGACTAGGAGTCGAGGATGAAGGGAACACCGCCTGTAGAAAAGGAATTCGGACGGAGGTTTTGGGAAGCCGGTGTCGGCTCGTGATTCGGCTTGTGCAGGCAGCGGAGGGAAGAGAGTTGTTCGGCCGCCGTGGTTCGGTCCGGACAAGCAGAGGAAAGGAGAGGTTGCCTCCGCGATTTGGCTCGGGCTTCCGAGCGTGCAAGAGAGTTCGGCGCTGTGTACTCGGCACCTATAAGCGAGAAGCCGAAGTGCTAGGACAGAGGATTCGAGAGTCAGTGGTCAGTGGAGTCCTCGGGAACGTGGGTTGACGGTCGCATAGAGCTGTGGGAGGTTGGCAGCTATGCGCGTCTACCACGCGGGGTCGGCAGTTCGGGGAGCATGCCGCACGAAGTCACGAAGACAGACAGTGCTGCTCGCCTACTGTACCAGGTCGGCAGCTTTGCACACCTATACTGGAAGAGGTCGGTAGCTCCGAATCGACGGAGAAGTCGGCGGTCTTGGCCGTGTATCGCGTGCCCGACCTTCTGATTTTCTTCCCCATTGTGTTCGCGTGTGCAGAGCTGTGGCTGAGATGTTCTGCAAATTTTCTCGAGTTCGGTAGAGGTGTCAAGTGGGAGATCGACAGGGGAAGAGCTAGGGAGCTAGGCGACGTGTCGTGTGTGACTGCTGCAGGAATACGGCAGCGTACCGTGTGGGAGATCGGCAGTACTCCGCGTGTGGCTGCTGAAGAGGGACGGCGGTGTGCCGTGGTTGAGGTCGATGGCGGTGGCATGGAAGGAGTAGGGCTGCTCCGCCGGGTCGCTAGTGAAAAAGGGGGATGTCATTGTATAAGGACTCCGGCAACGGGGCCGGCGGCGTGGGAGAAAGGTGTGGAGTTTGTCGCTGGTGGAGTTCCTTCAATTTCTTCTTTATTTACCATTGTTACAGGCATTCATGAGTTACGAAGCTTAGCGCTGGACTCGTCCTAGTCGGCCACGCTGTTCGGCAGCGGTAAGAGCAGGCACATGCCGCTGCCTCGGGACATTCAATACGGAAGGGTGATATAACGGAAAGCTTGGCCTAGGGAAAATCCGTATGTGGGACCCACAGCACTTAGCCTCTTGAGGTGGGGTCTCTACACTACCTTTAATCAGATTAATTCTCCTTTCCCCCGTGTTGAAACCCCAGTTTGAGGTGGATCCTCTTTTCATTTCAGCCTCCCCTGTATTATTATTTTGTGTCTCTTCCGCTTTCTCCTTCCCGAGGCCACGACGTGATGAGCACCCGACCTATCAACGTCCTTCCTGTTGCTGACCTTGCACGAGGCGTACTCCCGCTTTGAGCAGCGCCGAGCTCCCACCCGATGCTTCCTCTGCTGCTTTGAGCAGCGCCGAGCTCGGGTAAGTAGAGCTGCAGCCGAGCTGTTCCGTGACCTTTTGCGTGTTCTGCAGAGCTGTTGCAGCGGAAGAGGTAGTACCGCGTGTGACAACAGAGGTCAAGCTCTGGCGAGCTCAGCGACGCGCTGCGTGGTAGGTCTGCACGCTGCCGTGTGTGGTGATCGAGTTTGGTGGCGAGTTCGCCTAATGTGGCGGCAGAGCTCTACAGTGTGGAGCTCTGTAGTGTGTCGTGTTCCGAAAGACTCCGGGGTCGACGGTCCACGCGTGCCATGAAAGAGGATTCGGGAGTCGGCACTTGCAGACCGTGGGCGAGGACTCGGGAGAGGATAGAGACGGTGGCTGTATGAGGTGGAGGACTCAGGAGAGGACTCCTGAGTCCCATCTCTATTACTCGGCAGAGCGAGATAGGCACGCATCTCATGAAGAGAGGCGGCTGCCGACTATGGCGGCTTCGGTCAAGCGTCGGCAGATTGCTGACGATGGCTGGCGTCGAATGGGCTGTTAAACCTGCGCCTCTACTGACGGACGCTCGGTGCGCTAGGGCAGATGATTTGGTGATAATTGGGCTCAGGCATCAGTGACACTGATGCGTGCTGAGGCCTCGGCTAAGAGAGGAATCGGCCGGAGGTGGTGGCATCGTCATTCGACGCCCTGAGCGACTCACGCCGAGCACTGTGGATAGGTCGGCGGTGGGAGCACGCGTGTTGGGCGCGGGTAACTCGGGAATGAGGAGAGTTCTTTCTTCCTGTAGTGACAAGGATCTTGGAAGGCTTGGGAATGAGGTTGGCGTGACAACCGTGAGAAGTAGGCAGAGGACTCGGGCACGATGGTTAATTGACCGAGCGGAGCTTGGGAGGTTAGTCGTCCCATTGTGGCACGCTGCCGAGCTCGTAGGAGCTCAACAGTCACCTCGCGCGGCAAATCACAAGGCTCGCGAGAGCTTGGCAACCACGAGCCTTGCCGAGGAGGAGGTTGGCGACCCTGTAGTGAGATCAACTATCAGCGGCGGAGAGCTCGTGCGGGGTAAGAAGATCGACGCGGAACTCAGCGCAAGGTAGCAGCTTGCTTGAGGTAGGGGTTTCTCGATCGCGCGGCGAACTCAGACGACGCGGGATCGGCGGCGGAGCAACATGAGCAGGAGTTTGGCAAAGGAACTCGGTGTATCAGGTAGGGGGCGGCAAGTGCAGTTCAGCGGCAGTGAGAGCAGGGGAGAAGATAGGGTCACCGCGTGCGTCGAAGGTCAGGGATGCAAGGGGCATGTTACCTACTGTGTTTGGGCCATAGGAGTCGGGCATGTGGCTGAGGGCTGTGAGGAGCCGGTGTCGAGTGTCGGATCGGTATAAGCCCGGAGCAGGGAAGGAAACTTTCGGACATTCTCAAGTAGCAAAATTAGGATGGATTCAAAATGAAGAAAAAGGAGGTCATACATGAGAGGAAATTTTTCCGAGACCCATCTAATCATCTTGGAAAAAGCAAGATTTGTAAGAGGGGTGAGGCGAACAGACCGATGGTCTCAATTCGTTTCTCTGCCCCATTAAACTTTCAAAGGGATGCCTAGATAATGGAAACATTTTTTATCTTGACTTTACACGTTTTTCCCTACCTAATGAGAGAATAAACTAGAATCAAATAAAAACAAGGACAAGTCTTGTGTCCAGAGAAAGAGAGGAGAGGAAAGGTGAAAGGACAACTGAAGCACTTCATTAATGGTGTTGATCATCCCTAGATTTTCGGAGGGAGAGGTCAGCTACACCGAGCCACTCCTTTCAACTTGGGTGTAGCTCCTATGAGGCAGATCAATTGCCCGACCTTTTTCAACAGTGAAGGGCGAATGGAAGGCAATCTAAGTTAAACTACATCGCGTGTGATATGCAAGGGAAGTTGACAGCATAGGTCGGCAACTCGGCATTAGTCGAGCGCATGTGTCGTACACAGACCAGGAAGACGATGTACAATGAAGGCTTTTGGTGTTTCAAGCGGATAGTAAAGATGCGACCAAGAGGCAAATAGATGGCCCGCCGAGCTCGGCATTCAGCTCGGTCGCCCACACGGAAGGTTGGCCGAACTTAATGACGAGCTCGGTCATGGCTCGCTGATGCGGCGCTGCGTGGTGTTCGGGAGTTCGGCAAGAGCAGTGGGCAAGTGCAGTCGACAAACTGATGCCGGCTGCTCACGTCACTCGACGTGGCAGTGCTCGGTAGTGGAGTAGGATGTGTCGCCGAAGGAGTCGGCAAGTGTAGTAGGCGAGCTTTTACCGACTGCTCACATCACTAGACGTGGCAGTGCTCGGCAGTGGCCTCCGACAGGCATGCCGAGCACAGTGAACTCGGGTGACTTGTGTCCACGGACAACCAGTCAATAGGGGTAAGGGGAGGCGGCAGAGGACTCGGGTATGTGTCTGGCAACTGATCGTGAGGAGCCGGCAGTGGAAGACTCGGGCGATTGCGACGGACAGTTGCAGAGAACTCAGGAGAGCGATGCGTGGCTCGAAGGAATTGGCAGCGATTGTCATCCCATGTGGAATGGAAGGAGTCAGCAGCAGTAAGAGCGACGCTCGCACATCAGCTGACTCAGGAAGTCCCATATGTGAAGTTGGCGTGCAAGGGCAAGGTAGGCTGCTGGAGTCGGCGTGCAAGGATGAGGTAGACTCAAGAGCATGGGGCAAGTAACACGAGGAGAGAGAGGATACTAAGTTATATTTTGGACTTTATCTAAGTTGCTGCCATTCTGCTCTCCAAAAAGGG